>NC_088357.1:28388000-28743500 GCF_036884655.1 Musa acuminata AAA Group
GAAGTCTACCTTTTTTACAGCGATGCTCGCGGCTCCACGGCTCATCGCAATGCCAACATAACCCCTTCGCAGATCGCTCCCGAAGTTCTTCTCTTGTTAACCTTTTCGGTGCAGGGACTCGGTTGATAGTAGGGGGGGCTGAGGGCTTTAGTATTGTATGTCGTGGAGTGATCTTAGTCCTCCGGGTGACACGGGAGTGTCTAATTTACTACAATCTGATTATATGAGCCTTGATTATGATCTAGTATCTTTTTCAGTCAATAATGATGCCTCATAATCTTTATTTCAGCACACTCAAATATGACAGCTCATCAGCATATTCTTTGCACAAAGTTAAAGCTGTTTCAAGGTGCTTTTCTTCAAGACAAAGGAATGCATTAAAGGAGTTAGTTGGCAGCTGTAAACATTTCTTCATTACCAATGAGTGCATTAAAATAGTTGGTTAGTAGCTGTAAACACTTAATTTCGAAATTCCCTATGCATGAAGGGTTGTTTCATGCACTAGTATTTATTTTGGTGTTTAGGACTTAGAAAGGATTTTAAGAAACTGATGATATCTGGGCAGAAGCTCTTAGAGAACCCCTTAAACTCTGTATCTCTTGGATGCGTCCTTGAGTGGTGAGTCTTTTATTTTCTACTTACCAAAAAAAAAAATTTCTTTTATTTTCTAGTTCTGTATCCTCGTTTAATTTCCGTTGGGTGGTGAACTTTCTGTATCCCATTGCGATTTTAAACTTGGTGGTGAGCTACTTTTCGTTTTTATCTAAGCTGTTTCGTTAGTGCTTCTGGTATCAGTTCTTCCTTGTCTACTGTGACATTTTCTATCTGAACAAATTTTCCATCGGTGTTATTTGGAAATTCATTCTGCATTTTTACCCTCCCCGGTATCAGTTTGGTATCAGAGCTAAAGGCTAGAGGTCACGGCAAGGCGGAATGGAAACGATGTAGTTGGTGAAGATAGCGACTACGAAGATGACGCTGAGTCGTTGAGGCTGCAGCTACAAAAATTACTGCGTAGCCTACAAGAAAAAAAAGAAATAATCGACGAACTTCAAAGTAGACACAACCAGCATGAAAATGATGCTCGACAGTTTACTTCTGATGATGAAACACCTCATCTTCCAAGGGAGTCAAGAAGATGTCGGAGAAGAAATGAAGTCCAAGACGAGTGGCAGAATAAATATAATCCCAGATTTGATATTCCAGAATTTGAAGGGAAAATAAATGTTGATGACTTTATCGATTGGCTTAATACAGTAGAAAGAATCTTCGATTTTCATGAACCACCAGAACAAAAGAAGGTCAAACTTGTGGCACTCAAACTCAGGCGGAATGCATCTTTTTTGTGGGAAAATCTGAAGAAACAAAGAGAACGTGAGGGGAAGAATAAGATCGTTACATGGGAGAAAATGAAAAGGGAGCTAAAGAGAAAATATTTACCTGATAATTATAGACAAGAGATCTTTCTCAAAATACATGATTTCAAGTAAAAAGATCTTAGTGTGGAGGAGTACACTGTAGAATTTGATAATTTGATGTTAAAAGGAGAGCTTGTGGAACCGGAAGAGCAAACAATTGCAAGATACTTAGGAGGTCTGAAGTATGAGATTGCTAAAGTTGTACAGCTACAGCCATATTGGTCTTTAAATGATGTGAGCAAGCTGGCATTAAAAGTTGAAAAGCAATAGAAGTTTGAAAAGAGTTTTCGGTATGGCTCAAAAGAAGGCTACACAAAAGGAGGAAGTTCCAAGCCTACTGTCCAAAGCAAGGTGATATCAAAGGTGCAAGAAAAGGGTGAAGAGGCTGCTGGCAACAAAAAAACACCTAATTCTTCTACCCCAAGTGGTCGAAAATGCTTCAAATGTCATGGTTTTGGGCATATTGCTTCGGATTGTCCAAATAGGAGGATTGTAACTTTGGTTGAAGATCAAAGTGATGGAGGCGAAGATGAAGCTGACGACGAAACAAAATACGATGATGATGAGGAAGAGATTACTTATGCTGATCATGGTTTGTCTGTTGTATTGCAACATAGTTTACAAGTGTCATATGTGGCCGACGATGAAAGTTGGGTGAGAAAAAATGTGTTTCACACTAAATGCACTTCTCTTGGCAAGGTGTGCTTGGTGATCATCGACAGTGGCAGTTTTGAGAACGTGGTTTCTTTGGAGATGGTGCAGAAGCTAAAGTTGGATACGATCCCTCATCCACATCCATACCAATTATGTTGGTTGTAAAAAGGAAATGACATCAAGGTAACTAAAAGATGTTTAGTTTCATTTTCTATTGGCAAGTATTATAAAGATAAAGTGTGGTGTGATGTTGCCCCTATGGATGCTTGTCATTTACTATTGGGAAGACCTTGGCATTATGATAGAAGAGTATTGTATGATGGTTATAAACATACTTATTCTTTTAAAGTGAATGAAAAGAAGATTATCTTAGCTCCATTACAACCTTCCGAAATCAGTGCGCCAAAGAAGAAAGTTAGTGCTTTTATTTCTTATAGAGAATGCAGATATGAATTGGACAAGGGCGGTCAAGTTTTTGGCCCTAATGGTAGTAGAGGAGAACGAACAACATAAGGAGACACCGAAAATCATGCAACCAATTCTAGAAGAATTTCAAGATGTTATACCGGAAGAGATTCCACATGGCCTTCCACCTTTAAGAGACATTCAACATCACATTGATCTTATTCCGGAGGCTGTTCTACCTAATAAGGCTGCGTACAGAATGAGTCCTAAAGAACATGAAGAACTTCAAAGGCAAGTTGATGAATTGGTTAAAAAAGGGTTAATCCGGGAGGGCATGAGTCCTTGTGTGGTTCCTGCTTTGTTAGTGCCTAAGAAGGATAGTTCTTGGAGAATGTGCGTGGACAGTCGCACCATCAACAAAATCACAGTGGACTATCGCTTTCCTATTCCAAGGTTAGATGACTTACTTGATCAATTGTGTGGTACTTGTATTTTCTCAAAAATTGATTTGAGGAGTGGCTATCACCAAATAAGAATGAGGCCCGGAGATGAGTGGAAAACAGCGTTTAAAACTAGAGAAGGCTTATATGAATGGTTGGTTATGCCATTTGGACTATCTAATGCTCCTAACACATTCATGAGATTTATGAATCACATACTTAAGCCATGCATTGGAATATTTGTTGTAGTTTATTTTGATGATATATTGGTGTACAGCAAGAGTGAAGAGAGATAAAGCTATTTGTAGAAACTTTACACATAATCAATTTACTTTTACTTACCAAAAAAAAAAGTGAAGAGGAGCATATGAGTCATCTGAAAGAAATCTTTCTTATTTTGAGGCAGCAAAAACTTTATGCTAATATAAAGAAATGTGATTTCTTTACTTCTAGTGTGGTGTTTTTGGGGTATGTTGTTTCAAAAGATGGAATCATGATGGATAAAAGTAAGGTTGAAGCTATTCTCAATTGGCCAACACCTGCTTTACATGATGTGAGGAGTTTCCATGGCTTAACATCTTTTTATAGAAGATTCATCAAGAGTTTCAGCTCTATTGTCGCTCCAATCACCGAATGTCTGAAATGTGACAAATTCAAATGGACTAGTGAGGCTAACGATGCTTTTGAGCTTTTGAAAAGAAAGTTTACTGAGGCTCCTATCTTAGTTCTACCAAATTTTGATAATGTGTTTGAAGTTGAATGTGATGCATCTAATGTGGGAATTGGTGCTGTTTTGAGTTAAGACGGAAGGCCCATTGCATTTTTTAGTGAAAAGCTGAATGATACAAGAAAGAAATACTCTACTTATGATAAGGAGTTTTATGCGATTTATCGAGCTTTGTCTCATTGGAGTCAATATCTTCTCGCCAAGCCATTTGTTCTATATTCTGATCACGAGGCATTAAAGTTCATTAATCATCAGCACAAGCTAAACAAGAGGCATGCAGCTTGGGTGGAGTTCTTATAATCTTACAACTTTACAATCAAGCACAAATCTGGTGTTCAAAATGTAGTTGCTGATGCATTGAGCAGAAAGCATTCTTTATTATCAGCAATGGAAGTCAAAGTGGTTGGATTTGAAACATTCAAAGATCTATATGAGAATGATGTGGATTTTGGCTCGATATGGCAGAATTGCAAATCAGGTTCCTTTCAACAATTTTCGATCTTTGATGGTTTTCTTTTTCGAGCTAATGCTTTATGTGTTCCAACTTGTTCTTTGAGACAAGTAATTCTAGCTGAAGCTCATGGTGGTGTTTTGGGAGGACATTTCGGTAGGGACAAGACTCTAGCTCTTGTTCAATCAAATTTCTACTGGCCTAAAATGTTCAGAGATGTGGATAGACATGTGAAGCAATGCCAAATATGTCATTCGGCAAAAACAAGAAGTCAACTCTCATGCGCGAATAGTTGGGGTCGGTCATAGAGCCTCCCCTCTCTTGGAAGTCATCTCTTTGGGCATGATGTGATTGGTTAGAGCTCTCTCATTGATGTGATTTCTTCGGGCTTGGTGGTCGGCCTAAACTAAATTCGGTAAGGAGAGTCCGAATCTTATCCTTCATTCGTGCCTCAAAGGCTTCAAATTTTGCATTGATTGTCTCCTCAGATGCCATAGTATATGACTCTAAATCTGTGATATTAAGATCTCTCTTTTGTTGACAGGTTAAAGGCATGTATAGGTTTGATAGAAATCCGTGAAAGTTTGCTGCAGAATTGTGTTGTCTTGTAAGAGCAGAATTATCGTCGAAGAAACAACGGTTTCTCGACGAAATCTCCACAAAAATTTGAGAGATTTGAGGAGGGAATTGATAGCAATATCTCAGTTTATATGACAACAAGGATGTCTAATTTAATCAAGAAAATTTCGGAAGTAACAGTAAGAAAATTGGTGTAAGTTGCGATAGCAGAATTCTCGTCAAAAAAATTCAGCAACTTACGATGAAAATTTGCAGCAATATAGGAACGAATTTTTTTTTTTTTTGATTTTCGGATAGGGATAACTAAATTGCAGCAATAGTAAGGTAGGAAACCAGAACCTGTTGCAATTCACGGGATGATCCGTGGTGGTGGAGATGATGGCGGAAATTTGGCAATGATCTCTTAAGCAATTGTGGGAATTGCTTTGGGCGGTTGTGGAGGGTTGATGGATGGTAGTGGAAGGGCAGCGAGATGCCAAGAACGCTGCTCTGATACCAGATGTTAGAACCCTTGCAGATTCTAAACTTGGGGTTGATCTCTTTAGGGGATCGGCCTCCTTGGAACTCTATAGGGGTTCCTCCCTCCAAGTTGCTGCTCAAAGGCTGCAGAAAAGATTCATCTATTGCTTATTGAAAGAGAAGGAATACATGGCTATTTAGAGGGCTTCTAAACCCTAACTCCTAATAGGACTCCTACTCAAGACTCCTATTCCCTTACAACTCCTAATTCTTCTCTAAGAAAAAACCTCCTAACAGAATGTCCCTCTCAATTAGGACTCTCCTAGCTAGAGTCCTAACAGAATGTCCCTCTCAATTAGGACTCTCCTAGCTAGAGTCCTAATAGAATGTCCCTCTCAATTAGAACTCTCCTAGCTAGAGTCCTAACATTTACAACTTTAGAATCACAGAGTTTTGTTCTACTTTCTTAATTTCTTAAGTAGGAAAGATTGGGATATTTATAAACCCCAAATGACTTCAAAAATTGGAGCCAAAATTTAAATCCCTAAGATTTTAGGGTACTAGCGGCACCACCGCTTGTGCTGGGTGGTACCATTGCCTGCAGCACTAACACTAGGCGGTACCACCGCTTGACATAGTCTCGAAGATAGTGTCTTGGAGACTGAGCCACTAATGGTTTCATCGTAAGGACTAGCGGTGCCACCACCTGACCTAACTTTTAGGTCATTGAATGGGCCTTTCTCTTGGCCCAAAACAACCTCATCATTGGCCTAATGGGCCCCTAATTGAGTTAACCTAATTACATTCAAACCAACTCAATTAGAACTCGAAATTAATTCGATCTAGACAAATTATTAGTCCTTCCGGTATATCATTAGTCCTTCCGGTACTTCGTTTGATCCTTCAGCACATCGTCCTCTCCTTCGGCATATTGTCCAATGGACATATTGACTTCCTGCAATCTTCAATCTCCTTGGTGCAAATTATATTTCTTCCAGCACGATGCCTGAACTCATGGTACAAAGTCCTTCTAACGGCACATTAACCAATCTTCTAATATGTTCAACCCTGGCCCAACGTCTGATTTCTCCTACTTTAATCAATTTACCTCTCCTTAATCGAAGCTAGTCTTGCATCACTCAAAATGCAGATTAGATCATAAATTCATCAATTGATTTCATAATCAAAATCTGAGATTCAACAATCACACCCTTTTTTATGATGATAACTAATTGATGATAGAGTTTAAACAAAACTCCCCCCTATCAATATGTCATATTGATAGAACCTTTAAATTGAGAAAATCATGTAATGTTTTAAAACATAAAAGTACATCATACCATGCATGAGTCAACTCATCATCATATCTTCTCCCCCTTTATCATCAACAAAAAGGAGAAGTGCATCTTGCAAGTTTTTGAGATATGTAAGTTTTACAACATACAAGTTAGCAACAATTTGAGTTGTATAAGTTTGTAAATTTTGCTTCTTGAGATGTGCAAGTTTATACTTTTGCTTCTCTTGAGATGCGCAAGATAGTAAATTCTTTCATCTCTTGCAAGCTATCGATTTGATTCTGCTTGAAATGTGCAAACTAGCAAATTCTTTGCTTCATTTTGTGATATGCAAGCTAGCAAGTTCTTGAGAATGTGAAGTTTAGCAGAAATTTTTCTTCTTTTGAGATAGCAACTTTTTGCTTCTCTTTACAATGTGTATGCTAGCAAGTTTTTTCTTCTTGAAATTTGCAAGCTAGCAATACTTTCTCTCCCTTGTCATTGTCAAAAGGAAGAATACAATGGTACAAAATTTTTCTTTTTGCATCAATTTTTAGATCATAACAAATATTAATAACAACGATAAGTTTACATCAATATTTCAATCATAAAAAATGAAAAATCAAGTCATGAATAGTAAAAGACCATGAGTCATTTTTGATAAATCTCCTCTTTAGTAAATAATAAAAAGAAATCTTAGGAGATTAAATAGTCAATGATCTTCAAAGGTAATCTTATGTTATAAATTCCAAGAAATCAAGAGAAAAATTTGAATAAACATTCTCTTTAGTTAAACTAAAGAATCATAGTGAATGATATTGATTTATATAAAAATCTCAAGTTATAATTATCAAGATCATAGTTTGTTTGCATAATTCTCCTCTTTAGTAAAAGAAGGAATCATAAAAAATCTTGATTTATAAAAAAATTCAAGTTATGATTCTAAGAAATTAAAAGAGAAACCATGATTCATTTAGATAAATCTTAATAAGAACGAATAATACGAGAACACATAATAAGATATCTTGATTCATAAACGATTTCAAGTTATAAATTTTGAGAAATTAGGATCATGATTTTAATAAAACATTAAATTTAAATCATCAAAATCACTTTCATAGTTCACAAGATTCATAACATAAAAAGATTCATTAATCTCTTATTGAAAAATTTAATAAGCTTTTGGGGATAGAGTCATTTTCAAGAAAAATTAATGCATTCCTCTATGTGATTGATTTCATGCTATTGTTTTCTAAGCCAAACCATGCATCATCGTTTAAACCCGAAAAACAAGTATCATCATGAAAAATTATCATGATCAATAGTATGTGACATATTAAAACATCTTCAAACAAAAGATTTATTTTTTTAATAATCATTTTAATTCCAATGGTATTTCTTTTATTATTATTTGTTGTAGTAATATATTTTCCTTCTAAAGTGAATCTAATTTTTCATACTTAGTATAAGGAATTAACATGCAATAGTCATGCTCATTAATTAATTTTTAAAAAAATCAAAATCACTAGAAAGAGAAGTATGCCCACCCCCCCATTTTATATTTCTGTGGTTCCTACCAACATGTGTGGTAGCTAATATGTTTTTATTTTATATTTATTTTTAGAGTAATTTACTATTGTGTAATAGATTTGAAGATTGGGTGGAAGAAACTTGTGACCCTATCAAGAAGATGTTATAATTTTTTTCTGGTTAATAGAATATTTACTACTTTAAAGACTAAGATTTGAATTCAAAGACGAATGAAGGTAAAGGGGGTTTGTTTAAGTTACTTATCGTGTTGTCGAAAGTTACCAAAGCATAGTTTGTCATCTCATCTTTGTTGGCTTGCTCCTCATCTTCGAATGTATTTGTTTCCTCCCATATTGTCTTGAGTGCTTTCTTCTTCTTTTATAGCTTTTTCACTTGTGGATAATTAATTTTGAGGTGCTCCGGCCAATTGCATCTATAGCAAGTTATTGTGTTTTTTTTAAGTTCATTTTTGTTCTTAGTTTCTTGATTTATGAATTTTTTAAATTTTCTCATCAAAAGTTCTATGTCATCATCATCATCACTTGAGTTATCACTCAAGTGGTATTCTTTAGTTCTCAATGTCATATCCTTCTTGTTCTTTGGAAGGTTATTCCCATGTTTATCTTGTGGCATATAGCTCATTTCATAGGTCATTAAAGACCCAATAAGTTCTTCAAATGAAAAATTATTTAGATCCTTTGCTTCTTGTATTTTATTGTAGTTACTTTAGGATCCTAACTTTTTAGAAGGGATCTTAGTATTTTATTAACAAATTCAAAATTAGATAAACTTTTATCAAGTGTTTTTAGACCATTGACGATATCAAGTGTACATGTCTCCAATGGTCTCGCTTGGTTTCATATAAAATAATTCATAGCTATGAATCAAAAGATTAATTTTCGACTCTTTAACCCTACTTGTGTCTTCGTGTGTGACTTTGAGCATGTATCAAATCTCATATGTAGTTTTGCATATAAAACTCGATAAAACTCATTTTTGTCTAAAACATAAAATAAAGCGTTCATTACTTTAGCATTTAAAGAAAAAATCTTCTTATTCAAAATATTCCATTTGTTCATTGGTTCAAAAGACTTTGATTATGTGTAAAGTTTCTACAAATAGCTTTATCTATACAAGTCATAGACAAAGACAAGTAACTTATAGAGTGCGAATGCGATAGTTATGACTACACATGCTGTAAACTATAACTCATAATTATAATCAATATAGAAAATGTTTATCCAGATATATCAAAACTACCTATGGGTACATAATTTGGCATCATTCCCAAGATCTTTAGCTAATAGCAAAATTAAATTTGATAAAAATATCTTTTTCTCTTCGGGTGAAGTGCTCGGTTTTGAGATCATGCTCCATACAGGATCTTGAGTCTCTAATAATCTCTTTCAAGAGCTGAGCATTGTTTGTGTGTTAACATTCAAATATTCTATTACATCTCTCCTTCCACATCCACCAAATAGCGCATCTGAAAGTAACCTTTGCCAGTTGTGAAAGAGACCCTTTTCTTGAGAAACATTGCATAAGGTCGCCTAGTTCTTGGTGCAAGTTTGGTTGCAGCAGTCTATTGAGTTCAAATCGTTGGAGAATCTTCCTTCCATATCCATTTTATATAATCAAAAGCAAAATAGAGGTGGTCAACAGTTTCTTCTTGTTGCAAACAAAGGGAGCATCGGTTAACATGATAGATACCTCTTCTTTTCATATTGTCTATTGTAGGTAGTTTATTGAGAAGGGCCTGCCATGTACATAAGGAGTGTCTTTGTGATCCCGGTCGATCCCATGTCCAACTGCTTGGGACCCACTTGTTATTTCTTTGCCTAATTTGATTCCATGCGGATGTGGCACTAAATTTGCCATTGTCATGAGGCCAAATAAGTGTATCTGAAGAGTTGTTCCTGATTGGAATAGCTATGATAGTCGGCCAAAGTGATAACATTTCGGGAGAAATAGGATTAGGGAGACACCAAGTACCGTTAGCAATGAACTCGGAAACCTTCCAATCTTTGGGAGCCCCAAGATCTTTTCATATTCTGTCGCCATATAATTGAAATATACTCTTCCCATTCACCCAAGGATCGTACCATATATTAGTACTAGTTCCAGAAGAGATTGCATACGAAATGTGTTTGATTAGCCAATTCCTTGCCTTTAAAATTCCTTTCCAAGCTGTAGAGTGGTATGTTCTTGTTGAAATTTCCCAAATTGATTCCTTTGAAAGATACCTAGCAGAAACCCATTGTGACCATAAGGAACATTTGTTTTGCAAAAGATCCCACAATTGTTGTACCAGGCTTGCTTGATTCCAATCTCTAGTATTTCTTAAGTTTAGCCCCCCTTCATCTTTCGGTTTGCAAATGCTATCCCAATTTACCATATGCATTGCCTTATCATTTGTGCCATTCCAGAAGAAGTTCATTAATAACCGTTCAATATCTTGGAGAAGTCCAGCAGGCAAAAGAAATGCATTACACCAATATATAGAGTAGGAGTGCAATACAGAACGGATGAGTTCGAGTCGTACTGCTTTTGATAGAAGCCTATTTTTCTAAGAAGAAATTCTATTCTTTATTTTTTGCAGGATAGGCTGACAGTGGTTTTGTGAATGCTTGTGGATATGAGCGGAAGACCCAAATAAGGAACTGGCAGGCTTCCTTCACTAACCCCCAAAGTTTGTGCAATAAAGACCTTATCCTCAACGTAAGGGCTCATATATACTTTATTTTTCGCATGATTTAACTGAAGTCCAGAAACCATACCAAAGTCATTCATAATAGTAGCCAGGTTCTTTACTGAAGTTGGATCATTTAGGAGAAAGATAAGTAAATCATCTGCAAATGTTATATGTGATATATGAATAGAGCCAGCATTGGGTACCTTAATGCTGCCATTTAAGACTGCATGTTCCAATATACAGCTAAGTCCTTCCATCGCAATAGTAAAGAGATACGGAGAGAGTGGATCACCTTGTCGGATGCCATTCGTTCTCCCAAAAAAACCAATAGGTGAGCCATTAAAGAGTATCGAAAACTTTGGAGTTTCCAGGCAAGATTGAATCCAATTAACCCATTGCTGTGGGAAGTTCATATCGAGGAGCATATTATAGATAAATTTCCTATTAACTGAATCAAAGGCTTTCCGTAAATCAGCTTTAAAACATATTTTTGTCCCTCTTGCTTTTGAATGCAAATCTTTGACCAAGTCATTAGCAAGCAAAATGTTATGATGTATACTTCTCCCTTTGATGAAAGCAGCTTGATTTGGGCTAATGATCTTGTGTATTACCTTTTGCATTCTATTTGCCAATACTTTATAGATGATCTTGTAAATAAAGTTGCATAATGATATGGGTCGATAGTTCTCTAGTGAATCAGCCCCTGCATTCTTCGGGATTAAAGAAATAAAAGTACAATTCATCTCTCTAAGAATTTGACCTGAAGAGAAAAAATGTTGGCAAGCCTTGATCACATCATTTCTAATAATAGGCCAAGCAGTTTGGTAAAATTCAGTTGGAAATCCATCTGGACCTGGGCTTTTGTGCTTTGGTGACTTAAAGACAACACATACAATTTTGTCGTCTGTAATTGGGGCATTGAGGATTGAAATAGCTTCCGAATCAAGTTTTCTAGTCGGCTCCACATGAATGTTATTAGTTTTCCCAGCTTGATTGAGTAAGGAATAAAAAAATTGCTCTATGTGTGCTTTAACCTCATCTAAATTCTCAATAAGATTTTCATCTTTGTCTCTGCATTTGCTGATACGGTTAACAGCCCTTCGAGTAGCAATTGAAGCATAGAAAAATTTAGTATTGGAATCTCCTAGTGTAAGCCAATGCTGTCGAGACTTCTGCTTTGCAAAGCTTTCCTCCTGTTTTAAGGCTTGCATGAAGTTATTTCTAGCTTCTGTCTCTTTGTAGATAATATTCTCATCATTTGGCTGAAGTTGCAGCTCATGTTGTAATGACATTAGTTCCTTCCTGCAAAATTGAACAGTGGTGGTAATATTGCCAAAGGTATTTCTATTCCACTCCTTTAGTGCTGCTTTGCAGGCTTTGAGCTTTTGACATAAGATGTAAGGGGGGGATCCATGCACGTTAACATTCCAAGCAGATCTGATAACATCAAGAAATTGAGGATGAGTACTCCACATGTTAAAGAATCTAAACGGTTTCTTGCCTCTTGGTGTCGCTTTATCTACGTGTATATACATTAAAGAATGGTCAGAAAACAAAGGAGCACCATACTCAAGAAGTGAATCTCGGTAAACTGTTAACCATTTATGATTAATCAAACACCTATCAAGTCGAGCCATTATTTTTCTGTTAGCTGCACCTTGATTACTCCAGGAGAGCCAATTACCCACAGATTTCATATCAAACAAAGCTGCAGTGTCAATGTAATCATTAAAACTTTGAAGCTGGCTTTCTGAAAGTTGTCTACCCCCCTCTTTTTCATTTGTATACCGAACATTATTAAAGTCTCCAAGAACAATCCAGGGTACATTGAGACAGCCATTTGCAATATTAGTCAGGTCAAACCAAAGCGTATTTCTTTCTTGCATACTATTTGAAGCATATATACCAGTGAAATTGAATTGACAGCCATTCTTTTTGTCCTCTACCTTAAGATGAATGAATTGATCAGTAGCAGAAATAAACCAAGCATTAATAGAGTTAGGATGCCATAAGACCCATATTCTACCAAAAGTTTCATTTGAGTCATTGGTAAACAGTTCTGCGTCCGGTCATATTAAATTCTTGAATGCGCGATTGTTTAATTTTCGTTTCTACTAGAATAACAATATCACATGCGGCAGACTTGATTATTCTGTTGAGCTCCCGACACTTCTCCGGCTTATTAAGTCCGCGAACATTCCAACATGTTATATTCATCAGTAATAAAGAAATGAAAAGGTGGTAAGGTATTCATCTTACGACTTTGGATGGGCTGTACCATCATTTTTCTTATCCTTCGGTTTTGTATTTTCCTCCCGCACAATATCCTTACCTTTTATGGCTTTATTCCTATATTTATCCACTTCATCTACAGCTTGCAGATTTTTAAACTTTAAAATACCTTGAATCATGTGGTCTTGATTGGCAGGGTTTGTTGATGCACGATAAGATTGTTGCAGCACAATATCCTGGGTAGTACTTGTTGAAGTAGCCTGGCTAGAGAGGTTTGTTGGGGCATGAGTTTGTTGAGACAGAATATCCTTGTTGACAATGTTTGTTGTGGCCTGAGTTTGTTGAGGAAGAATATCCTTGCTGGCGAGATTTGTTTGGGCCTGAGTTTGTTGAGTTATTGTGGACGGATCCAATGATATTGGAAGAGATGAAGTTCCTGACTTATGTTTCTCCTGTCCACTAGTACCAACGGAAACCTCTGTTGTGGAAGGCTCCGACATTATAGGAAGAGATATAGTTTTGGATTTGTCTTTCTGTCCGCGGTGCTGTCCTTGCAAGTCGGAATGCTCAATAGTCTTTGCCACCATCGGTGCTACTGCCATTAGAGAAGACTCACTTTGTTGCTGAGGTGCTTGACGTGGTCGATAGACTTTTGTGATTTGTTTTGGAGTTTGCTGACAAGCTCCATTTGCATGACCAAAAGATAAGCAATGCTGACATCGTTGTGGCTTCCAAGAATATGAGACATGTACCTTCCGAGTGTTCCCGTCAAGATCACGATAGAAAACCTCATTTGGAAGATCTTCGTCGGAAGAAACCAGTACACATGCTCGTGCAAATGCTAATCTCGTCTGAGCAGCTGTTGCTTTGTCGATGTAGAGTGGCTGTCCCAGAGTGCTGCATAACTTTGCAATAAAACGTCGACTCCAAAGATGTAGAGGAAGACCTTGAAAGGATACCCATAATGGAATAGACTGTAGGCTTAACTCCAAACGGACATCAGGAGACCAGCGTCGTAGAATCATTGGATGGCCGCGAATAGTCCAGAATCCTTCGAGGACCTGTTGTAAATCTTCTTCAGAGTATAGCTTGCAAACAAAGAATCCGTTCTCCAGCATATGAAGATCAAATAACGATATTCCCCATCGAGTTTTGATAAATGATGATAGTGGGAAATAAGATGTTTTGAGACCTACCACATAGCCAACAATCGCCATAGACCATGTCTCAATAAGCTCTGCTGAATCAGCAGTCTCGTATACAGCATTCTTCTTATCAGCCTGAACTTCTGGAGTAAAGAATTCCAAGCTTAGATCCGGACTTCCAACCGGAGCCTTGAAGAGGCTAGTCCAAGGCCTAGGGTCACTGGAAATGAGGGCAGGCTGCCGCGATCTAGAGCGCGACCTACTTCGATGCTGTTTCGTCGAAGGAGTTTCTCTCTGGAGAGGATATAGAGGAGGAGCCAATTGAGGGGTAACGGTAGGGAGTCTTACCATCGTATCAACCCTCCCGCCACCGTCGCCAGCCCTAGGGGCCGTCGCTGCCATGTTTGATCCCTCTTTTGGTCGCGGCTATAGAATCGTCTTCATAGGGAAAAGCCACCGTCGCAGTATATCAGATCGCCGATACAGTACTGTCGCCCTAGAGAGATCTGGTCGCCACTAGAAGCCGACGCTACAGGAGATCCGATCACCACTACAGTAAGGGAGATCAAATCGTCGCTATAGTATAGTCGCCCATGGGAGAAAGCCAACGCTACAGGAGTCAGATCGCCCTAGGGAGATCTCGTCGCCGCTACAGTGTCGTCGCTACAGTACCGTCGCTGCTACAGTGTCGTCGCCGCCGCTACAGTACCGTCGCCCTTGGGAAACAGCCAACGCTGCAGGAAATCAGATCTCCGCTACAGTGTCGTCGCTCGTCGCCTGTGGGAGAAAGCCGATGCTGCAGGAGTCAGATCGCCCTAGGGAGATCTGGCCGCCGCTACAGTGTCGTCGCCGCTACAGTGTCGCCCTAGACCTGGCCGCCGCTACAGTGTCGTCGCCGTTGCAGTGGTCGCCCTAGATCTGGCCGCCGCTACAGTGTCGTCGCCGCTACAGTGGTCGCCCTACCTCCTTTGCTTGCTGAATTTTCAAATATATTTGACGAACCGTGCAACCTACCTCTTACCCGTCGGCATGATCGTTCGAAAAATTTTATATCAGAAAGAGGCTTAACTTGAAAACATTTGTAGAATGTAATGAGCATTAAAATCAGTAAGCAATAAAAGTAAATAGCAAAAGGAAAGAGCACACTGGATTTATAGTGGTTTGGTCATCGTGACCTTTGTCCACTCTCGATTCCTCTTTCGTTGAGGCCACCAGCATCCACTAATGATCTTCTTTTAATAGGTGAAGACCAACTACTCTCTTACAACTCTTTTCTCCTTTTGACAGGCTCAGAAGAGAACCTTTACACCCCCTTTTTACAAAGTTTCCCTCACACTCTCCCTTAGAATAGTCTCTAAATTTTAGGAGGAGAGACTCTACACTTTACAAGGGTTTACAACTTTAGAATTACAGAGTTTTGTTCTACTTTCTTAAGCATGAAAGATTGGGGTATTTATAGACCCCAAATGGCTCCAAAAATTAGAGCCAAAATTTAAATCCCTGAGATTTTGGGGTATTAGTGGTACCACCACTTGTGCTAAGTGGTATCAATGCTTGCAGCACTGACACTTGGCGGTACCACTACTTGACACAGTCTTAGAGATTGTGTCTTGGAGATTGAGTCGTTGGCGGTTCCACCGCTTGGACCGGTGGTGCCATCACTTGACCCAACTCTTGGGTCACTGAATGAGCCTTTCTCTTGGCCCAAAAAAGCCTCACCTTAGGCCCAATGGGCCCCTAATTGAGTTAACCTAATTACATTCAAACCAACTCAATTAAAGGTCCAAACTAATTCTATCTAGATAAATTGTTACAAAGCATAAATCATATGTTGTTTGGCATGTCATTGGTTCTTTCGATGCTTCGTCCAATCCTTCGGTGTCTTGTCCTCTCCTTCGGTGTATTGCCCAATCGGCATGATGACTTCCTACAATATCCGATCTCCTTAGTGTAAAGTCTGATTTGCTAGTCATAGGTGCCCAGCAAGCAAATCACGTGAGTGATGGCACGTGTGACTTGACATGAAATCTTTTTGCTTATTATATTTTGACATTTATCACTATTATGATGTCCTTGGATCTATGTAGTGGGAATCGGATCATGATGAGATCACGATAATGAGACCGATTCACCTTTCAACATAGATCCTAAATAATCCCGGTCATAGGTTACTCGAGAGGGATATCGAGATAATCAAACAGACTGGTGTGCTGTAAACCCGTCCATATGATGGATGTAGTTGGTCTCATAGCTGCTTATGTGAGGACACTAGGGATATATTATAGATAATCATTGGAGAATGAGTTCACTGATTGATCTGCTTACATAATGTTAGATGGTTGATGATGCCTTATTGTCATATAGCGATTTCATAATCTCAGTGGTGTATCTGGTTCTTAGACTTGAGACACCAAGGATGTCCTGTATGAGTGCTTCATTCTTTGATACCATACTTATAGGTTTTGATGTCCCAGATCTAGTACAACCAATCATTGGTAGTGATAGTCGACCTTATGAGGGCTATTGAGTGTCGATAAAGGATCATCCACTATCGACGTCATGAGAGGAATATCTCATGTGTTCTTACTCAGACAAATCTCTGGTTAGGGTCATTCAGATTGAGAGAGAAAGGGTTCTCTAGGAGAATTCGATTAGAGTGAGACTCGAATAGAAACCGTATGGGTCTGACAATACCATACCCGGTATATGGTCTTTGAGATATTAGATGGACGAAGGACTATAAGTACACGATAACTGAGGATAGACAGGTCCAATGGATTGGATTCCCTTGTATCGTCTCGGGATTATGGCATAGTGGCCTAGTACATTCGTAGTCGATGAGTCGAGTAAATTATTATATAGATAATAATTCACTTAGCTAGAAGGAGTTCTAACAGATATGACTCATGGCCAGCTCGATATTGGGCCTAGAGGGTCACACACATATGGTAGGCGTTGCGATGAGTAGAGGTTCGGATATGAGATATCTGCTGAAGCCCCTAACTTATTAGATATCCAATAAGCCCTTGAAATATTGGATCCTATGGATGAGATCAAATAAGAAGAGCCCACAAGAGATTATTGGATAGAGATCCACTAATCTAAGAGGCTTGGGTAGTTGGATGCAGATTTAATACCAAATAGGGGAGGATCCATTAGGGTTTGACAAGGGACATAAATAGGAGGGATTCAGTGGTTCATAGGCTAAAGCTTTTGTTTGCCTCTCCAATTCTCCTCCCCCTCTTACCTCAAAGCAGGCCTAAAGTTTTGAGGAGCGTCATCGCAACCTTACTATATGGATCACCACTAGAGAGGAGGATGCTTGACCTCCTTCACCCTCTCCTAGAGATCTGTAAGGATTCAGGGATATACAATCTCCCTAAGTAACACAATCTTCTATGTACGCAGTTTGTTTTGCGGATTTTTTTTGCACCAATCTTTGCATGATGACGAACATCTTTTTAGAAAATTAGAGATTTTGTTTTCTTATTCTTTCATTGTGCATGTGATGTCGCCCCCAAGATTTCCCAATAATAGTATCAGAGCCAGGTTGTTCATTCGATAGATTGGTTTTGAACTGCGTATGTTGCATTTTGGAGAAAATTTTGATGTCAACATTGTTGACGCAAAAGCAAGGAAGGGAAGCAACAATTGTTGCCCTCAATCTGCATGCCCGTAGCCACTTGCAGCGGCAGTCACAGCCAGGCAGCATAGCGCCGATGCTATGCCTGTAGCAGCCGACCGATGACCTGCTTATAGCAGGCTTACGGCCGACGAGGTTGGCAACCCGCGGGCTGAGGCGCTGCGGCATAGCGGTGCCTGCGACCGCTTCTCCCGCAGTATGAGGTGCAGCAGTGCAGCGGTGCCTACGGTCGCTGCTCCCACGGGCAAAAACCCCCCCCCATAGGGGTGGTCACCCGTCGCGGTAGCATCGCCTACAGGCGCTGCCCCGCGGGCAGAACCATCTGTAGAGGCGGTGGCACCCGCGGGGGTGCCCACCTATAGGGGCAACATCGCTAGCGGGCGTGCTGCCCACAAGCGAGGGTAGCGCCCCCGCTCTCCGCCGCATAGCTTGCCACCGACAGGGTGGCAGGGGCAGCGGCAACTATAGTAGTGGAAAGGGAGAAAGGGGATTAGGGTTTTCTGGGCAAAAGATAGTTTTGCCCCTCGAAATTTAAGAAATTCCAATCCTATCCTTTTATTTAAATTATGAAAATACCCCCTAAGAATTCAAAAAATTCCTTACATGTCCCTGATTTCATAAAATATTAATTAATTAAAATATTTAATTGATTATTATTTTATTATTAACTAGTAGTCCTACATGATGATGATTTATACATGTGATGTATGATGTGTGGACGGATGATCATAGACCGTGTGATGTATGTACGTGTGATTATTATTATTGGGGCCTGCGAGCCTCCATTTTATTTCTCATTTATTGTCGGGCATGCGTGCTTATGATTAAGTTGTAATTATATGAGGAGCGTAGCGGGAGCGTGGAAGCGATAGCGGGACCCACAAGACGAACAATCGTGATACATAGAGATGCGTCGAGATGTCAATGGAATTGACGAGGATGAGATGGACGATCACAGGGCATGGAGATGCATCGCTGTACATATAGATCTTGATGTAAGTGATTAGGCCCACTGGCTCAGGCCTGATCACATTAGGTTGTGGTCTATAATCATCTGGTGTGATTGCTTATGCACATACTAGATATGTATATATATTTGCATACGATATAGATATATATTAAATATGTATATGTGTGATATGTCATATTAGGAGACCAAATCATAGAAACCCCTCTCTCGATAATATTAAGTCGGTAAATGTGAGGCAATTAGATTGACCCATGTGGTCTTCCATCGTTATAGGTAGGGACCGATTCCCGATGTAGGTTGAGTTGATCGAGTCCCTCGAGGCTCACCTATATTATGATTTGCTATTTTGCTTACAACATAGAGAAGTCACCGGTGACCTGAGGACATGGTATGCTTGATCGAGTTCCTTGAGGGTATATTATTGAATCAGACTCATCTTGTAACGATGGTCGAGTCCCTCGAGACCATGGTGATTCGGAGGCTAAACATGACGGGAATCACAAGGAGTTATGATCGGCAAGAGTTGCCTACCTTTTGGGCTTAGCGTGATTGGTCAAGTCCCTCGAGGTTACACTAAGACGCTGATTGGATCTTGATCCCCACTAGAAGTCTGCCGATGACTTTCGTTTCACGTGCTAAGGGTGTCGTGTGACTTTCTAATAAAATAGTGAGAGCATATTAAGATAGAACTCCATATCTTGATTATTTTTATTTTTACAAAATCTGTATGTTATTCATTTTTGCTATATCTTTATTTTTGAAAATGTCACATTCAAATCCCTTATATGGCATGCTTGATATCAACCGCCTCACTGTTCCAAATTATACGGATTGGCTCTGCAACATGAGAATTGTTCTGACGATGGAAAAAATCATTTACGTCCTTGATATAGTGATGCCTATGCTCGAGAAAGGGGCAAGTAAGGATGAGATCACTCCTATGTGAAGTACATTGATGACTCCACTCTTGCTCAATTTTACATGTTAGCGTCTATGACTCCTGAGTTACAAAGACAACAAGAAAAGATGGATGCCAGATCCATTCTCCTACATGTCCGTAAATTGTTTGAGGAATAGGGAATGAGTTAGCGATATGAGATATCCAAGAGCCTCTTCCGCGCTAGGATGACTGAGGGGACATCGGTTCAGAACCATGTCATAAAGATGATTGAGTGGATAGAGAAACTCACAAGTCTAGGAATGGTCCTAGAGGATAACTTGTGTGTGGACATTGTGCTTCAGTCCCTAATAGATTCCTTTTCACAGTTCATAATGAATTTTATTATGAACAAGCTTGAGGTGACTCTCCCAAAGCTCCTCAATATGTTGAGGGAGGTAGAGAACACTATCAGGAGAAGCCAGTTCTCTACACTAGTGAGACCAGAAAGAAAAGGAAAGCAGTAAAGTCCCTTAAGAAGGGCAAGGGCACGGGCAGACCAGGTAAAGCAAAGATTGCTAAGAAAGACCCGACAAAGGACAAAGGCCAGTGCTTCTACTGTAGCAAAGATGGGCAATGGAAGAGGAATTACAAAGAGTACCTTATAGAGAGGGCGAAACAGAAGCTTGGAGAAGCTTCAGGTACATTCATGATCAGTCTCCATTTGTCATACTTTTATGATAACATATGGGTATTGTATATCGGTAGTGCTTATTATATATATAATTCGTTACAAGTTCTAGCAAGGCCTAAGAGACTAGAGATAGGCGAGATGGACCTCAAGATGGGCAATGGAGCAAAAGTTGCTATAGTAGCTATTGGCGAGGTTGCCCTACATCTTCCTATTGGAGCTATTATTACATTAGACGTATGTTATTTTGTTCTTTCTATTATCAAAAACATTATCTCCATCTCATGTTTGATAGTTACTGGAGATAAATTAGTTTTTTAAGAACAATGGTTATTCGTGTTAGGATCGAGAGCACTAAGAGGGGTGGGTGAATTAGTGCAACGGAAAACTTTCTGCGATTAAAATCGAAAGCTGCATTCGAACGATAAAAATAACTTATGTATGAAAGTTGATACTAATCAAGGTTAAAGTCAAACTAAGCAGGTAGTTTGCAGCTATGATGAAAACCAGAATATCGGTGCAAACTGAAATCCGACGTTCGTACGAAGAAACTGATTTACGTCTAAATGCTGATTCGTAAATCACTAGATTAGATAAGACGCAGTTTAAGCAGGAGTATAAAGGCAGTGTGCAGTATTGGTAAAGCTCAAAACGTAAATGCAATCTGCAATATGATGATCATACGAAAAAGTAGATTTACGTCTAAACGCAGATTTACGTCAAAACATAGATTTATGTCTAAACGCAGATTTACGTCTAAACGTTGAAACTTGTTTGTAAAATCGCAGAGGGCAGTAGCTATTGAGAAGTTTGCAGTGAAGGTAAAATGCTCAAAGGAAATGCAAATGAGATTTAGAGTGGTTCGGTCAATCTTGACCTACTCCACTTTTGGCTTCCTCCACCGATGAGGTCACCGATATCAACTAGAGGCCTTCCTTCAATAGGCGAAGGCCAACCACCTTCTTACAAATTCACTCCTTTTGACAGGCTTAGGAGACAACCCTTACAGAAGTTTTCTCTCCTCTCTTTACAACTCAAACTTTGAAGAACAGAAAGAGGAGAACTATTAGTTTTGAGCTCTAAGAACCACAGAAAGACAGCAAGATTTCGAGTGTGTGTTCTATGCTTTCAGTGCTGAATGGGTGGGGTATTTATAGGCCCCAACCCAGTTCAAATTTAGAGCTCAAATCTGTCAATTCCCGGAATTTCGGGATCAGGCAATTGCACCTCCTGACTGGGGCGGTTGCACCGCCTGGCAGAGCTCGAAGACTGAGCCTCTGGGCGGTGCCACCTCTCTGCCAGAGCTCGAAGACCGAGCTCAGGCGGTTGCACCGCCTGACTGGAGAGGTTGCACCGCCTGGCAGAGCTCGAAACTTGAGCTCTGGCGGTGCTACCTCTTGACAGAAGAGGTTGCACCGCCCAGTCTCGCTCGGAGACTGAGCCCGGGGCGGTGCCACCTCTTGGCTGGGGCGGTTGCACCTCCCAGTCTCGCTGGGAGACATAGCCTGGGCGGTGCTACCTCCCTGCCTGGGCGGTTGCACCTCCCACAGCAAAACTGGGTCCGAATGGGTTGATCCATTCGGCCCAATTTGAGTTCTTCAGGGGCCCAATTGGCCCAAGATTAAGCTAATGGGATCACCTCCCATTTCTAACTTAATCAATGTGCTAACTACGATTATTTCTTAAGACAAATTTTGCAGCTTGCTCCGGATCGTCAATCGCTTCTTCCGGCGAGTTTCCGGCGAACTTCCGTCGATCATCCGACGAACCCTCGGTGATCCTCCTGCGGACTTCCGGCAAACTCCTGGACTTGCGATGATCCACTTGGCAAGTTCCGACGAGCTCCTTTGGCAAGCTTCTGGACTTCTCGGATTTGTTCCCGCAGAACCTCCGACGATTGTCCGAACTTCCGTCGAGCTCTTGAACTCCCAACGTGATCATTGTCATGACTCCGGCGCAACTCCTGCTGTATGTTTTTCTTCCATCATAGTTAATCCTGCACACTCAAAACAAAAACTTCGATCGAGACAATTAATCCTAAGCAATTAACCAAGTTGTCCGGCATGTCATTGGTCCCTCGACGCTTCGTCTGATTCTTCGGCGCATTGTCCTTTCCTGTGACCTATTGCCCAATCAGCCAGTTGGCTCCGCAACTCCGATATCCTTGGTACAATACCCTTTCTTCTTAGCCCGATGCCCGAGTCTATGGCCTGAAGCCTTCTGTCGATACGTCGACCGATCCACCGGCCCGACGTCCAATCTTCTGACATGTTCCTCCGGCACAACATGATTTTCCTACTTTAATTGTCTCATCCAGATCGAAGCATCCTGCGTCACTCAAAACGCAGATTAAATCATAAACATATATCAAGTAGTTTTATCATCAAAATACGAGATTCAACAATCTCCCCCTTTTTGATGATGACAACCACTTGATAACGGAGTTAAACTTAACTCCTGGAGTTTAAACAAACTCCCCCTATCAATATGCCATATTGATAGAAACTCTTAGATTCAAAAATCTAAGCAACATATCATCATAAACGGAGTTAACCTTAACTCCCAGAGTTTAAGCAAACTCCCCTTATCAATATGCCATATTGATAGAAACTCTTGGATTCAAAAATCCAAGCAACATGTCATCATAAACTTATGCATAACATGTCATGTCATCAACATACTTCTCCCCCTTAAGTGTTTGTGATAGGATAAGTACCACAATCAAGTGTTTGTGATGTAAGTTTAACTCATTGCATAAAAAACATAATATCTATTGTTACCATCATGCAAGTTTGCTATTATTAAATGGTAAGATATCAATATGTAAAATTGCGATTCAAGTTCTTGATATCTTAACATGATATAACATTCATAGCACCTATTCATATGAATGCTGCTTTTGATATCTCATCATAATATGGCATTCATGATATCTATTCATATTCTTCAAATATGGCACTCATAGTATCAATTTATATATTTCTCCCCCTTATCATCAACAACAAGGAGAACGATATAAGCAAATTTTAAATATAAGTGCGATGCCATAAGTTGGTTTATGTCATTTTCCAACAGTGAGTGATAGGATACCAATTTAGCAAACATCTCAAAGAAAACATGACATGGAGATAGCTTTTATTGCTTCTTCCTTTTTATTTGTTATCTTTTTACATAAAGGAGGAAAGCCATATGTGAAGTTCAAATTGATAAGATATTATTAAAGCACACTTCATTTTTGCAAGGATTAAGATATGTAAGTGAGTCAGATCCTTGTATGTAGAAATATCTTCCTTTTATAAGAGGGAATCATCAAATATGTTTCTCGAAAAATATTTTTCATATGATAAGTGCATTTGCTAGATGATTCCATATGTCAAAGATCAATGATGTGAGTTAAACTTGATATGACATATGCTTGTTAAGTTCGGAAGAGGATAATGTATCAAGAAAATCCAAAAATGAAATTTTTGTATTATCATGGAAATTACAATTACAATCATGAAGGTAAAACATGCTTATTATCATGGAAATTTTTGTATTCAAGCACATAATTTCCAACATGTAATCATGGCAAGTAATTGTGTAAAATCATTATGGCAATAAAGTGATTTGATCATTCAATCAAAAAAGTTCGAAAAATAATTTTAACATGTTTAATCATTCGGACATATTTTTGCCATAGTTTTTCAAATATAATCATGAAAATAAGGCATGCTCATCATCATGGTAGTATGATAGCAAGTTTACCATATACAAACTAGCAAAAATTTTTAATATTTTAAGGCCCGTAAGCTAGCAATTTTGAGATGTTCAAGAAAGCAACTCTTGCTTCTTGAAATATAAGTTTTGCTAGATGTGCAAGTTGACTTTTTGCTTCTTGAGATAGGCAAGATAGCATTCCTTGGTGATGTTCAATATAGCTAAGTTCTACATCATGCAAGCTAGTGAATCTTATAACTTTTTAGAACATGCATAATCACCAAAGCATCATAAATTTTAATAATGTGCAAAATTACAAATTTTGCATGATTGCATTTGTGTGTCTTGAGACTTGCAAGATAGCACTTCTTGGTGATGTTCAAGATAGCAATTTCTTCTCATTTGAGAAGTGCAATTTTTGCTTTCTTCTTGAATTGTGCAAGCTAGCTATCTCCCCTTTAGTCATTGTCAAAAAGAAGGAAAAAACCCTTTACATCAATTTTTAAATCATGACAAAGTTTAGTATCAATCTCATTTGTGCATCATTATATTTTCAAATTAAAACATACACATTTTCAAAACATATAAACTCATTATTATATGCATGATTCCAAATCATCATTCATATTATTTCAATCATTGTTTCACTCATCACTATAGCTTATCATGCATAATATGTAAAACCATCTAACATGATATAAACATTTATTTATTTAATTTTTTTTTTTAAAGCATTCATGATACACATCATACATTATCATAATAAAAAGCATATGCATCATTCCAAATCATAAATATTTCAAATCATCATGGTATTAATTTGTCACATTGCATCCTACCATGCATGATCGAAACTTCTCATTTGCATACATCAAAATAAATTCATGAATATCTCATGCATTCATATCATCACTTGAGGAATATTGAAAAGAAATAATTGGGTGATGAGATAAATATTTCATGAATACAAAGAATTGCATAAAAATCATATCATGAATACAAAGAATACAAGTCACAATCATTCAAGAAAAAAATCATCATTCATTTTCAATTCATTCAATTTGATAAATCAAGATCATGATTTTGATAAAACTCATTTCAAATTTAAATCATCAAAATCATTTTTATGGCTCACAAAATTTATAACATAAATAGATTCATGATTTCATTGATAATATATTTTCTCCCTTTTTAAGTGTTTCATTTTAAGTGGTCGATTTCATGTTAGCATGCCTTTTCATTTATGAAAACATGCATCAATTTTTTTAAAGCCACTGTTATTATCATGAAAATCGATAATCCATAAATATCAAGAATCATCATACATAATTTCAAATATATACTCATTAATCATAACTTCAAATTAAACATAGTTTCATATACTCAAAATCGAGAAATAACAATGGAAATCAACATGATACACATTATTACTTCTTAACCACATATAGTATGATTTCTAATTGTTTGTATTTTCATTATAAAATTATTAAACATGCAATTTTCAAGAAAATTAAATAAAAAAGAAAAATACTTTATGAAAAGCATCATGTAATTTCAAAGTAAATTAAAGGCATTTTGATTACCTCAGTGTCGAAAGGCATAAAGGCATAGTTTGCCACCTCGCCTTTGTTGATTTTCTCCTCGTCTTCGGAGGAGCTCGATTCATCCCAATTTTTGTTCTTCTTCTTGCGTTCAAAGCAAGTAGTTCCATTCTTTTTACTTTTTAATTTTTGTTTCATTTGTAGTTTAAGTTCACCATCACTTGAGCTTATGCTCGAGTGGTCTTCAAATGTTCTATGTCCCAAATCCTTCCTGTTCTTTGGAAGGTGGTTCTCAAGTTCTTCACGTGCATTGTACGTCATTTCATATGTGATCAATGAACCAATTAGTTCTTCAAGTGGAAAAATATTTAAATCTTTTGTTTCTTGTAAAGTTGTTACTTTTGAATCCCACTTCTTAGAAAGAGAACGCAAAATCTTGTTCACAAGTTCAGAATTCAAAAAACATTTGCCAAGAGCTCTTAAACTATTGACGACATCCGTGAAACTGGTGTACATGTCGCCTATAGTCTCGCTTGGTTGCATTCGAAAAAGCTCGAAATCATGCAGTAAAATATTAACTTTCGAGTCTTTGACTCTACTAGTTCCCTCGTGCGTGATTTCAAGAGTGCGCCAAATATCGAAAGCCGTTTCGCACAAAGAAATCCGATTGAACTCATTTTTGTCCAAAGCGCAAAATAAGGCATTCATAGCCTTTACGTTTAAAGAAAAATGCTTCTTCTCTAAATCCGACCATTCGTTCATCGGTTTAGAGTGAAGATGAAAGCCATTTTCAATGATATTCCATAAATCCAAATTCATAGAAATCAAGAAAACTCTCATTCGAGTTTTCCAATAAGTGTAGTCCAATCCGTTAAACAACGGTAGACGAAAAATCGAAAAGCCCTTTTGAAAGCCATGAAGAGCCATTTCTCTCAGGTGTAAATCCGAAATGAGAAAAACCGGGCTCTGATACCAATTGTTAGGATCGAGAGCACTAAGAGGGGGGGGGGTGAATTAGTGCAGCGGAAAACTTTCTACGATTAAAATCGAAAGCTGCGTTCGAACGATAAAAACAACTTCTGTATGAAAGTTAATACTAATCAAGGTTAAAGTCAAACTAAGCAGGCAGTTTGCAGCTATGATGAAAACCAGAATATTGGTGCAAACTGAAATCCGACGTTCGTACGAAGAAACTGATTTACGTCTAAATACTGATTCGTAAATCACTTGATTAGATAAGACGCAGTTTAAGCAGGAGTATAAAGGCAGTGTGCAGTATTGGTAAAGCTCAAAACGTAAATGCAATCTGCAATATGATGATCATACGAAAAAGCAGATTTACGTCTAAACGCAGATTTACGTCAAAACACAGATTTACGTCTAAACGTAGATTTACGTCTAAACGTTGAAACTTGTTCGTAAAATCGCAGAGGGCAGTAGCTATTGAGAAGTTTGCAGTGAAGGTAAAATGCTCAAAGGAAATGCAAACCGAGATTTAGAGTGGTTCGGTCAATCTTGACCTACTCCACTTTTGGCTTCCTCCACCGATGAGGTCACCGACGTCAACTAGAGGCCTTCCTTCAATAGGCGAAGGCCAACCACCTTCTTACAGATTCACTCCTTTTGACGGGCTTAGGAGACAACCCTTACAGAAGTTTTCTCTCCTCTCTTTACAACTCAAACTTTGAAGAACAGAAAGAGGAGAACTAGCAGTTTTGAGCTCTAAGAACCACAGAAAGACAGCAAGATTTTGAGTGTGTGTTCTATGCTTTCAGTGCTGAATGGGTGGGGTATTTATAGGCCCCAACCCAGTTCAAATTTGGAGCTCAAATCTGTCAATTCCCGGAATTCCGGGATCAGGCGGTTGCACCTCCTGACTAGGGCGGTTGCACCGCCTGGCAGAGCTCGAAGACTGAGCCTCTGGGCGGTGCCACCTCTTTGCCAGAGCTCGAAGACCGAGCTTAGCCGGTTGCACCGCCTGACTGGAGAGGTTGCATCGCTTGGCAGAGCTCGAAACTTGAGCTCTGGCGGTGCTACCTCTTGACAGAAGAGGTTGCACCGCCCAGTCTCGCTCGGAGACTGAGCCCGGGGCGGTGCCACCTCTTGGCAGGGGCGGTTGCACCTCCTAGTCTCGCTGGGAGACATAGCCTGGGCAGTGCTACCTCCCTGCCTGGGCGGTTGCACCTCCCACAGCAACCTGGGTCCGAATGGGTTGATCCATTCGGCCGAATTTGAGTTCTTCAGGGGCCTAATTGCCCCAAGATTAAGCTAATGGGATCACCTCCCATTTCTGACTTAATCAATGTGCTAACTACAATTATTTCCTAAGACAAATTCTGCAGCTTGCTCCGGTGCGTCAATCGCTTCTTCCGGCGAGTTTCCGGCGAACTTCCGTCGATCATCCGACAAACCCTCGGTGATCCTCCTGCGGACTTCCGGCAAACTCCTGGACTTGCGATGATCCACTTGGCAAGTTTCGACGAGCTCCTTTGGCAAGCTTCTGGACTTCTTGGATTTGTTCCCGCAGAACCTCCGATGATTGTCCGAACTTCCGTCGAGCTCTTGAACTCCCAACGTGATCATTGTCATGACTCCGGCGCAACTCCTGCTGCATGTTTTTCTTCCATCATAGTTAATCCTGCACACTCAAAACAAAAACTTCGATCGAGACATTTAATCCTAAGTAATTAACCAAGTTGTCCGGCATGTCATTGGTCCCTCGACGCTTCGTCCGATTCTTCGGCGCATTGTCCTTTCCTGCGGCCTATTGCCTAATCGGCCAGTTGGCTCCGCAACTCCGATATCCTTGGCACAATACCCGCTCTTCTTGGCCCGATGCCCGAGTCCATGGCCCGAAGCCTTCCGTCGATACGTCGACCGATCCACCGGCCCGACGTCCAATCTTCTAACATGTTCCTCCGGCACAACATGATTTTCCTGCTTTAATTGTCTCATCCAGATCGAAGCATCCTGCGTCACTCAAAACGCAGATTAAATCATAAACATATATCAAGTAGTTTCATCATCAAAATATGAGATTCAACAATTCGATATTATTAAATGATGAGATCATCATGAAAAGAACATTGCATAATGGTTTGTTTATTTTTTGGTAAGTAAAAGTAAATTGATTATGTGTAAAGTTTCTACAAATAGCTTTATCTATACAAGTCATAGACAAAGCCAAGTAACTCATAGAGTGCGAATGTGATAGTTATGACTACACATGCTGTAGACTATAACTACCTATGGGTACATTATTTGGCATCATTCCCAAAATCTTTAGCTAATAGCAAAATTAAATTTGATAAAAATATCTTTTTCTCTTCGGGTGAAATGCTCGGTTTTGAGATCATGCTCCATACAGGATCTTGAGTCTCTAATAATCTCTTTCAAGAGCTGAGCATTGTTTGTGTGTTGACATTCAAAGATTCTATTATATCTCTCATTCCACATCCACCAAATAGCGCATCTGAAAGTAACCTTTGCTAGTTGTGTAAGAGGCCCTTTTCTTGAGAAACATTGCATAAGGTCGCCTAGTTCTTGGTGCAAGTTTGGTTGCGGCAGTCTATTGAGTTCAAATCGCTGGAGAATTTCCTTCCATATCCATTTTGTATAATCACAAGCAAAATAGAGGTGGTCAACAGTTTCTTCTTGTTGCAAACAAAGGGAGCATCGGTTAACATGATAGATACCTCTTCTTTTCATATTGTCTATTGTAGGTAGTTTATTGAGAAGGGCCTGCCATGTACATAAGGAGTGTCTTTGTGATCCCGGTCGATCCCATGTCTAACTGCTTGGGACCCACTTGTTATTTCTTTGCCTAATTTGATTCCATGCGGATGTGGCACTAAATTTGCCATTGTCATGAGGCCAAATAAGTGTATCTGAAGAGTTGTTCCTGATTGGAATAGCTATGATAGTCGGTCAAAGTGATAACATTTCGGGAGATGAGGAAACGAGGAAACGAGATGAGGTGAATAGCATAATGGTTTGTTTATGCTAGACACTACTCTACATATCATGAATATAAGTGTGTCTACGAGGAAACGAGATGAGGTGAATAGTGCATAGCTGTGGCATTGTAGGCTAGGTCACATCCATGAGGGAATGATTCAAAAGTTGCTAAAGAATGGATATCTAAATCCATTCGACTAAGAGTTATATGCAACTTGCAAGCCTTGCCTTCGTGGAAAACTGACTAACTCTCCGTTTTGTGGAACTACTAAGAGAGCCACTTAGCTACTAGAACTTATACATAATGATGTATATGGACCCATGTCACCTCATGCCATTTTGATTACTCCTACTTCATTACCTTTACTGATGATTTCTCAAGGTATGGATACATGTACTTAATGAAGTACAAGACCGAGGCCTTTGAGAAATTC
Source organism: Musa acuminata AAA Group (assembly GCF_036884655.1). Lineage (NCBI taxonomy): Eukaryota > Viridiplantae > Streptophyta > Magnoliopsida > Zingiberales > Musaceae > Musa > Musa acuminata. The sequence continues at coordinate 28,417,819 of NC_088357.1, forward strand.
AAAGAGTATAAGAATGAAGTGGAGAACCATACTGGAAAGAGTATCAAGACTCTTCGATCAGATCGAGGAGGTGAGTACTTAAGTACAGAGTTTACTTAGTTCCTCAAGGACCATGGGATATTTGTTAGGACATTCTGTTAGGATTCTAGCTAGGAGAGTCCTAATTGAGAGGGGCATTCATGTAGGAGGTGTTTTCTTATAGAAGAATTAGGAGTTGTAAGGGAATAGGAGTCTTGACTAGGAGTCCTATTAGGAGTTGGTTAGAAGTAAGAGTCTTAAGTAGGAGTCCTATTAGGAGTTAGGGTTTAGAAGCCCTATAAATAGCCATGTATTTCTTCTCTTTTCATAAGCAATAGATGAATCTTTTCTGCAGCCTTTGAGCAGCAACTTGGAGGGAGGAACCCCTATAGAGTTCCAAGGAGGCCGATCCCCTAAAGAGATCAACCCCAAGTTTAGAATCTGCAAGGGTTCTAACACCTGGTATCAGAGCAGCGTTCTTGGCGTCTCGCTGCCCTTCCACAGCCATCCATCAACCCTCTACAACCATCCAAAGCAATTCCCACAATTGTTTAAAAGATCGTCACCGAATTATGCCATCATCTCCACCACCGCGGATCATCCTTTGATCTCCCCGTGAATTGCAACAGGTTCTGGTTTCCTACCTTACTGCTACTGCAATTTAGTTATCCTTATTCGAAAATAATAAAAAAAAAAATCGTTCTTATATTGCTGCATAAACTTTTCGTCACAAAGTTTTCATCTCTACGAAGAAAGATACATTGCAGAATTCCAACCGCATAGCACCAACTGTTTGATCTTGCTACTGTGCTTTTTCTATCCAAATTTCAACAAAATTTTTATGACATCTTTGACACTTCCTAACAGTGGATTTCCCTTTGGTTTCATCAAAAAATTCTCAATATAAACTACTGATCTTTTATGTCCAATCTGCTGCACTTGAATTGCAGAATTCAAGCCGCATAGCACCATCTGTTTGATCTTGCTACTGTCCTTTTTCTATCCAAATTTCTACGAAATTTTTATGACATCTTTGACACTTCCTAACAGTAGATTTCCCTTTGGTTTCATCGAAAAATTCTCAATATAAACTACTGATCTTTTATGTCAAATCTGCTGCACTTGAAAATCTATGCTGCAGAAAATTTCAGCTGCATATCATTGCTTTAACCCATCTATTTGCAATCTTTTTTGAATGAAATTTCTTATACACTTCATATATCATCTTGGCTTCCATCTAAGATTGATCTATTAAGAAATTCATCGCTAAAAATGATTTTATGTTGCTGCAAATTTTCATCGTAACCCACTGAAATTTTTTGACGATAATTCTGTAATTACAACTTGCACCAATTTCCTTGCTGTTATACTGCCGAAATTTTCTTGATTAAATTAGATATCCTTACTGTCATATAAACTATGATTTTGCTATCAATTCCCTCCCAATTCTCTCAAGTTTTTGGTGGAAATTACGTCGAGAAACCGTTGTTTCTTCGACGATAATTCTACTCTTACAAGACAGCACATACTTACTGCAACTTCCACGGATTTCTGTCAAACCTTTGCTACCATCTACCACAGATCCAAAACTCTACTAAACCACACCCTCAAACTGCACCCAAAACAGCCACAAAATAAGCCTAAATCACAGCCTACATCCACCAATCCACCAACACTTTCGACCATCACTTCTCTCAACCTATACATGCCTTTAACCCAACAGCAAAAGAGAGATCTTAACATCATTGATTTGGGGCCATATACTATGGCATCTAAGGAGGCAATCAATGCTAAATTCGAAGCCTTGGAGGCGCGAATGGAGGATAAGATTCGGACGCTCTTTACCGAACTCAGATTGGGCCAACCACTAAGCCCGAAGAAATTATATCAAGGAGAGAGCTTTGCCCAATCACACCAAGCCCGAAGAGATGACTTTCAAGGGAGGGGAGGCTCTATGATTGACCCCAACTATCCATGCATGAGAGTGGACTTCCCTAGATGGGAAGAAGGAGACCCGATTGGTTGGATTTCGCACGCGGAGCGATATTTTCGGTACCACAAAACCGCGGATGTATCTATGGTGAAAATTGCAGCTATACATCTTAAAGGGGATGCTATACAGTGGTTTGACTGGTTTGAACATACTTATGGAGTCCTTTCATGGCGATAATTCAAAGAAGAACTGCTGATTCGCTTCAGACCAATCGATTATGAGAATATTGACGGACAACTAGCAAAGATCTGACAAACCTCCACCATTCAAGAGTACCAAACCAGGTTTGAAAGATTATCTAATCAAACTCATGATTGGTCTCAAAAACAACTATTGAGGACCTTTATTGAGGGCTTAAAGCCGGAGATCCGAGGAGAAGTTAAAGCGCGACAACCGTATACGCTTATGGCAGCCATCTCTTTCGCACGAAATCAAGAGGAGCAATTGAACCATGAATCTCGGAGGACTAGGGTCACTCCTCAACTAGTAATATTGAAGCCCTTAGCCCCCCCTACTATCGACCAAGTCCCTACACCAAAGAGTTTAACAAGAGAAGAGCTTCGGGAGCGATATGCGAAGGGGTTATGTTGGCATTGTGACGAGTCGTGGAGCCGTGAGCATCGCTGTAGTAAAGGGGGACTTCTTATGATTGAACCGATAGAAGAAGAGGTCATTGAACATTCAAAAGAGAGCCTTGAACATGAAGAAGAAGATGCAGAAGAAGAGCCACAACCGACCGAAGTTATGGTACATACACTAGTTGGCTACTCAAACCCGCAAACGATGAAAGTTGGAGGCCTTCTCAAACAATATGGTTGATGATCATGAGCCCATACTCAGAATTAAATGGTTGATGACATTAGGTGATATTTCTTGAAATTTTATGCAAATAATTATAAAATTTTATAGTAAGGAGAAATAAGTGATACTGCACGAGAAACGTGAGGGCGACGTAACGACGATTTGCACACAATAAATAGAGAGCCAACAAAATTTGAAGATCCAAATCTACTTCCTTTGCTTGCTGAATTTTCAGATATATTTGACGAACCGCGCAACCTACCTCTTACCCGTCGGCATGATCATTGTATAACGATTCTTCCAGGCAAATCTCCTGCAAATGCTCAGCCATATCAGTATTCACATCTCCAGAAGGATGAAATAGAAAGGATTGTAAATGAGATGCTTAAAACAGGAGTTATTCGGCCATGTTGTAGCCCCTACTCTTCACCGGTGCTCCTCATACGAAAGAAGGATGGAATATGGCGATTGTGTGTTGATTACCGAGCTCTCAATGGCATAACCATCAAGGATAAATACCCTATTATAGTAGTAGATGAGTTGCTAAGGGAGTACAAATCTTCACAAAGCTGGACCTTCGATCCGGGTATCATCAAATACGAGTATGCGAAGAAGATATACCGAAAACCACCTTTTGAACACACAACAACCACTATGAATTTTTGCTTTCTTCAAAAGAAGGTGGAATATCTTGGGCATATCATATCAGAGGAAGGTGTGGCAGTAGACCCCTTCAAAATTGGAGCAATGCAAAACTGGCTGACCCCGAAGAACATAAAATTGTTATATGGCTTTCTGGGTTTAATATGCTACTTTCTTACTGAAAGTATGAAGAGATTAGTGCACCAGTTACTTTCTTACTGAAAAAAGATGTCTTCCAATGGTCGAACAGAGCCTCCGCTGCCTTCGATAAACTTAAGATAGCCATGACAACGACGCCGGTGCTAACACTACCAGATTTCAACCGACCCTTCATTATTGAGGCCGACGCATCTGGAGTCGGAATTGGAGCCATTCTCATGCAAGATGGTCAACCACTCATATACACTAGCAAGGCATTATCTCCCTCCCATCAAAATAAGTCAACATATGATAAGGAGATGCTTGCCATTGTGCGCGCAGCAACGAGGTGGAGACCCTACTTGATCGGTTGTCGATTTCAAATTAAAACCGACCATAAAAGCCTCGAGTACTTTTTGGAGCGAAAGATATCATCCCCTGAGCAGCAAAAATGGGTAACAAAACTTCTTAGATTTGATTATGAAATAACTTACAAAAAGGGGAAAGAGAATGTTCTTGCAGATGCACTTTCGCAGCTACCCGAGCAAGCTGAAGTTTCGGCCATTTCACTTCCGACCAGCAACTTTCTTAAGGATATTAAGATGGAATGGCAGGAAGATTCAGAGACTAGTAAGATTATAAAAAAATTGGAGGAAGCACCAAGCTCCGTGGCTCATTACAATTGGGACTCAAAAGAATTACACTATAAGGGACGCATTGTGCTTATGATAAATTCTACTTGCATCTTCACGAGTAGATTTTGGACCAAGTTATTCTATATGCAGGGTACTAAATTGAAAAGGAGTATGGCATATCACCCACAAATCGACGACGAGACAGTTGTAAATAGGTGCTTGGAGACAGCCCAAAGCCACCCACCAAATATGACTACCCAAAGAGAACTCCAGACCCAGCGAAGTGCCATTATTGATCGACGGATCGTGACTCGACGACGATGACCCACTAATGAAGTTCTAATACAGTGGGTGAACCTACCAATAGAAGATGCCACTTGGGAGAACTATGACGACTTGAAGATCAAATTCCCAGAATTCATGAATCATCAGCCTCGAGGACAAGGCTGATTTGAAGAGGGCAGGTCTGTTAGGACTCTAGCTTGGAGAGTCCTAATTGAGAGGGACATTCATGTAAAATTGTTAGGACTCTAGCTAAGAGAGTCTTAATTGAGAGGGACATCCATTTAAAACTGTTAAGACTCTAGCTAGGAGAGTCCTAATTGAGAGGGACATTCTATTAGGACACTAGCTAGGAGAGTTCTAATTGAGAGGGGCATTCATGTAGGATGTGTTTTCTTAGAGAAGAATTAGGAGTTGTAAGGGAATAGGAGTCTTGACTAGGAGTCCTATTAGGAGTTGGTTAGAAGTAAGAGTCTTAAGTAGGAGTCCTATTTATTAGGAGTTAGAGTTTAGAAGCCCTATAAATAGCCATGTATTCCTTCTCTTTTGATATGCAATAGATGAATCTTTTCTGCAGCCTTTGAGCAGCAACTTGGAGGGAGGAACCCCTATAGAGTTCCAAGGAGGCCGATCCCCTAAAGAGATCAACCCCAAGTTTAGAATCTGCAAGGGTTCTAACAGTATCGACTACGAAGAAACTTTCGCTCTTGTGGCAAGATTAGAAGCCATTAGGATGCTCCTTGCCTATGCTAGTAGTAATAATTTTAAACTATTTCAAATGGATGTCAAAAGTGCATTCTTGAATGGTTTATTTCCGAAGAAGTATATGTCGAACAACCTCCCGGATTTAAAAATTCTCTTCTTCCTAATCATGTATTCAAATTGACTAAGGCTCTCTATGGCTTGAAACAAGCTCCTAGAGCTTAGTATGAAAGGCTTAGTTCCTTTCTTATTTTAAATAATTTTACCAAAGGCAAGGTTGATACTACATTGTTTATCAAATATTTTGAAAATAATTTTCTTATTGTGCAAATTTATGTTGACGATATTATTTTTGGCTCTTCGGATTAATCACTATTTGAATCATTTGCCAAATGTATGAGTCATGAATTTGAAATGAGTTTAATGGGTGAATTAACTTTCTTTTTAGGATTACAAATCAAACAACTTAGTGATAATAGTATATTTCTTAACCAATCTAAATATACATTAAAATTGTTAAAACGATTTAACATGGATAATTCAAAAGCAATAAACACCCCTATGAGTACTACGACTAAGTTAGATATGGATGAAAATAGTGAAAATTTTGATCAAAAAACATATAGGGGAATGATAGGTAATCTACTCTACCTCACCGCGACTAGACCGGATATTATGTTTAGTATAGGACTTTGCGCTAGGTTTCAATCAAATCATAAATTATCTCATCTTAAAAGTGTTAAAAGAATATTTAGGTATCTTAAAGGAACTCTAAATTTAGGATTGTGGTATCCAAAATCTGAAAAATTCGATTTAATAGCTTATGCATATGCCGATTTTGGCGGATGTAGTATAGATAGAAAAAGTACATCCGAAACATGCCAATTTTTAGGACATGCACTTGTTTCTTGGACTTCCAAGAAACAAAATTCAGTTACACTATTTACGGCATAAGCCGAATACATTGCTGCAAGTGCATGCTATGCACAAGTTGTTTGGATGAAAAATACATTAGAAGACTATGGAATTCACTTCAAAAATGTTCCCATAAAATGTGATAATACTAGTGTCATATGTCTCACCAAAAATCTAATTCAACACTCTAGAACTAAGCACATCGACGTTAGGCATCATTTCATATGCGAACATGTCCTTAACAATAATGTTGTTCTAGAATTCATTGACACAAAGCATCAATTAGCATATATATTTACAAAAGCTTTGAATGAAGACCAATTTGAATTCATTAGAAGGAATTAGGTATGTTAAACTATCCCTAAGAATAAACTTGTTTGAATGGATTTTCCGTAAAGTTTTTCATCATCTCTCCATTCCTCGGTGAATTTGATCCTTCTCTTTCGATTCTAAATGACACGTTAAATTACCTTATCCTATCTTGAGTCAAACACCGCTCCCATCTGATCAAGATTAATGATTTTATGATATTTTGTGAATCTCGAAATTGATTTTGATGGCTTGATTATGAGTTTCAAGTTGACGATTTGAATTTGAATGAGTTTGTATTCGAATTATGATCTTGACTTATTGGAGTTACTACTTGAAATTTTTTTTAAATCACAATCTCTTCTTTGTACACCTACAATTTTTGTTATTTATAGAAAGAAGAGATTAGATAAAATGGATGAATGCTGAATTTTCCTTTAAGATGAACTCTGCATAAATATTTTAGCATACTTAATTTTGAATGATGAATTTTTGTATGATCAATGCTGAATTCCTAATGTTATAATCACAAATTATGTGCTTCAAGTCTCATTCCCTTTTTGTTGATGACAAAGGGGGAGAAGTGATGACTAAGTGATAACTTATACTATTTCGATAGCATGACTTAATGAAAATGTCTTTGTTAGGACTCTAGCTAGGAGAGTCCTAATTGAGAGGGACATTCATGTAAAACCTACCTAAGCCGACCCCTATTAATGAGGTGAAGTGGCCGTCTAAGGTTAGGAGGTGTTAGGACTCTAGCTAGGAGAGTCCTAATTGAGAGGGACATTCATGTAAAACCTACCTAAGCCGACCCCTATTAAAGAGGTGAAGTGGCCGGCTAGAGTTAGGAGGTTATTTCTTAGAGAAGAATAAAGAGTTGTAAAGGAATAAGAGTCTTGAGTAGGAGTCCTATTAGGAGTTAGTTAGAAGTAGGAATCTTGAGTATGAGTCCTATTAGGAGTTGGTTAGAAGTAGGAGTCTTAAGTAAGAGTCCTATTAGGAGTTAGGGTTTAGAAGCCCTATAAATAATCATGTATTCCATCTCTTTTCATAAGCAATAGATGAATCTTTTCGTATGCAAGGAATTTTAAAGGCAAGGAATTGGCTAATCAAACATATTTCGTATGCAATCTCTTCTGGAACTAGTACTAATATGTGGTACGACCCTTGGGTGTATGGGAAGAGTATATTTCAATTATATGGTGATAGAATATGAAAAGATCTTGGGGCTCCCAAAGATTGGAAGGTTTCCGAGTTCATTGCTAACGGTACCTGGTGTCTCCCTAATCTTATTTCTCCCGAAATGTTATCACTTTGGCCGACTATCATAGCTATTCCAATTAGGAACAACTCTTCAGATATACTTATTTGGCCTCATGACAATGGCAAATTTAGTGTCACATCCGCATGGAATCAAATTAGGCAAAGAAATAACAAGTGGGTCCTAAGCAGTTGGACATGGAATCGACCGGGATCACAAAGACACTCCTTATTTACATGACAGGCCCTTCTCAATAAACTACCTACAATAGACAATATGAAAAGAAGAGGTATCTATCATGTTAACCGATGCTCCCTTTGTTTGCAACAAGAAGAAACTGTTGACCACCTCTATTTTGCTTGTGATTATACAAAATGGATATGGAAGAAGATTCTCCAGCGATTTGAACTCAATAGACTGCCGCAACCAAACTTGCACCAAGAACTAGGCGAACCTTATGCAATGTTTCTCAAGAAAATGGCCTCTTACACAACTGGCAAAGGTTACTTTCAGATACGCTATTTGGTGGATGTGGAAGGAGAGATGTAATAGAATCTTTGAATGTCAACACACAAACAATGCTCAGCTCTTGAAAGAGATTATTAGAGACTCAAGATCCTGTATGGAGCATGATCTCAAAACCGAGCACTTCACCCGAAGAGAAAAAGATATTTTTATCAAATTTAATATTGCTATTAGCTAAAGATATTGGGAATGATGCCAAATAATGCACCCACAGGTAGTTATAGTCTACAGCATGTGTAGTCATAACTATCGCATTCGCACTCTATGAGTTATTTGGCTTTGTCTATGACTTGTATAGATAAAGCTATTTGTAGAAACTTTACACATAATCAATTTACTTTTTATTTATCAAAAAAAAAAAAAAAGATGAATCTTTTCTGCAGCCTTTGAGCAACAACTTGGAGGGAGGAACCCCTATAGAGTTCCAAGGAGGCCGATCCCCTAAAGAGATCAACCCCAAGTTTAGAATCTGCAAGGGTTCTAACACTTGGTATCAGAGCAGCGTTCTTGGCGTCTTGCTGCCCTTCCATAGCCATCCATCAACCCTCCACAACCGCCCAAAGCAATTCCAACAATTGCTTAAGAGATCGTTGCCAAATTCCGCCATCATCTCCACCACCACGGATCATCCTTTAATCTCCCCATGAATTGCAATAGGTTCTAGTTTTCTACTTTACTGCTGCTGCAATTTAGTTATCCTTATTTGAAAATCCCAAAAAAAAATTATTCCTATATTGCTGCATAAACTTTTTGTCATAATGTTTTCATCTCTACGACGAAAGATACATTGCAAAATTCCAATCGTATAGCACCGACTGTTTGATCTTACTATTATGTTTTTTCTATCCAAATCTCTGCAAAATTTTTATGACATCTTTGATACTTTCTAACAGCAGATTTCCCTTTGGTTTTGTCAAAAAATTCTTAATATAAACTATTGATATTTTATGTTTAATCTGCTATACTTGAAAATTTGTACTGTAAAATTTCAACCGCATAGCACTGTTTGTTTGATCTTGATACTATGTTGTTTCTATCCAAATCTCTACGAAATTTTTATGATAGCTTTGACACTTCCTAATAGTGGATTTCTCTTTAGTTTCATCAAAAATATCTCAATATAAACTACTAATCTTTTATGTCCAATCTGCTATACTTAAAAATCTGTGCTGTAGAAAATTTCATCCGCATATTATTGTCTTAACCCATCTATTTGCAATCTTTTTTTAATAAAATTTATTATACACTTCATAGATCATCTTGGCTTCTATCTAAGATTGATCTATTGAGGAATTCATCTCTAAAACTGATTTTGTTTTGCTGTAAATTTTCATCGTAAACAGCTAAAATTTTTTGACGAGAATTCTGCTATCGCAAATTGCACCAATTTCCTTGCTGTTATACTGCCAAAATTTTCTTGATTAAATTAGTCATCCATGCTATCATATAATCTGTGATTTTGCTATCAATTCCCTCCTCAATTCTCTCATGTTTTTGGTAGAAATTACGTCGAGAAACCGCTGTTTCTTCGATGACAATTCTGCTCTTACAAAATAGCACATACTTGCTGCAACTTCCAATGATTTCTATCAAATCTTTGCTGCCATCTACCACAGATCAAAAACTTTCATCCACAGCCCTAAAACTCCACCAAACCATACTCTCAAACTGCACCCAAAATAGCCACAAAACAAGCCTAAACCGTAGCCTACATCCACCAAACCACCAACCCTTTCGACCATCACCTCTCTCAACCAATACATGCCTTTAACCTGACAACAAAAGAGAGATCTTAACATCATAGATTTGGCAGCATATACTATGACATCTGAGGAGGTAATCAATGCTAAATTTGAAGCTTTCGAGGCGTGAATGAAGGATAAGATTCGTACGCTCTTTACTGAACTCAGATTGGGCCGACCACTAAGCCTGAAGAAATCACATCAAGGAGAGAGCTTTGCCCAATCGCACCAAGCCTGAAGATATGACTTCCAAGAGAGGGGAAGCTCTATGACTAGCCCCAACTATCCATGCATGAGAGTGGACTTCCTTAGATGGGAAGAAGGAGACCCGATTGGTTGGATCTCGCGCGCGCAGCGATATTTTCGGTACCACAAAACCGCAGATGCATCAATGGTGAAAATTGTAGCTATACATCTTGAAGGGGATGCTATACAGTAGTTTGACTGGTTTGAACATACTTATGGAGTCTTTTCATGGTGACAATTCAAAGAAGGACTACTGATACGCTTCAAACTAATCGATTACGAGAATATTGACGGACAACTAGCAAAGATCCGACAAACCTCCACCATTCAGGAGTACCAAACTAGGTTTGAAAGGTTATCTAATCAAACTCGTGATTGGTCTCAAAAATAGCTGTTAAGGACCTTCATTGAGGGCTTGAAGCCGGAGATCTGAGGAGAAGTTAAAGCACGACAACCGTACACGCTTATGACAGCCATCTCTTTCGCACGACATCAAGAGGAGCAATTGAACCATGAAGCTCGAAGGACTAGGGTCACTCCTCAACCAGCAATATTGAAGCACTCAACCCCCCTACTGTCGACCGAGTCCCTACACCAAAGAGGTTAACAATAGAAGAGCTTCGGGAGCGATATGCGAAGGGGTTATGTTGGCATTGCAACGAGCCGTGGAGCCGTGAGCATCGCTGTAGTAAAGGGATGTTGAGAAATCATAGGGGGGGCGACATCATATGCGCAGTGGAAGAACAAGAAAACAAAAATCCCCGATTCCCAAAAAGATGTTCATCGTCGTGCGAAGATTGGTGCGCAAAATCCGCAAAAACACAAAACTGCGTATAGAGATTGTGTTACCTAGGGAGATCGTATATCCCTGTTTCCTTGCAGATCCTTAGGAGAGGGTGAAGGAGGTCAAGCGTCCTCCTCTCTAGCGGTGATCCACACAGCAGGGTTGCGACGACGCTCCTCAAAACTCCAGGCCTACTCTGAGGTGGAGAGGGAGAGGAGAATAGGAAGGGCAAGCAAAGACTCTAGCCTATGAGGCTGTGAATCCCTCCTATTTATAGAGATCCCGTGTCAAAACCCTAATGGGTCCTTTCCCTAGTGGGTATTGGATCTGCATCCAATAAGACAAGGGCTCCGTCGGATATCTCATATCCGAACCTCTACTCATCGTAATGCCTACCATATGTGTGTGACCATCTAGGCCCAATATCGAGCTGGCCGTGAGTCATACCTGTCAGAACTCCTTCTAACTAAGTGAATTATTATCTCTGTAATAATTCACTCGACTCATCGACTACGGAAGTACTAGGCCACTACGCCGTAGTCCCCAGACGATACAGGGGAATCCAATCCATTGGACCTGTCTGTCCTCAGTTACCATGTACCTATAGTCCCTCATCCATCTAATATCCCAGAGACCGTATATCGAGCATGGTGCTGTCAGACCCATACGGTTTCTACTCGAGTCTCGCTCTAATCGGATTCTCCCGGAGAACTCTTTTTCTCTCAATCCGAATGACCCTGGCCAGGGATTTGTCTGAGCAAGAACACATGGGATATTCCTCTCATGATACCGAGAGTGGATGATCCTCTATCGACACTCAATAGCCCTCGTAAGGTCGACTACCACTCCCAATGACCAGTTGTACTAGATCTGGGAAAAGCCAAACCTATAAGTCTGGTATCAAAGAGTGGAGCACTCATACAGGACATCCTTGGTGTCTCAAGTCTAAGAACCAGATACACCACTAGGACTACGGAATCGTTGTCTGACAATAAGGCATCATCAACCATCCAGCATTCCGTAAGCGGATCAATCAGTGAACTCATTCTCCAATGAGCACCTGTACTGTATCCCTAGTGTCCCTACACGAGCAGCTATGAGACCAGTTGCATCCATCATATGGACGGGTATACAGCACACCAGTCTATCCGGTTATCACGATGTCCCTCTCGAGTAACCTATGACCGGGATTATTTAGGATATGTGTTTAAAGGTGAATCGATCTCATTATCGTGATCTCATCACGATCCGATTCCCATTGCACAAATCCAAGGACATCACAATATATATGCATTTATGCAATAGTTATAAAGTGATATATGCCAAAATATAATAAGCAAAAAGATTCTGTATCAAGTCACACGTGCCATCACTCACGTGATTGGCTTGCTGGGCACTTATGACTAGCAATCTCCCACTTGACCTAAAGCCAATCACCTATGTGTCTGATCCCCATCAGACCCCTGTGACGCTCAAAGACAATCTGAGACAATGGCTTTGTAAGTGGATCTGCAATGTTATCTTCGGATGGAACTCTTTCCACTGCTACATCTCCTCGGGTCACGATCTCTCTGATAAGGTGGAACCTCCTCAGAACATGCTTAGATTTCTGATGAGACCTAGGTTCCTTCGCTTGAGCAATTTCCCCGTTGTTGTCGCAATATAGGGAAATCGGCTCCTCACTATCCGGCACGACTCCCAAATCTGTGATGAACTTCTTCAACCAGACTCCCTCCTTTGCTGCATCTGATGCAGCAATGTACTCCGCCTCTGTGGTCAAGTCAGCAGTGGTATCTTGCTTGGAACTCTTCCAGCACACTGCTCCTCCATTCAAGGTGTACACATACCCTGAATTCGACTTGCTATCATCGACATCAGATTGAAAACTTGAGTCAGTGTAGCCTTCAACCTTAAGGCTATTACCTCCATATACTAGTAAAAGATCCTTAGTCCTTCTCAAGTACTTAAGGATACACTTTACTGCTTTCCAGTGCTCCAAGCCTGGATCCGCCTGATACCTGCTCGTGACACTCAGAGCATGCGCTATATCAGGCCTAGTACATAGCATGGCATACATGATAGACCCTATTGCTTAGGCATAAGGTATCATATCCATGTTCGCCCTTTCTTCTGGAGTCTTTGGGGACATACTCGTAGAAAGCGATATCCCATGTCTCATCGGTATGAGACCTCTTTTGGAATTTTCCATGCCAAACCTTTTGACAATAGTTTCTATGTACCTGGACTGGGACAAGCCAAGCATCCTTTTAGATCTATCTCTATAGATTCTAATCCCCAAGATATAAGATGCTTCTCCTAAGTCCTTCATGGAGAAGTGTCTAGATAACCAAGCCTTTATTGTGGATAGCATTCCTATGTCATTCCCAATGATGAGGATGTCATCCACATATAACACCAAAAAGCTAATAGCGCTCCCACTTACCTTTCTGTATACACAAGGCTCATCTTCGTTCTTAACGAAGTCATAAGATCTGATTGCCTCATCAAATCTTATGTTCCAACTTCGGGAAGCTTGCTTTAGTCCATAAATGGATCTAAGCAACCTACACACCTTATCTGGGCAGTTCTTGGACACGAATCCCTCAGGTTGCATCATATACACCTCCTCCTCCAGGTTCCCGTTGAGGAATGCGGTTTTCACATCCATCTGCCAGATCTCATAATCATAGTGTGCTGCAATAGCCAATAGAATTCTGATGGATTTTAGCATTGCTACGGGTGAGAAAGTTTCGTCGTAGTCAACACCTTGCCTTTGACGATACCCCTTAGCCACTAGCCTTGCTTTATAGGTCTCTATCTTTCCATCTACTCCGATCTTTTTCTTAAAGATCCACTTGCAACCGATGGGTACAATACCTTCGGGTGCATCAACTAGGTTCCAAACCTTATTGGAGTACATAGAATCCATCTCAGAATTCATGGCTTCTTTCCACTTCCCGGAGTCTATACTCATAATAGCCTCCTCGTAGGTCTGAGGATCAATATCCTCTACATCCTCTGCTCTAATATGTCCCACATATCTCTCAGGAGGATGGGATACTCTATCAGACCTGCGTAAAGTTGAAACTTGTGTATTAGATACCTGAACAGACTCGGGCTGTAGAGTGGTGCTTGAGCTTGGTTCTCCAACCTCGCTCAATTCTATCATTCTCCCACTGTCTCCGTCAAGAATGTGTTCCTTCTCAAGGAACACTGCTCTCTTAGCTACAAAGACCTTTTGGTCCTCGAGATGATAGAAGTAATACCCACAAGTTTCCTTGGGGTATCCCACAAATTTACATCGCCCTGTCCTTGATTCTAACTTATCGGGGTTGTGTCTTTTAACATGGGCAGAGCAGCCCCAAATCTTAACTACTTTAAGATCAGGCTTCTTCCCTTTCCATATCTCATATGGTGTAGACACCACCGACTTAGTTGGAACTCTGTTCAGAAGGTAAGCTGCGGTTTCTAGGTCATATCCCTAGAATAAGATGGGTAGGTCAGTGAAACTCATCATGGACCATACCATATCTAATAATGTACGATTTCTCCTTTCAGAGACACCATTGAGCTGAGGTGTATAAGGAGGTGTCCATTGGGATAATATCCCATGGTCCTTGAGGAAGTGAGTAAACTCTGTACTTAAGTACTCACCTCCTCGATCTGATCGAAGAGTTTTGATACTCTTTCCAGTCTGGTTCTCCACCTCATTCTTATACTCTCTGAATTTCTCAAAGGCCTCGGACTTGTACTTCATTAAGTACACATATCCATACCTTGAGAAATCATCAGTAAATGTAATGAAGTAGGAGTAACCTCCAATGGCATGAGTTGACATGGGTCCACATACATCACTATGTATGAGTTCCAACAACTCAGTGGCTCTCTCTCCAGTTCCACTAAATGGAGAGTTGGTCAGTTTTCCACGAATGCAAGGCTCACAAGTTGCATATGACACATAGTCGAATGGATCTAGATATCCATCATTTAGCAACTTTTGAATCCTTCTTTCATGGATGTGACCTAGCCTACAATGCCACAGGTATGCATTGTTCAACTCATCTCGTTTCCTTTTGGACACATTTATATTCATGATATGTGGAGTGGTGTCTAACATAAATAAACCATTATGCAATGTTCCTTTCGTGATGATCTTATCATCTAATAATATCGAACAACCATTGTTCTCAAAAACAAATTTATATCCACTAACTGTTAAACATGAAATGGAGATAATATTTTTGATAATAGAAGGAACAAAATAACATGCATCTAATGCAATAAAAGCTCCACTAGGCAAATGTAAGGCGACCTCGCCAACAGCTAATACAGCAACTTTTGCTCCATTACCCATCTTGAGGTCCATCTCGCCTCTCTCTAGTCTCCTAGGCCTTGCCAGAACCTGCAACGAATTACATATATGATAAGCACTACCGGTATCTAATACCCATGTGTTATCATAAGAGTCTGACAAATGGAGACTGATCATGAATGTACCTGAAGCTTCATCAAGCTTTTGTTTCGCCCTTTCTGCAAGTACTCTTTGCAGTTTCTCTTCCAGTGCCCATCTTTACCACAGTGGAAGCACTGGCATTTGTCCTTTGTTGGGTCTTTCTTAGCAACCTTTGCTTTACCTTGTTTGCCCTTGCCCTTTCCCTTCTTAAAGGACCTTTCTGCTTTCCTTTTCTTTCTGGTCTCACCAGTGTAGAGAACTGGCTTCTCTTTCTTAATAGTACTCTCTGCCTCCCTCAACATATTGAGGAGCTCTGGGAGAGTCACCTCAAGCTTGTTCATATTAAAGTTCATTATGAACTGTGAAAAGGAATCTGGTAGGGACTGAAGCACAATGTTCACACACAAGTTATCCTCTAGGACCATTCCTAGACCTGTGAGTTTCTCTATCCACTCAATCATCTTTAGGACATGGTTCTGAACCGGTGTCCCCTCAGTCATCCTAGCGCGGAAAAGGCTCTTGGATATCTCATATCGTTGAGTCCTTCCCTGTTCCTCAAACAATTTACGGACATGTAGGAGAATGGATCTGGCATCCATCTTTTCATGTTGTCTCTGTAACTCTGGAGTCATAGAGCCCAACATATAGCACTGAGCAAGAGTGGAGTCATCAATGTACTTCACGTAGCGAGCGATCTCATCCTCGCTTGCCCCTTCTTCGGGCGTAGGCATCACTGTATCAAGGACGTACACGATTTTCTCCGCTGTGAGAACAATTCTCAAGTTACGGAGCCAATCCGTATAATTTGGACCAGTGAGGCGGTTGACATCAAGTATGCCACGTAAGGGATTTGAAAGCGACATTTTCTGAAAATAAAGATGTAGCAAAAATGAATAACATGCAGATTTTGCAAGAAATAAACTATCAAGATATGGACTTCTATCTTAATATGCTCCCACTATTTTACTAACGAGTCACGCGACACCCTCAGCACGTGAAACGGAAGTCTCCGGCAGACTTCTAGTGGGGATCAGGATCCAATCAGCGTCTTAGTGTAACCTCGAGGGACTCGACCAATCACACTAAGCCTAAAAGGTAGACAACTCTTGCCGATCACAACTCCTTGTGATTCCCGTCCTGTTCGGCCTCCGAATCACCATGGCCTCGAGGGACTCGACCAACCATGATGCTCGGTTAAGTCAACACCTTCGTTACAAGATGAGTCTGATTTGATGATATACCCTCGAGGGACTCGACTAAGCATATCATGCCCTCAGGTCACCGGTGACATCTCTATGTCGTAAGCAAGATAGCGAATCGCGATATAGGTGAGTCTCGAGGGACTCGACCAACTCAACCTACACCGGGATTCGGTTCCTACTCATAACGATGGAAGGCCACGTGGGTCAATCTAATTGCCTCACGTTTACCGACTTAATATTATCGAGAGATGTTTCTATGATTTGGTCTCCTAATATGACATGTCACACATATACATATTTAATATATATCTACATCGCATGCAAATATATATACATATCTAGTATGTGTATAAGCAATCACACCAGATGATCATGGACCACAACCTAATATGATTAGGCCCGAGCCAGTAGGCCTAATCACTCACATCAAGATCTATGTGTGCAACGGTGCATCTCCATGCCTTGTGATCATCCATCTCGTCCTCGTCGGTTCCGTCGACATCTTGATGCATCTCCATGCATCACGATCGTCCGTCTCGTGGGTCCCGCTATGGCTTCCACGCTCCCGCTGCGCCTCCTCATGTGATTACAACTTAATCATAGGCACGCAGGCCCGACAATAAACGAGAAATATAATGGAGGTTCGCAGACCTCAATAATAATAATCACAAGTACACACATCACACGGTCCATGATCATCCATCCACTCATCATACATCACATGTATAAATAATCATCATCATGTAGGACTACTAGATAATAATAAAAATAATAATCAACTAAACCTTTTAATTAATTAATATTTTCTGAAATCAGGGATATATAGGGAATTTCTCAATTCCTAAGGGTATTTTCGTAATTTGGACAAAAGACAGAAACTGGAATTTCTCAAATTCCGAGGGGCAAAATTGTCTTTTTCCCAGAAAACCCTAATTCCTCTTTCTGCTGCCGCTGCCGCCGCCGCCACCCTGCTGGCGGCGGCCTATGCGGCGGGGCGAGGGCGCTGCCCTCGCCTGCAGGCGGCACGCTCGCTGGCGGCGCTGCCGCTGCAGGTGGGCTCTCCCTTCGGGCGTCGCTGCCTCCGCAAGCGGTGCTGCCCCGCCGGGCGGCCGCCCCTGTGGGGGGGGTTTCGCCCGCGGGAGCAGCGGCGGCAGGCGTCGCGCGTCGTTGCCCTGCGGCGGCAGGCGCCGCTTCCTTTCGGCGGTAGGCGCCGCTGCCCTGCGGCGCCTCTGCCCGTGGGTTGCCAGCCCCGCCGGCAGCAAACCTGCTGCAAGCAGACCGCTGGCCGGCTGCTGCAGGCACTGCGCCGGCGTTGTGCTGCCTGGCTGCGGCTACGGCTGCAGGTGGCTGCAGGCATGCAGATCGAGGGCAGCAACTGTTGCTGCCCTTCCTTGCTTTTGCGTCAACGATTTTGACGTCAATATTCTTCCTAAACACAACACACGCAGTTCAAAAACCAATCATTCGCACGAACAACCTGGCTCTGATACCACTGTTGGTAAATCATGGGGGGGGCGACATCATATGCGCAGCGGAAGAACAAGAAAACAAAAATCCCCGATTCCCAAAAAGATGTTCATCGTCGTGCGAAGATTGGTGCGCAAAATCCGCAAAAACACAAAACTGCGTATAGAGATTGTGTTACCTAGGGAGATCGTATATCCCTGTTTCCTTGCAGATCCTTAGGAGAGGGTGAAGGAGGTCAAGCGTCCTCCTCTCTAGCGGTGATCCACACAGCAGGGTTGCGACGACGCTCCTCAAAACTCCAGGCCTACTCTGAGGTGGAGAGGGAGAGGAGAATAGGAAGGGCAAGCAAAGACTCTAGCCTATGAGGCTGTGAATCCCTCCTATTTATAGAGATCCCGTGTCAAAACCCTAATGGGTCCTTTCCCTAGTGGGTATTGGATCTGCATCCAATAAGACAAGGGCTCCGTCGGATATCTCATATCCGAACCTCTACTCATCGCAATGCCTACCATATGTGTGTGACCCTCTAGGCCCAATATCGAGCTGGCCGTGAGTCATACCTGTCAGAACTCCTTCTAACTAAGTGAATTATTATCTCTGTAATAATTCACTCGACTCATCGACTACGGAAGTACTAGGCCACTACGCCGTAGTCCCCAGACGATACAGGGGAATCCAATCCATTGGACCTGTCTGTCCTCAGTTACCATGTACCTATAGTCCCTCATCCATCTAATATCCCAGAGACTGTATATCGAGCATGGTGCTGTCAGACCCATACGGTTTCTACTCGAGTCTCGCTCTAATCGGATTCTCCCGGAGAACTCTTTTTCTCTCAACCCGAATGACCCTGGCCAGGGATTTGTCTGAGCAAGAACACATGGGATATTCCTCTCATGATACCGAGAGTGGATGATCCTCTATCGACACTCAATAGCCCTCGTAAGGTCGACTACCACTCCCAATGACCAGCTGTACTAGATCTGGGAACAGCCAAACCTATAAGTCTGGTATCAAAGAGTGGAGCACTCATACAGGACATCCTTGGTGTCTCAAGTCTAAGAACCAGATACACCACTAGGACTACGGAATCGTTGTCTGACAATAAGGCATCATCAACCATCCAGCATTCCGTAAGCGGATCAATCAGTGAACTCATTCTCCAATGAGCACCTGTACTGTATCCCTAGTGTCCCTACACGAGCAGCTATGAGACCAGTTGCATCCATCATATGGACGGGTATACAGCACACCAGTCTATCCGGTTATCACGATGTCCCTCTCGAGTAACCTATGACCGGGATTATTTAGGATATGTGTTTAAAGGTGAATCGATCTCATTATCGTGATCTCATCACGATCCGATTCCCATTGCACAAATCCAAGGACATCACAATATATATGCATTTATGCAATAGTTATAAAGTGATATATGCCAAAATATAATAAGCAAAAAGATTCTGTATCAAGTCACACGTGCCATCACTCACGTGATTGGCTTGCTGGGCACTTATGACTAGCAAGGGAGACTTCTTATGATTGAACCAATAGAAGAAGAGGTCATTGAACATCTAGAAAAGAGCCTTGAACATGAAGAAGAAGATGCAGAAGAAGAGCCACAACCGATTGAAGTTACGGTACATGCACTAGCCGGCTAATCAAACCCACAAACGATGAAAGTTGGAGGCCTTCCCAAACAACAACCGATCACTGTTCTCATCGACACGGGCAGTACTAATAACTTTCTAAACAGTAAGGTTGCTATTCGGATGGCTTTACCTATCAAGAATTACAGCACGTTTGACGTTAAGGTAGCCGATGGATGGATTTTGAATTGTGATCGTAGGCGCCCGCAGGAGAAACTATTGCTGCAGGACCAAGAGATAATTGCATATTTCTTCGTTCTCCCTCTTAACAATCATGAGGCCATGCTCATTTGGTTGATGACATTAGGTGATATTTCCTAGAATTTTTTTTGGTAAGTAAAAGTAAATTGATTATGTGTAAAGTTTCTACAAATAGCTTTATCTATACAAGTCATAGACAAAGCCAAGTAATATATTTCCTAGAATTTTATTAAACTAATTATGAAATTTTACAATAAGGAGAAACAGGTGACATTGCACGGGAAACGTGGGGGTGACATAACAACGATTTGCACACAACAAATGGAGAAGATTTTGCATAAAGCATGCAGCGGCTTTTTGGTACAAGTTGAGCAGCAAACTAAGGAAGAGCCAACATAATTTAAAGATCCAAATCTACTTCCTTTGTTTGCTGAATTTTCAAATATATTTGACGAACCGTGCAACCTACCTCTTATCCGTCAGCATGATCATTGTATAATGATTCTTCCAAGCAAATCTTTAGCAAATGCTTAGCTATATCAGTATCCACATCTCCAGAAGAATGAAATAGAAAGGATTGTAAAAGAGATGCTCAAAATAGGAGTTATTCGGCCAAGTTGCAACCTCTACTCTTCACCGGTGCTACTTGTACACAAGAAGGATGGAACAAGGCGAATATGTGTTGATTACCGAGCTCTCAATGGCATAACCATCAAGGACAAATACCTTATTCCAATAGTAGATGAATTGCTAGATGCAAGGGAGCACAAATCTTTACAAAGCTGGACCTTTGATCCGGGTATCATCAAATATGAGTGTGCGAAGAAGACATACCGAAAACCATCTTTTGAACACACAACAACCACTACAAATTTTTGCTTTCTTCAATAGAAGGTGGAATATCTTGGGCATATCATATCAGAGGAAGGTGTGACAGTGGACCCCTTCAAAATTGAAGCAATACAAAATTAGCCTATCCCGAGGAACATAAAATTGCTACATGGCTTTCTGGGTTTAACAGGCTACTATCGTAAGTTCGTGAAAAACTATGGAAAATCAATGCACCACTTACTTTCTTACTGGAAAAAGATGTCTTCCAATGTTTAGACAGAGCCTCTGCTGCCTTCGACAAACTTAAGACAGCCATGATGACGATGCCGGTGCTAACACTACCAGATTTCAAATGACCCTTCATTATTGAGGCTGACGCATCTGGAGTCGGAATTGGAGCCATTCTCATGCAAGATGGTCGATCACTCATATACACTAGTAAGGCATTATCTCCCTCCCATCAAAATAAGTCAACATATGATAAGGAGATGCTCGCCATTGTGCGCGCAGCAACGAGGTGGAGACCCTACTTGATTGGTCGACGATTTCAAATTAAAACCGACCATAAAAGCCTAAAGTACTTTTTGGAGCAAAAGATATCATCTCCTGAGCAGCAAAAATGGGTAGCAAAACTTCTTGGATTGTTAGGATCAAGAGCACTAAGAGGGGGGGGGGTGAATTAGTGCAGTGGAAAACCTTCTGCAATTAAAATCGAAAACTACTTTCGTTTGATAGAAGTGATTTTGGTAAGAAAGTCGATTCGTAAATCACTTTAACTTTTGACTATGAGAGATGCAGCAAAGATATGAATGCAGTTTGCAGTTATGATGGAAATCAGAATATAAGCGTAAACTAAAATACGACGTTCGTACGATAAAAGCGATTTCGGTATAAAAGCTGATTCGTAAACCACTTTAACTTGAGATAAGGCGAGATGCAATTAAAGCAAAGATATAAAGTCAGTTTGCAGTTATAATGAAAATCAGAACGTAAGCGCAAACTAAAATATGACATTCGTACGATAAAACTGATTTGCGTCTTAAACCTCGATTCGGAAAGCACTGAACTTTGAAACATGTTCGTAAAAACACAGAAGGCAGTAAGCTATTGAGGGGGTTTGCAGTAAAGATAAGATGCTCAAAGTAAATGCAAACCGAGATTTAGAGTGGTTCGGTGAATCTTGACCTACTCCACTTTTGGCTTCCTCTACCGACGAGGTCACCGACGTCAACTAGAGGCCTTCCTTCAATAGGCGAAGGCCAACCACCCTTTTATAGTTTCACTCCTTTTGACGGGCTTAGAAGACAACCCTTACAGAATTTTCTCTCCTCTCTTTACAACTCAGAACTTGGAAGAACAGAGGGAGAAGAACTTTTGGCCTTTACAACAATTTTGAGCTCTAAGAATCACAGAAAAAGATCAAGATTTCGGTGTAAGTTGATACACTTTTAGTGCTGAATGGGTGGGGTATTTATAGGCCCCAATCCAGTTCAAATTTGGAGCTCAAAACTGTCAATTCCCAGAATTCTGGGATCAGGCGGTTGCACCTCCTGACTGGAGCAGTTGCACCGCCTGGCAAAGCTCGAAGACTAAGCCTCTAGGTGGTGCTACCTCCTATCAGGGGCAGTTGCACCTCCTGCTAGAGCTCGAAGAACGAGCTCAGGCGGTTGCACCTCCTGACTAAGGCAGTTGCACCACCCGACAGAGCTCGAAGACCGAGCTCAGGCGGTGCCACCTCCTATCAGGGGAGGTTGCACCGCCCAGTCTCGCTCGGAGACTGTGCCCCAGGCGGTGCCACCACCTGGATGGAGCGGTTGCACCTCCCAGTCTCGCTCGGAGACTGAGTCCAAGCCGTGCAACCTCCTGCCTTGGGCGGTTCAATTGCTTGGCAAAAATCAGGGTCCGAATGGGTTGATCCATTCGGCCCAATTTGGGTTTTTCAGGGGCCCAATTGCCCCAAGATTAAATTAATGGGATCACCTCCCATTTCTAACTTAATCAATGTGCTAACTACGATTTTTCCTAAGATATTTACTGCAACTTGCTCCGGTGCATCAATCGCTTCTTCCGACGAGCTTCCGGCGAACTTCCGTCGATCATCTGATGAAACCTCGGTGATGCTCCTGCGAACTTCCGGCAAACTCCTGGACTTGCGACGATTCACTTGGCGAGTTCCGATGAGCTTCTTTGGCAAGCTTATGGACTTCTCGGATTTGTTCCCGCAGAACTTCCGACGAGTGTCCGAACTTCTGTCGAACTATCGAACTCCCAACGTGATCATTGTCTTGACTCCGGCGCAACTCCTGCTGCATGTCTCACTTTCATCGTAGTTAATCCTGCACACTTATCTCAACATATAGATTAGATAACAAATGACAATTGACTTCATCATCAAAATCCGAGATTCAACAATCTCCCCCTTTTTGATGATGACAATCAATTGATAATAGAGTTAACCTTAACTCCCCCTGTCTATATGCCATACTTGAGATAAGTCATTCTTGAATTCAAAATCTAAGAATTCAAGAGACATATTGATAAGTTAAAATCATTTGAACTTATCAATACTCCCATCATGATTCCCATCATGATGTATCTCTCTGAAGATGATGTCAAGGCTTGACATTCATTTTCAAATATAACAAGTTTGAATAATGGTAATAGTAACAATTGATCATATAGTAAGATATCAACATGTAAAGTTGTGAAGTAAGATTTTGATATCATTACATGATGTACACATTTCAAATATTTTAGCAAGTATTGCATTTCTTCACATGGTAAGATATCAACTCAAGGCATAATGCAAATTAATGCATGGCATCTGTTCATATATCTCTTGGTGATGCAAGCATAGCAAAATCATAGCATCAGTGTTTATAGCATCAATTCATATATTTCTCCCCCTTTGTCATCAACAAAAAGCATGGTAGTTGTGGTACCAGCAAATTATCAAGCATATAAAGGAAGGCATGATACGTAGATTTCGTTGAATATTTCTTCATCTTTTTTTTGTTATAATCCTTTTTGCATGAAGGAGGAAAGCCATTTGTGATACCAGCTATTTGCGAGTTTACTTTGAGTCAAGATATGTTTGTGAAACAGCTTTTTGCAAGTGAAAATACTATCATCCATATTTCAAGATGGAATTCATAAGCAGGAATCATTTCATCAAATCCATTTTAGAAAAAAATATTTTTCATAAGAGTGTATGAGAGAATTCGATTTTTAGCATTACAATTGTTAAGCGAATCCGAAAAATGAAATGAACTCTTTCATGCTAGGGATCACAAAGACACTCCTTATGTACATGGCAGGCCCTTCTCAATAAACTACCTACAATAGACAATATGAAAAGAAGATCATGTTAACCGATGCTCTCTTTGTTTGCAACAAGAAGAAACTGTTGACCACCTCTATTTTGCTTGTGATTATACAAAATGGATATGGAAGGAGATTCTCCAGTGTTTTGAACTCAATAGACTGCCGCAACCAAACTTGCACCAAGAACTAGGCAACCTTAACTGTTGACCACCTCTATTTTGCTTGTGATTATACAAAATGGATATGGAAGGAGATTCTCCAGTGTTTTGAACTCAATAGACTGCCGCAACCAAACTTGCACCAAGAACTAGGCAACCTTATGCGATGTTTCTCAAGAAAAGGGCCTCTTACACAACTGGCAAAGATTACTTTCAGATGCGCTATTAGGTGGATGTGGAAGGAGAGATGTAATAGAATCTTTGAATGTCAACACACAAACAATGCTCAGCTCTTGAAAGAGATTATTAGAGACTCAAGATCCTGTATGGAGCATGATCTCAAAATCGAGCACTTCACCCGAAGAGAAAAAGATATTTTTATCAAATTTAATTTTGCTATTAGCTAAAGATCTTGGGAAAGATGCCAAATAATGTACCCACAGGTAGTTATAGTCTACAGCATGTGTAGTCATAACTATCGCATTCGCACTCTATGAGTTACTTAGCTTTGTCTATGACTTGTATAGATAAAGCTATTTGTAGAAACTTTACACATAATCAATTTAATTTTACTTAAAAAAAAAAGACTATGCTATAGATTTTCATATACAATACAAAACATTTTTGTATTCAACACATAATTTCCAACATGTTATTTAGGCATGTAATGACAATCAAGTGATTTGAGCATTTAATAAAGTCCAAAAAATAATTTTAACTAGTTTATGTATTCGGACACATCAACATTCCTAATTCTCTTCTTATGAAATCAAATTGCTCTTCACTCAGAGGTTTTGTAAAAATATCAGCTAGTTGATGTTTAGTGTTAATATCATGGCAATGTCATGACTTATCAACTGCTTTGGTATATCACTTTCTCAAATTATATTTATCATGAAAATCAAGGCACAAGGTTTTCAAAACATTTAGTTTCAATGTAAAATCCGAGATAAACAATGAGAGATGTTTATAACTCTGCATATGCTCAAAAAAAATATATCAGGTAACCATATCAAGGATCAAAGCAAAGCCCATCATGGTGAGTAACATAAGGAGTTTACAATAACAACAGATGATTGTGTTCATACAAGCTCATTCATGAGGAGAAAAATTAAAGTGCCTAAACAAAGAGTCAAATTGTCGATGAATTTGCTGCAGCTTAGATAGGATTTGATCTTGTCGATATTCAACTCGTTCTTGTCTTTGTTCGAATCGGTCCATCCGAATCCCAATATCTTCGATAGATGATGAATGAGTTTGCTCAAATGGATGTGTTTCCTCAAAGGGACAGATCGGAAGAGATTGGGTACCCCTAAAGACAGGTGTTTTCGGTTCTGGTTCAGGTTGAGGGGGATCGGTTCTTCTTGGCATTCTAACCCAGTTATCATTTCTATAAAAACATCT
This sequence comes from Musa acuminata AAA Group, assembly GCF_036884655.1. Lineage (NCBI taxonomy): Eukaryota > Viridiplantae > Streptophyta > Magnoliopsida > Zingiberales > Musaceae > Musa > Musa acuminata. The sequence continues at coordinate 28,443,501 of NC_088357.1, forward strand.
TAATCGGTGAAGTAGATTTTTATTTATTATGCTAAACTTATCTACTTTTATTACTTCTTCTTCCGGTGGTATTAGAATATCGTAGACTTTCATTATTCTAGTGATTATACCACCATATGGGAGCATCATGTCTTTCTTAGATAGTTCTAACATGTTTTGTTGGATAAGATAACCAAGACAGATGTCATGTCCTTTCATGATCAAATACATAGTTCCTAATTCTAATTGGCTTACTTCATCATGATGGTATTGTTTAGGGAGAAGGATGCATGTTAGGATATGATGAAGTACCTTAGTGTTTAGAGGCAGTAGATGTTCACAACTTTTAGGAACAAATGCTAAGTTGGGATTAGCAAAAATTGTTCCTAAGGCTTCAACATATGTTGTTCCAACAGTTTCATCATTCCATGATCCTCTAAAGTAAAGTCCTCTACTTTTTATGGGAATGCCTATCATGTCGTAAATGAATTTATCCATAATTGAGATGTGTTGTCCTAAAAGATAGGTAGACATTCTTTCTTCTTCATCTATTTGTATGTTGTTGTAAAACAATCTAACAAGTCTTGAATAGATAGGTTCATTAATTTACAAAATAGGGAGTAGATCTAAGTTTGCAAACTATTGGATTGTCTCTAAGTCTCTTAGTTCATTTAAATCTACATATTTTCCCTTATTGACACTCCTAAGTTCGAAAGAGGAGCTTATCTTTTGGTCATGCAAATGGAGCTTGTCAGCAAACTCCAAAACAAATCACAAAGGTCTATCGACCACGTCAAGCACCTCAGCAACAAAGCGAGTCTTCTCTAATGGCAGTAGCACCGATGGTGGCGAAGACTATTGAGCATTCCGACTCGCAAGGACAGCACCGCGGACAGAAGGACAAATCCAAAACTATATCTCTTCCTATAATGTCGGAGCCTTCCACAATAGAGGTTTCCCTTGGTACTAGTGGACAGGAGAAACATAAGTCAGGAACTTCATCTCTTCCAATATCATTGGATCCGTCCACAATAACTCAACAAACTCAGGCCCAAACAAATCTCGCCAGCAAGGATATTCTTCTTCAACAAACTCAGGCCACAACAAACATCGCCAACAAGGATATTCTGTCTCAACAAACTCATGCCCCAACAAACCTCTCTAGCCAGGCTACTCCAACAAGTACTATCCAGGATATTGTGCTGCAACAATCTTATCGTGCTTCAACAAACCCTGCCAATCAAGACCACATGATTCAAGGTATTTTAAAGTTTAAAAATCTGCAAGCTGTAGATGAAGTGGATAAATATAGGAATAAAGCCATATAAGGTAAGGATATTGTGCGGGAGGAAAATATAAAACCGAAGGATAAGAAAAAGGATGGTACAGTCCATCCAAAGTCGTAAGATGAATACCTTACCACCTTTTCATTTCTTTATTACTGATGAAGATAACATGTTGGAATGTTCGCGGACTTAATAAGCTGGAGAAATGTCGGGAGCTCAATAGAATAATCAAGTCTGCCGCATGTGATATTGTTATTCTAGTAGAAACGAAAATTAAACAATCGCGCGTTCAAGCTCAAAAGAATTTAATATGGCCGGACGCAGAACTGTTTACCAATGACTCAAATGAAACTTTTGGTAGAATATGGGTCTTATGGCATCCTAACTCTATTAATGCTTGGTTTATTTCTGCTACTGATCAATTCATTCATCTTAAGGTAGAGGACAAAAAGAATGGCTATCAATTCAATTTCACTGGTATATATGCTTCAAATAGTATGCAAGAAAGAAATATTCTTTGGTTTGACCTGACTAATATTGCAAATGGCTGTCTCAATGTACCTTGGATTGTTCTTGGAGACTTTAATAATGTTCGGTACACAAATGAAAAAGAGGGGGGTAGACAACTTTCAGAAAGCCAGCTTCAAAGTTTTAATGATTACATTGATACTGCAGCTTTGTTTGATATGAAATCTGTGGGTAATTGGCTCTCCTGGAGTAATCAAGGTGCAGCTAACAGAAAAATATTGGCTCGACTTGATAGGTGTTTGATTAATCATGAATGATTAACAGTTTACCCAGATTCACTTCTTGAGTATGGTGCTCCTTTGTTTTCTGACCATTCTTTAATGTATATACACGCAGACAAAGCGACACCAAGAGGCAAGAAACCGTTTAGATTCTTTAACATGTGGAGTACTCATCCTCAATTTTTTGATGTTATCAGATCTGCTTGGAATGTTAACGTGCATGGATCCCCCCCTTACATCTTATGTCAAAAGCTCAAAGCCTGTAAAGCAGCACTAAAGGAGTGGAATACAAATAACTTTGGCAATATTACCACCACAGTTCAATTTTGCAGGAAGGAACTAATGTCATTGCAACATGAGTTGCAACTTCAGCCAAATGATGAGAATATTATCTACAAAGAGACAGAAGCTAGAAATAACTTCATGCAAGCCTTAAAATAGGAGGAAAGTTTTGCAAAGCAGAAGTCTCGACAGCATTGGCTTACACTAGGAGATTCCAATACTAAATTTTTCTATGCTTCAATTGCTACTCGAAGGGCTGTTAACCGTATCAGCAAATGCAGAGACAAAGATGATAATCTTATTGAGAATTTAGATGAGGTTAAAGCACACACAGAGCAATTTTTTTATTCCTTAATCAAGCTAGGAAAACTAATAACATTCATGTGGAGCCGACTAGAAAACTTGATTTGGATGCTATTTCAATCCTCAATGCCCCAATTACAGACGACGAAATTGTATGTGTTGTCTTTAAGTCACCAAAGCACAAAAGCCCAGGTCCAGATGGATTTCCAGCTGAATTTTACCAAACTGCTTGGTCTATTATTGGAAATGATGTGATCAAGGCTTGCCAACATTTTTTCTCTTTAGGTCATATTCTTAGAGAGATGAATTGTACTTTTATTTCTTTAATTCCAAAGAATGCAAGGGCTGATTCACTAGAGAACTATCGACCCATATCATTATGTAACTTTATTTACAAGATCATCTCCAAAGTATTGGCAAATAGAATGCAAAAGGTAATACACAAGATCATATGCCCAAATCAAGCTGCTTTCATCAAGGGAGAAGTATACATCATAATATTTTGCTTGCTAATGACTTGGTCAAAGATTTGTATTCAAAAGCAAGAGGGACAAAAATATGTTTTAAAGCTGATTTACGGAAAGCCTTTGATTCAGTTAATAGGAAATTTATCTATAAGATGCTCCTCGATATGAACTTCCCACAGCAATGGGTTAATTGGATTCAATCTTGCCTGGAAACTCCAAAGTTTTCGATACTTTTTAATGGCTCACCTATTGGTTTTTTTGGGAGCACGATTGGCATCCGACAAGGTGATCCACTCTCTCCGTATCTCTTTACTATTGCGATGGAAGGACTTAGCCGTATGTTGGAACATGCAGTCTTAAATGGCAGCATTAAGGTACCAATGCTGGCTCTATTCATATATCACATATAACATTTGCAGATGATTTACTTATCTTTCTCTAAAATGATCCAACTTCAGTAAAGAACCTGGCTACTATTATGAATGACTTTGGTATGATTTCTGGACTTCAGTTAAATCATGCGAAAAGTAAAGTATATATGAGCCCTTACGTTGAGGATAAGGTCTTTATTGCACAAACTTTGGGGGTTAGTGAGGGAAGCTTGCCAGTTCCTTATTTGGGTCTCCCGCTTATATCCACAGGCATTCACAAAACCCACAGTCAGCCTATCCTGCAAAAAATAAAGAATAGAGTTTCTTCTTGGAAAAATAGGCTTCTATCAAAAGCAGGACGACTCAAACTCATCCGTTCTGTATTGCACTCCTACTCTATATATTGGTGTAATGCATTTCTTCTGCCTGCTGGACTTCTCTAAGATATTGAACGGTTATTAATAAACTTCTTCTGGAATGGCACAAATGATAAGGCAATGCATATGGTAAATTGAGATAGCATTTGCAAACCAAAAGATCTTGGGGGCTAAACTTGAGAAATACTAGAGATTGGAATCAAGCATGCCTGGTACAACAATTGTGGGATCTTTTGCAAAACAAATGTTCCTTATGGTCACAATGGGTTTCTGCTAGGTATCTTTCAAAGGAATCAATCTGGGAAATTTCAACAAGAACATACCACTCTGCCGCTTGGAAAGGAATTTTAAAGGCAAGGAATTGGCTAATCAAATACATTTCGTATGCAATCTCTTCTGGAACTAGTACTAATATGTGGTACGATCCTTGGGTGAATGGGAAGAGTATATTTCAATTATATGGCGACAGAATACGAAAAGATCTTGGGGCTCCCAAAGATTGAAAGGTTTCCGAGTTCATTGCTAACGGTACCTGGTGTCTCCCTAATCCTATTTCTCCCGAAATGTTATCACTTTGGCCGACTATCATAGCTATTCCAATCAGGAACAACTCTTCAGATATACTTATTTGGCCTCATGACAATGGCAAATTTAGCACCACATCCGTATGGAATCAAATTAGACAAAGAAATAACAAGTGGGTCCCAAGCAGTTGGACATGGGATCGATCGGGATCACAAAGACACTCCTTATGTACATGGCAGGCCTTTCTCAATAAACTACCTACAAAAGATAATATGAAAAGAAGAGGTATCTATCATGTTAACCGATGCTCCCTTTGTTTGCAACAAGAAGAAACTGTTGACCACCTCTATTTTGCTTGTGATTATACAAAATGGATATGGAAGGAGATTCTCCAGCGTTTTGAACTCAATAGACTGCCGCAACCAAACTTGCACCAAGAACTAGGCGACCTTATGCAATGTTTCTCAAGAAAAGGGCCTCTTACACAACTAGCAAAGGTTACTTTCAGATATGCTATTTGGTGGATGTGGAAGGAGAGATGTAATAGAATCTTTGAATGTCAACACACAAACAATGCTCAGCTCTTGAAAGAGATTATTAGAGACTCAAGATCCTGTATGGAGCATGATCTCAAAACCGAGCACTTCACCCGAAGAGAAAAAGATATTTTTATCAAATTTAATTTTGCTATTAGCTAAAGATCTTGGGAATGATGCCAAATAATGTACCCACAGGTAGTTATAGTCTACAGCTTGTGTAGAAATAACTATCGCATTCGCACTCTATGAATTACTTGGCTTTGTCTATGACTTGTATAGATAAAGCTATTTGTAGAAACTTTACACATAATCAATTTACTTTACTTACCAAAAACAAAAAGTTCGAAAGAGGAAAACTTTTCAGAATGGTATTTTGAATCGAAAAGGGTGAGATCAAAATCTTCTACTAATCTCCTATTTCCTTTGTCCCTTGAGGATCTTCTAGATCCCATAACTACTGCTGTTTAGAAGAATAGTGATGAGCAAGAGTAAATGAATCAAAAAAGAGAATTTAAGGGCTTCTTAGAGAATACCTTAGTGAGATCTTCAAGAAAGGGAAGGATTGTTGATGTTTTGCTCTGAAATGAGGGGTATTCGGGATGCTATGAGGAGAGAAATGGGGATGGAGGAGCCTTGGAAGAGTAAAGAGGGGAAGGGAGTGAGTTGGGGTCGGTTTCACCGCCGGACCTAGCTTAGGTTAAAAAGGGCAGAATTACGGGCGATTGCACTTCTGGTTGGGGCGGTGCAACGGCTTGCAACACGTGACAGCCGGAGGTGCTACCTCCAGCTGGGGTGGTGCCACCACCTGCAGGCGGTGAGCACTTGTTTTGATCGCAGTGTAATCTGATTTGAGAGTTTTTGTCTTGAGAAGAATTTTCATTCAGAGCAATCAAATTTACTTACGTAATTACGTAAGAGTTTTCATTTTAAGACAAGAACTTTTACACGATCAAGATAGATCTTTTAACGTGCATACTCTCAATGTCTTATACATGTTTCTAACAGTTTGTTCAAGTTGGTAAGCCTTGCAAGTTCATGACAGACTTAGTCAATTCATGATATAGAGTTGGATTCGAAAGTTATGAACGGATGAAATTGATGGGTTCGAAAATCCAGAGGATATGTGAATTGAGAATCATGCGTTTCTAATTCTGAAAAATCAAATAGGATTGTATCTAAATCGTATTTGTGATTTTAATCTTCATCTTTTATTTAGGCTAGAGAGCATTGCGAGTTCTTTTTGGATCTTGGGTCATGAATATTGAGAATCCAAGGAGTAGAATATTATTTCTTGCTCCAGCTTATAATTTTTTGTGTTTTTACAGGAAAGGATGATTTTTAGGTACCCATTTGCTTTTGGGTGCCTCAAAAATAGATCTATATTGTTTATCATGTTGCGTAGAATTTATTATGGTTCCTTTAGGAACCCAAATTAATTTGTTTGGACTAATTTTCTTGAATGGACAATAATGCGTTTTGTGTCCAAATTTGCAACAAAAGTTGCATTTGCTTTGGTGCCGAACATGTAAAGATGGGGCCTTTTATTTGGTGAGGACTTCTCACAAATCCAATTTCACTTCTTTTGGGAATGTGACCCTTGTTTGCAAGGATCATGTTCAATGACTTGCTACCAACCTCGAATTTCTTCAAGGTGTCCTTAAGTAGCAAGTTTTCCTTTTGGAGAGTTTCTAGATCATGACATTTTATGCATGAACTTAAACTATCATGATATTCAATTTTTAACTTATCAAAATTACAAGTAAGACTATCATGCTCCTTTTTTAGTAATTTGTATTTTCTACTAATAATCTTGCATTCATCAAATAAGTCATGGAAGGCATTTAATAATTCATCAAATGATAAATCTGCATCTATTAAATTTGTTACCTCCTCTCCGATGGCCATTAAGGCGTAGTGAGCAACTTGCTCGGTGTTGGACTCCTTATCTTCGGACGCACTCGAGTCATCCCATGTTGCTTTGAGCGCCTTCTTTATTTATGTTCTCTTTTTGGCTTGGGGACAATCACTCTTGTAGTGTCCCGACTTTTTGCACTCATAACAAATAACTTGGTCCTTCTTGGGTTCAAGTTTATTTTTTATGTCATTCTTAAACTTGTTTCTTTTAATGAATTTTTTAAATTTTCTTGTTAGAAGTGCCAAGTCATCATCATAGTCCTCATCACTTGAGTTTTCTCTCAAGTGGCCTTCTGAAGTTTTAAGTGTCATATCCTTCCTGTTCTTTGGAAGGATGTCTTCTTGCTCTTCATGAGCTTTGCAAGTCATCTCGTAGGTCACTAATGACCCGATTAGTTCTTCAAGAGGGAAGTTGCTTAGATCTTTCGCCTCTTAAATAGCAGTGACTTTAGGATCCCAACTCTTAGGAAGGGATCTTAGAATCTTATTTACGAGCTCAAAATCCGAAAAACTTTTTCCGAGTCCTTTTAGACCGTTGACGACATCCGTGAAACGGGTAAATATGTCGCCAATGGTTTCACTCGGTTTCATCCGAAAAAGTTCGAAAGAATATAACAGAAGATTGATTTTTGACTCTTTCACTCTACTTGTGCCTTCGTGAGTCACTTCGAGTGTGTGCCAAATATTAAATGCGGTTTCACAAGTCGAAACACATTTAAACTCGTTTTTATCAAGTGCACAAAATAAGGCATTCATAGCCTTTGCATTAAGAGCGAAAGCCTTCTTCTCCAATTCACTCCAATCGATCACTGGAAGAGAAGGCTTCGAAAATCCGTTTTCGACAAGATTCCAAAGTTCTAAATCCATAGAAATAAGAAAGATCCTCATTCGGGTCTTCCAATACGTGTAGTCCGTCCCACTGAACATGGGTGGACGTGTAATAGAATGGCCCTCTTGGTTTCCGACGTATGCCATCTCTCTTGGGTTTGAATCCATTAGAGAGTTAACCCCGCTTTGATACCAATTGTTAGGATCAAGAGCACTAAGAGGGGGGGGTGAATTAGTGCAGCGGAAAACCTTCTGCGATTAAAATCGAAAACTACTTTCGTTCGATAGAAGTGATTTTGGTAAGAAAGCCGATTCGTAAATCACTTCAACTTTTGACTAGGAGAGATGCAGCAAAGATATGAACGCAGTTTGCAGTTATGATGGAAATCAGAATATAAGCACAAACTAAAATACGACGTTCGTACGATAAAAGCGATTTCGGTATAAAAGCTGATTCGTAAACCATTTTAACTTGAGATAAAGTGAGATGCAATTAAAGCAAAGATATAAAGTCAGTTTGCAGTTATAAAGGAAATCAGAACGTAAGCGCAAACTGAAATACGATGTTCGTATGATAAAACTGATTTGCGTCTTAAACCTCGATTAGGAAAGCACTGAACTTTGAAACATGTTCGTAAAAACATAGAAGGCAGTAAGCTATTGAGGGGGTTTGCAGTAAAGATAAGATGCTCAAAGTAAATGCAAACCGAGATTTAGAGTGGTTCGATCAATCTTGACCTACTCCACTTTTGGCTTCCTCCAACGACGAGGTCACCGACGTCAACTAGAGGCCTTCCTTCAATAGGCGAAGGCCAACCACCCTTTTATAGTTTCACTCCTTTTGACGGGCTTAGGAGACAACCCTTACAGAATTTTCTCTCCTCTCTTTACAACTCAGAACTTTGAAGAACAGAGGGAGAAGAACTATTGGCCTTTACAACAATTTTGAGCTCTAAGAATCACAGAAAAAGATCAAGATTTCTGTGTAAGTTGATACACTTTTAGTGCTGAATGGGTGGGGTATTTATAGGCCCCAATCCAGTTCAAATTTGGAGCTCAAAACTATCAATTCCCGGAATTCCGGGATCAGGCGGTTGCACCTCCTGACTGGAGCGGTTGCACCGCCTGGCAGAGCTCGAAAACTAAGCCTCTAAGCGGTGCTACCTCCTATCAGGGGCGGTTGCACCTCCTTCTAGAGCTCGAAGATTGAGCTCAGGCGGTTGCACCTCCTGATTGAGGCGGTTGCACCGCCCGACAGAGCTCGAAGATCGAGCTCAGGCGGTGCCACATCCTGTCAGGGGAGGTTGCACCACCCAGTCTCGCTCGGAGACTGAGCCCCAAGCGGTGCCACGCCTGGCTGGAGCGGTTGCACCTCCCAGTCTTGCTCGGAGACTGAGCCCAGGCGATGCAACCTCCTGCCTTGGGTGGTTCAACCGCTTGGCAGAAATGAGGGTCCGAATGGGTTGATCCATTTGGCCCAATTTGGGTTTTTCAGGGGTCCAATTGCCCCAAGATTAAGTTAATGGGATCACCTCCCATTTCCAACTTAATCAATATGCTAACTATGATTTTTCCTAAGACATTTACTGCAACTTGCTCCGGTGCGTCAATCGCTTCTTTCGGCGAGCTTCCGGCGAACTTCCGCCGATCATCCGATGAACCCTCGGTGATGCTCCTCCGGACTTCCGGCAAACTCCTGGACTTGCGACGATTCACTTGGTGAGTTCCGACGAGCTTCTTTGGCAAGCTTATGGACTTCTCGGATTTGTTCTCACAGAACTTCCGATGACTGTCCGAACTTCCGTCGAACTCTCGAATACCCAACGTGATCATTGTCTTGACTCCGACGCAACTCCTGCTGCATGTCTCACTTTCATCGTAGTTAATCCTGCACACTTATCTCAACATATAGATTAGATAACAAATGACAATTGACTTCATCATCAAAATCCGAGATTCAACATGGATTTGATTATGAAATAACTTACCAAAAGGGGAAAAAGAATGTTCTTGCATATACGCTTTGGCAACTACCCGAGCAAGTTGAAGTTTCGGTCGTTTCACTTCCGACCAGCGACTTCCTTAAGGATATTAAGATGGAATGGCAGGAAGATTCAGAGACTAGTAAGATTATAAAAAAATTGAAGGAAGCACCAAGCCCCATGGCTCATTATAATTGGGACTCAAAAGACTTATACTATAAGGGACGCATTGTGCTTATGATAAATTCTACTTGCATCTTCACGAGCAGATTTTGGACAAAGTTATTCCATATGCAGGGTACTAAATTGAAAAAGAGTATAGCATATCACCCACAAACCGACGGCCAGACGGAAGTTGTAAATAGGTGTTTGGAGACAGCCCAAAGCCACCCACCAAATATGACTACCCAAGGAGAATTTCAGACTCAGCCAAGTGCAATTATTGAATGACGGATCGTGACTCGACGATGACGATCCACTACCGAATTGCTAATACAGTGGGCAAACCTACTAACAGAAGATGCCACTTAGGAGAACTATGATGACTTGAAGATCAAATTCCCAAAATTCATGAATCGTTAGCCTCGAGGACAAGGCTGATTTGAAGAGGGCGGGTTTGTTAGGACTCTAGCTAGGAGAGTCCTAATTGAGAGGGACATTCATGTAAAACCTACCTAAGCCGACCCCTATTAAAGAGGTAAAGTGGCCGGCTAGGGTTAGGAGGTTATTTCTTAGAGAAGAATTAGGAGTTGTAAAAGAATAGGAGTCTTAAGTAGGAGTCCTATTAGGAGTTGGTTAGAAGTAGGAGTCTTGAGTAGGAGTCCTATTAGGAGTTAGGGTTTAGAAGCCCTATAAATAGTCATGTATTTCACCTCTTTTTATAAGCAATAGATGAATCTTTTTTGCAGCCTTTGAGCAGCAACTTGGAGGGAGGAACCCCGATAGAGTTCCAAGGAGGCCGATCCCCTAAAGAGATCAAACCCAAGTTTAGAATCTACAAGGGTTCTAACAGACTCAACGATATGAGATATCTAAGAGCCTCTTCCGTGCTAGGATGACTAAGGGGACACCGGTTCAGAACCATGTCCTAAAGATGATTGAGTGGATAGAGAAACTCACAGGTTTAGGAATGATCCTAGAGGATAACTTGTGTGTGGACATTGTGCTTCAGTCCCTACCAGATTCCTTTTCACAGTTCATAATGAATTTTAATATGAACAAGCTTGAGATAATTCTCCTAGAGCTCCTCAATATGTTGAGGGAGACAAAGAGTACTATTAAGAAAGAGAAGCCAGTTCTCTACACTGGTGAGACCAAAAATAAAAGGAAAGCAGAAAGGTCCCTTAAGAAGGGAAAGGGCAACGACAAACCAGGTAAAGCAAAGGTTGCTAAGAAAGACCCAGCAAAGGACAAAGGCCAATGCTTCCACTGTGGTAAAGATGGGCACTAGAAGATAAACTACAAAGAGTACCTTGCAGAAAGGGCGAAATAGAAGCTTGGAGAAGCTTCAGGTACATTCATGATCAATCTCCAATTGTTAGATTTTTATGATAGTGCATTTGTTAGTATCGAGAGCACTAAGAGGGGGGGGGGGGTGAATTAGTGCAGCAGAAATCTTTCAGTGATTAAAAACGAAAGCTGCGTTCGTTCGATAAAAACTATTTTGATGCAAAAGCCAATTCTAAGATTACTTATGATTAAGTGTAGTTTACGTCTAAATGCAGTTTGCGTCTAAATGCATATTGCGTCTAAGCGCAGTTTACGTCTAAGCGCAGTTTACGTCTAAACTCAGATTGCGTCTAAGCGCAGTTTGCGTCTAAACGTAGATTGCGTCTAAGCGCAGAAGGCAGTTTGCAGTTATAAATGGAATCAAAACGTAAACGTAAACTGCAAAAAAATTTGTTCGTAAAAGCGCAGAAGACAGTTTGCAGTTATAAATAGAATCAAAACGTAAATGTAAACTGCAATGGAATGATCATACGAAAACACCGATTTACGTCTGAATGCAGATTCGGAAAGATCAGAACTTAGAAACTTGTTCGTAAAAGCGCAGAGAGCAGTAGTTATGTAGGAGGTTCGCAGTAATGATAAAGTGCTCAAAATAAAAGCAAACCAGAGATTTAGAGTGGTTCGGTCAGTCTTGACCTACTCCACTTTTGGCTTCCTCCACCGACGAGGTCACCGATGTCAACTAGAGGCCTTCCTTCAATAGGCGAAGGCCAACTGCCCTTTTACAGTTTCACTCCTTTTGACAGGCTCAGGAGACAACCCTTACAGAACCTTTCTCTCCTCTCTTTACAACTCAAGACTTGAAGAACAGAAAGAGGAGAACTTTTGGACTTTACACAGATTTGAGCTCTTAGAATCACAGAAAAGATCAAGAATTTGATGTAGGTCTGTATCTTTTCAGTGCTGAATGGGTGGGGTATTTATAGGCCCCAACCCAGTTCAAATTTGGAGCACAAAACGATCAAATCCCGGAATTCCGGGATCAGGCGGTTGCACCTCCTGACTGGAGAGGTTGCACCGCCTGGCAGAGCTCGAAGACTGAGCCTCTGGGCGGTGCTACCTTTGTCAGGGGCGGTTGCACCTCTCTACCAGAGCTCGAAGACCGAGCTCAAGCGGTTGCACCGCCTGGCAGAGCTCGAAACTTGAGCTCTGGCGGTGCTACCTCCTGATAGAGGAGGTTGCACCGCCTAGTCTCGCTCGGAGACTGAGCCCTGAGCGGTTGCACCTCTTGGCTAGGGCGGTTGCACCGCCCAGTCTCGCTGGGAGACATAGCCTGGGCGGTGCTACCTCCCTGCCTGGGCGGTTGCACCTCCCACACCAACCTGGGTCCGAATGGGCTGAACCATTCGACCCAATTTGAGTTCTTCAGGGGCCCAATTGCCCCAGGATTAAGCTAATGGGATCACCTCCCATTTCTAACTTAATCAAAGTGCTAACTACGATTATTTCCTAAGACATATTCTGCAGCTTGCTTCGGTGCGTCACTCGCTTCTTCCGGCGAGTTTCCGGCGAACTTCCGTCGATCATCCGATGAACCCTCGGTGATGCTCCTGCGGACTTCCGGCAAACTCTTGGACTGCGACGATCCACTTGGCAAGTTCCGACGAGCTCCTTTGGCAAGCTTCTGGACTTCTCGGATTTGTTCCTGCAGAACCTCCGACGACTGTCCGAACTTCCGTCGAGCTCTCGAACTCCCAACGTGATCATTGTCATGACTCCGGCGCAACTCCTGCTGCATGTCTTACTTTCATCGTAGTTAATCCTGCACACTTATCTCAACACATACATTAGACAACAAATGACAATTGACTTCATCATCAAAATCCGAGATTCAACAATCTCCCCCTTTTTTATGATGATAATTAATTGATAATGGAGTTAACCTTAACTCCCCCTATCTATATGCCATACTTCTTGAATTTAAAAACTTATTCCCATCATGATTCCTATCATGATTTATCTCTTTGAAGATGATGTCAAGGCTTGACATTCATTTTCAAATATAACAAGTTTGAATGATGGTAATTGTAGCAATTCATCATATTGTAAGATATCGATATGTAAAGCTGTGAAGCAAGATTTTGATATCATTACATGATGTACCCATTTCGAATATTTTAGCAAGTGTAGCATTGCATCACATGGTAAGATATAATTTCGTATGATGCAAATTTTTGTTTGATATCTTGATCCAGGGCATATGGCAATCATATATTTCTTGGTGATGCAAGTATGGCCTAATCATAGCATCAGTGATAGTTACCATAGTAACAGCAACCATATCATTATCAGTGATAGCAGGTATGGCCTAATCATAGCATCAGTGATAGCAACTGGCCTAGTCATAGCATTAGTAATAACAACCATATCAATTTATATTTTTCTCCCCCTTTGTCATCAACAAAAAGCATGGTAGCTTTATCAAAAAGCATGGTAGATGTGATTCCAGCACATAAAGGAAGGCATGACACATATAATACTTTGAATATCTCTTCTCCTTGTTATGCTATAGTTCATTGCTTGAAGGAGGAAACTCATTTTTCAAAAAGTTTTCATAAGAGTGTACAGGAAAATCCTATTTTTAGCATTCAAACTGAAAATAAGATGATATTCTTACATGCATTCGGATATGAGTAAGCTACTGATTTTCAAAAACATTTGTCACATAATTTCCAACATGTTATTTGATCAAGTGATACCAAGGCATATAATAGTAATCAATAATGTCCAAAAAATAATTTTAACTAGTTTAAGTATTCGGACACATCAACATTCATAATTCTCTTCTTATGAAATCAAATTGTTCTTCACTTAGAGGTTTTGTAAAGATATCAGTTATTTGATGTTTCGTATCAATGAATTCTATGATTACATCATGATTCGTAACATGATCTCGTATAAAGTGATGTCTGATATCAATATGTTTTGTTCTTGAGTGTTGTATAGGGTTTTTTGTTAGGTATATTGCACTTGTGTTATCACATTTAATGGGAATATTTTTAAGATGAACTTTATAATCTTCTAAGGTATTTTTCATCCAAACAACTTGTGCACAGCATGCACTTGCTGCAATATATTCAGCTTCAGTTGTTGATAGTGCAACCGAGTTTTGTTTCTTAAATGACCAGGAAACAAGGGCATGTCCTAAGAATTGACATGTTCCTGATGTGCTTTTTCTATCTAATCTATAGCCAGCGAAGTCCGCATCAGCATAAGCAATTAACTCAAGCTTTTCTGATTTTGGGTACCATAATCCTAGATTTGTGGTACCATTAAGATATCTGAGTATTCTTTTAACTGCTTTGAGATGAGATATCTTAGGGTTTGATTGAAATCTAGCACAAAGTCCTACACTGAACATTATGTCTGGTCTAGTTGCAGTGAGGTAAAGTAAACTTCCTATCATATCCCTATAGGTTTATTGATCGAAGCTTTCTCCACTTTCATCAATTTCTAACTTAGAGGTGCTCATAGGAGTGTTAATAGCTTTTGAGTTATTCATATTAAACTTCTTTAGTAAACTCATAGCATATTTAGTTTGACTAATAAAGATGCTATTACTTAGTTGTTTGATTTGTAGACCTAAGAAGAATGTTAACTCTCCCATTAGACTCATTTCGAATTCAAGACTCATAGTTTTAGCAAAGGATTCACAAAGAGATTCATTCGTAGAACCAAAGATAATATCATCAACATAAATTTGAACAATGAGAAAATTATTTTCAAAGTTCTTGATGAATAATGTAGTATCAACCTTGCCTTTTATGAAATTATTTTCAATAAGAAAAGAACTAAGTCTCTCATACCAAGCCCTTGGAGCTTGTTTTAAACTACAGAGAGCTTTAGTTAATCTAAACACATGATTAGGGAGACTATTATTTTCAAATCCAGGAGGTTGTTCAACATAGACTTCTTCGGAAATAAAACCATTAAGAAAAGCGCTTTTAACATCCATTTGAAATAATTTAAAATTATTACTACTAGCGTAGGCAATGAGCATTCTTATGGCTTCCAATCGAGCCACAAGAGCGAAGGTTTCTTCATAATTGATACCTTCTTCTTGGTTGAAACCTTTGGCCACTAATCTAGCCTTGTTTCTAACCACGATACCATTTTCATCTTGCTTGTTTCTAAAGACCCATTTAGTACCAATTACTAAATGGTCATTTGGCCTAGGAACAAGCGTCCACACCTCATTTCTCTCAAATTCATTCAATTCATCTTGCATTGCGATAATCCATGAATCATCTTTCATGGCTTCATCAACACATTTGGGTTCAATTTGGGAGAGAAAGGCGGCATTGGCACAAAAATTTTTAAAAGAAGATCGTGTTTGAACCCCCTATGATGTGTCTCCTAAGATTAGCTCCTTAGGATGAGCATCTACATACTTCCAATCCTTGGGTAAGGAAATTTGGGAAGTGGATGCATCCAAGTTGCTAGTTGGAGACAGGGTTGCGTTTAAATTCAAAGAATCAAAATTAACATCATCGTCAAGATCATTTTTCCTAATTTCGGAAATCTCATTGAAAACAACATGGATGAATTCTTCAATAATTAAAGTTCTTTTATTGAAAATACGAAAAGCTTTAGAAACCGAAGAATAACCAAGAAAGATTCCTTCATCAGATTTAGCATCGAATTTTCCTAAGTTATCCTTTTCATTTAAGATAAAACATTTACACCCAAAGACTTTAAAATATGAGACATAGGGTTTTTTGTTATTCCATAACTCATAAGGAGTTTTGGTGAGTAAGGGTCTTACTAGAACTCTATTCAAAATATAGCATGCAGTGTTTACGGCTTCGGCCCAGAAATATTTGGGTAGGCTATGTTCATTCAACATGGTTCTTGCCATTTCTTGTAGATTTCGATTTTTTCTTTCTACTACCCCATTTTGTTGAGGATTTCTTGGAGTAGAGAAGTTATGGTTGTATCCATTGAGTTCACAGAATTCTTGGAAGTCATGGTTTTGAAATTCTCCACCATGATCACTTCTAATTGACGAAATCATAGAACCCTTCTGATTTTGAACAAGTTTACAAAACTTGGTAAAATACTTAAAGCATTCATTTTTTTGTTTTAAGAAGTAGGTCCATGTATATCTGCTATAGTCATCAACAATGACAAAGGCGTACTTGCTACCTCCAAGACTCGATGTAGAGATTGGTCCGAATAAGTCCATATGGATCAATTGTAAGGGCCTAGAGGTGCTTATTTGATTCTTAGCTTTGAAACTACCTTTAATTTGTTTACCTAATTGGCAAGCATCACATACATTATCTTTAATGAACTTGATATGAGGAATTCCTCTTACAAGTTCTCTAGATGATATTTGAGTGATTAGTTTCATGCTGGCATGACCTAAGCTTCTATGCCATAGCCAAGCATACTCATTAATAACCGCAAAACATATTTCATTACATAAATCATTGATGTCAATAGTGTATACGTTATTTTGTTTTAATGCAATCATAGACATGTTCTTATGTGGTTTTTTAATGATGCAAGCATTAGATTCGAATTTGACAATGTATCCTTTATCACATAATTGACTAATGCTCAAGAGGTTATGTTTTAAACCATCAACTAACAAAACATCTTCAATAAAGAAGTTGGATTTGTTACCTATGGTTCCTTTGCCAATGATTTTACCCTTGTTGTTATCTCCGAAGGTGACATAGCCTTCGTCTATGCTAGTGAGCTTAGAGAATTGAGATGGATCTCCGGTCATATGCCTTGAGCATCCACTATCAAGGTACCATCTCTCGCTCCTAGCTTGCGATGGTGTGGGTTTCTACAAGAAAGGATGATTTTTAGGTACCCATTTGCTTTTGGGTGCCTCAAAGATAGATCTACATTGTTTATCATGTTGCATAGAGTTTATCATGGTTCCTTTAGGAACCCAAATCAATTTGTTTGGACTAATTTTCTTGAATGGACAATAATGTGTCTTGTGTCCAATTTTGCAACAAAAGTTACATTTTGCTTGGTGTTGAACATTTAAGATGGGGCCTTTTATAAAGGTGGTTGGATTTAGGTGAGGACTTCTCACAAATCCAATTCCACTTCTTTTTCGAACGTGACCCTTGTTTGCAAGGATCATGTTCAATGACTTGCTACCAACCTCGAATTTCTTCAAGGTGTCCTTAAGTAGTAGGTTTTCTTTTTGGAGAGTTTCTAGATCATGACATTTGATACATGAATTTAAACTATCATGATATTCAATTTTTAACTTATCAAAATCACAGGTGAGACTATCATGCTCCTTTTTCAGCAATTTATATTTTCTATTGATAATCTTGCATTCATCAAATAAGTCATGGAAGGCATTTAATAATTCATCGAAAGATAAATCAGCATCTAATAAATTCGTTACCTCCTCTCCGATGGCCATTAAGGCGTAATGAGCAACTTGCTCGGTGTTGGACTCCTTTTCTTCAGATGCGCTCGAATCATCCCATGTTGTTTTGAGCGCCTTCCTTTTTGTTGTTCTCTTTTTGGCTTGGGGACAATCACTCTTATAGTGTCCTGGCTTTTTGCACTCATAACAAATAACTTGGTCTTTCTTGGGTTCAAGTTTACTTTTAGTGTCATTCTTAAACTTGTTTCTTTTAATGAATTTTTTAAATTTTCTTGTTAGAAGTGCCAAGTCATCATCACAGTCCTCATCACTTGAGTTTTCTTTCAAGTGATCTTCCAAAGTTCTAAGTGTCATATCCTTCCTGTTCTTTGGAAGGATGTCTTCTTGCTTTTTATAAGCTTTGCAAGTCATCTCGTAGGTCATTAATGACCCAATTAGTTCTTCAAGAGGGAAGTTGTTTAGATCTTTTGCCTCTTGAATAGCAGTGACTTTAGAATCCCAACTCTTAGGAAGGGATCTTAGAATCTTATTTACGAGCTCAAAATCTGAAAAACTTTTTCCGAGTCCTTTTAGACCGTTGACAACATCCGTGAAACGGGTAAACATGTCGCCAATAGTCTCACTCGGTTTCATCCGAAAAAGTTCGAAAGAGTGCAACAAAAGATTGATTTTTGACTCTTTCACTCTACTTGTGCATTCATGAGTCACTTCGAGTGTGTGCCAAATATCAAATGCAGTTTCATAAATCGAAACACGATTAAACTCGTTTTTATCAAGTGCGCAAAATAAGGCATTCATAGCCTTTGCATTAAGAGCGAAAGCCTTTTTCTCCGAATCGTTCCAATCGATCATTGGAAGAGAAGACTTTGAAAAACCATTCTCGATAAGATTCCAAAGTTCAACGTCCATAGAGATAAGAAAGATCCTCATTTGGGTCTTCCAATAGGTGTAGTCCGTCCCATTAAACATGGGTGGACGTGTAATGGAATGACCCTCTTGGTTTCCGGCGTAAGCCATCTCTCTTGGGTTTTAATCCGTTTGAGAGTTAACCGGGCTCTGATACCAATTGTTAGGATCGAGAGCACTAAGAGGGGGGGTGAATTAGTGCAGCGGAAATCTTTCAGCGATTAAAAACGAAAGCTGCGTTCGTTCGATAAAAACTATTTTGATGCAAAAGCCAATTCTAAGATTACTTATGATTAAGTGTGTTACGGTAAGTAACTTTTTAGCCGTGACTTCGGGGTCGACGCGGCTGGTTCAGGGCTCCAAATGACTCGGATCAGACGTGGCTCCCTTTGAAGTCCCGGGGCGGCGGATGCGGGGGATCTCGCTGGGAATCTCCGCCTTGTCGTGCAGGCTTAACGGCGGTCGGGTGCCTGCACACAGGTCGGGTCGGTAGCTCGGCCCGACCCCTCCGACGATCGGGTCAGTGGGGGGAAAGTATAGTACTGAGAGATCGGTCCCCCCTTTTCGGTTGGGAGCCGGGGGGTATTTATACAGGGGGTTTGATGTTACCTGATGGGCCATCCTGTAGGAGGAGGGTCGTACCTCTGATGGCGTCTGTCGTCGTCGTGGGCGTTGCGTGGAGAGCCGAGCTTCAGCAGGGTGAGAGGAGCGTCGGTCAGCCGAGGGGGTCGTCCGAGTACGGTGGGTGTGGGCGCATGTCGTGTCGTCATTAACGTTCGTTCTGGGGCAGTGTACCGCACAGGGTGTTCGACGTGGGGGGTGTATTACGTCAAATCTGGGGTGTCATGTCAGGTCAGTTTTTTACCCCTATCATATGCCCCACCCGAAAGGAGCTATGCGTCGGTTCTGCATGTGGGGAGTCCGATGCATGGCTTCCTGCTTCAGGCGTGCTATTCATGTGGGTCTGAGAGGCGCGTCGTAGATGGATCGGTTGCGTGAACGCTTCTTGAGCAGCGCTAGGCCGAGACACACAACTCTATCGGGAGGCCGAGCAGGGTTGGACTCGGGGTCAATAGAGCCGATGAGGATCGAGAGCCGAGGGCCGAGGTGCACAACGCAGGCGGGGTGACCGCGCAGGTGTGACTCGGGATGGCGTAAAGCCGAGGGCCGAGGAGCACAATGCAGGTGAGGTGACCGCGCAGGTGTGACTCGGGATGGCGTAAAGCCGAGGGCCGAGGAGCACAACGCGAGCGGGGTGACCACGCAGGTGTGACTCGGGATGGCGTAAAGCCGAGGGCCGAGGGGCCGAGTAACACGACCAAGCAGGCTGGACGTGAAGGCGCGGCCTCGGGCGCCACACAGCTGAGGAACATGGCAGGCGGTTGGGCCATGCCGCGGTGAGTCTCGGCAGAGATTTGGCCGAGGCGATTGGTGCAGGTAGGCTGCAACCGAGGTGATGGCCCTGGGCGTAGCACGACCGAGGCGATACTTGGCTTTTGATCAGTGTTTGGTCGTTTCGACCGTTGTGCTGGCGCGGGCAGCCGGGTTGCCTTTTGCCTGGGGAAGATCAAAGGGCCACGCCTTTTGGGCATCGCCGGTTTTTGAGGCTGATATGATTAGGGGCTCCGTACTTCGCACCGTGTTGTGATTAAGAGCCGTGCCAGCCGAAGTTATGGCGATGCGGCTTTTGCGTCTTCGCAGCGCATCTCAGGAGGGGAAGGGTCGCCGCTTCGGCGGGAAACGGGCTATAAATAGCGCTCCGTCGGTCTCTTTCACTTCTTGGTACCTGCATTCGCTTCGACCCCCTCTTTGGGTGATTTAGCCTAGCACTCTTCAGCCGCCCTGCCTTCCCAAAAGCTCGGTAAGGATGGCTTCCCCTCCTTCGTCGTCTCCTTCTTCACCTCCTCTTTCCGGTGTCGCCGGTGAAGAGGTGGCGTTGGCGAGTCCCCGCTCGTCGTCCGAGGAAAGGGCCACCAAAGCCCTTGAATCGCTGGTGGCCGCACGACCTCGACTCCACCGTGAGCGAGTTCACGCTCCTTGCCCCTAAGCCGGGGCAGCGGGCGTATGATCCCATTCCTAGGGGCTTTGCCCTAACCGTAGATGCCTTCGAAGCCGGACTACGCCTACCGTTCCACCCGGTCATAACCTCCTGTGTCGCGTGGTGGCGCATTTCTCCTTCTCAAATGGCACCGAATTCTTTTTTTTTGGTAAGTAAAAGTAAATTGATTATGTGTAAAGTTTCTACAACTAGCTTTATCTATACAAGTCATAGACAAAGCCAAGTAACTCATAGAGTGCGAATGCGATAGTTATGACTACACATGCTGTAGACTATAACTACCTGTGGGTACATTATTTGGCATCATTCCCAAGATCTTTAGCTAATAGCAAAATTAAATTTGATAAAAATATCTTTTTCTCTTCGGGTGAAGTGCTCGGTTTCGAGATCATGCTCCATACAGGATCTTGAGTCTCTAATAATCTCTTTCAAGAGCTGAGCATTGTTTGTGTGTTGACATTCAAAGATTCTATTACATCTCTCCTTCCACATCCACCAAATAGCGCATCTGAAAGTAACCTTTGCCAGTTGTGTAAGAGGCCATTTTCTTGAGAAACATTGCATAAGGTCGCCTAGTTCTTGGTGCAAGTTTGGTTGCGGTAGTCTATTGAGTTCAAATCGCTGGAGAATCTCCTTTCATATCCATTTTGTATAATCACAAGCAAAATAGAGGTGGTCAACAGTTTCTTCTTGTTGCAAACAAAGGGAGCATCGGTTAACATGATAGATACCTCTTCTTTTCATATTATCTATTGTAGGTAGTTTATTGAGAAGGGCCTGCCATGTACATAAGGAGTGTCTTTGTGATCCCGGTCGATCCCATGTCCAACTGCTTGGGACCCACTTGTTATTTCTTTGCCTAATTTGATTCCATGCGGATGTGGCACTAAATTTGCCATTGTCATGAGGCCAAATAAGTGTATCTGAAGAGTTGTTCCTGATTGGAATAGCTATGATAGTCGGTCAAAGTGATAACATTTCGGGAGAAATAGGATTAGGGAGACACCAAGTACCGTTAGCAATGAACTCGGAAACCTTCCAATCTTTGGGAGCCCCAAGATCTTTTCGTATTCTGTCGCCATATAATTGAAATATACTCTTCCCATTCACCCAAGGATCGTACCACATATTAGTACTAGTTCCAGAAGAGATTGCATATGAAATGTGTTTGATTAGCCGATTCCAATCTCTAGTATTTCTCAAGTTTAGCCCCCCTTCATCTTTCGGTTTGCAAATGCTATCCCAATTTACCATATGCATTGCCTTATCATTTGTGCCATTCCAGAAGAAGTTCATTAATAACCGTTCAATATCTTGGAGAAGTCCAGCAGGCAAAAGAAATGCATTACACCAATATATAGAGTAGGAGTGCAATACAGAACGGATGAGTTCGAGTCGTCCTGCTTTTGATAGAAGCCTATTTTTCCAAGAAGAAATTCTATTCTTTATTTTTTGCAGGATAGGCTGACAGTGAGTTTTGTGAATGCCTGTGGATATGAGCGGGAGACCCAAATAAGGAACTGGCAGGCTTCCTTCACTAACCCCCAAAGTTTATGCAATAAAGACCTTATCCTCAACGTAAGGGCTCATATATACTTTACTTTTCGCATGATTTAACTGAAGTTCAGAAACCATACCAAAGTCATTCATAATAGTAGCCAGGTTCTTTACTGAAGTTGGATCATTTAGGAGAAAGATAAGTAAATCATCTGCAAATGTTATATGTGATATATGAATAGAGCCAGCATTGGGTACCTTAATGCTGCCATTTAAGACTGCATATTCCAACATACAGCTAAGTCCTTCCATCGCAATAGTAAAGAGATACGGAGAGAGTGGATCACCTTGTCGGATGCCATTCGTGCTCCCAAAAAAACCAATAGGTGAGCCATTAAAGAGTATCGAAAACTTTGGAGTTTCCAGGCAAGATTGAATCCAATTAACTCATTGCTGTGGGAAGTTCATATCGAGGAGCATCTTATAGATAAATTTCCTATTAACTGAATCAAAGGCTTTCCGTAAATCAGCTTTAAAACATATTTTTGTCCCTCTTGCTTTTGAATGCAAATCTTTGACCAAGTCATTAGCAAGCAAAATGTTATGATGTATACTTCTCCCTTTGATGAAAGCAGCTTGATTTGGGCTAATGATCTTGTGTATTACCTTTTGCATTCTATTTGCCAATACTTTGGAGATGATCTTGTAAATAAAGTTGCATAATGATATGGGTCGATAGTTCTCTAGTGAATCTGCCCCTGCATTCTTCGGGATTAAAGAAATAAAAGTACAATTCATCTCTCTAAGAATTTGACCTGAAGAGAAAAAATGTTGGCAAGCCTTGATCACATCATTTCCAATAATAGACCAAGCAGTTTGGTAAAATTCAACTGGAAATCCATCTGAACCTGGGCTTTTGTGCTTTGGTGACTTAAAGACAACACATACAATTTCGTCGTCTGTAATTGAGGCATTGAGGATTGAAATAGCTTCCGAATCAAGTTTTCTAGTCGGCTCCACATGAATTTTATTAGTTTTCCCAGCTTGATTGAGTAAGGAATAAAAAAATTGCTCTGTGTGTGCTTTAACCTCATCTAAATTCTCAATAAGATTATCATCTTTGTCTCTGCATTTGCTGATACGGTTAACAGCCCTTCGAGTAGCAATTGAAGCATAGAAAAATTTAGTATTGGAATCTCCTAGTGTAAGCCAATGCTGTCGAGACTTCTGCTTTGCAAAACTTTCCTCCTGTTTTAAGGCTTGCATGAAGTTATTTCTAGCTTCTGTCTCTTTGTAGATAGTATTCTCATCATTTGGTTGAAGTTGCAGCTCATGTTGCAATGACATTAGTTCCTTCCTGCAAAATTGAACTGTGGTGGTAATATTGCCAAAGGTATTTGTATTCCACTCCTTTAGTGCTGCTTTACAGGCTTTGAGCTTTTGACATAAGATGTAAGGGGGGGATCCATGCACGTTAACATTCCAAGCAGATCTGATAACATCAAGAAATTGAGGATGAGTACTCCACATGTTAAAGAATCTAAACGATGGCACCGAATTCTTGGCGCTACCTGGTGGCGTTTTCGCCTGTCCAGGGGGTCGGGGGGCTATTACTTGTCTGCCCGACCTGGTTTCCGGGTCAGCGGGGCTCCTTCCAGCAACAAGGGGTGGAAGGAGTGCTTCTTCTATGTCTGCCATCCGGAGAGTTGGAGCTTCGGGCTTCGGTGGGCGGCGCGTGCAGTTGATAACACTGCCCCGGCCTTGGATGAGGGGGAGCTCCGAGCCCTTCGAAGATTGAAGGAGATCCTCCCGTCTTCCAGAGTCATCCGAAAGATGACTGAGGCGTGGTTGGTCGAGGCAGGCTTGAGCCCAGTACCTCGAGGTATGCCTTGAGAAGGTGGCGGTAGGCCTTCCTGTTTCATTTTCCTCTTTCGGGGTGCTTACCGAGGCCGATATGTTTTCGCAGAGATGGTGAATCTTGCTGTAGTGCGCGGAGGATGCGTCCCGTCCGCAGCATCTCCACGGCGTCAGGTCGGGCTAGGCACCGGCACAAGAGAGGCGCTAGTGGAGCTTGAGGATGCCCGCCCTCGGAAGAAGGCCAAGGTCGGTGCTTCGAAGAAACCGACTCCCCCGCGGGCTCAGGAGAGCGTGGGGGCGGCGGAGTCGGGCTCGCACGACAAGCGAGGGCGCGGTCGGGGCGAGGCAGGACCTAGCAACGAGGCGGGGAAGGCGCCGCGGGAGCCCTCGATCCGGGACTTGTGCCGTCTGCCCGCGGGGCCGCCGAACGACTTCTGTCACGCCCCCTCAAAATATATCCATGATTTTTAAACTTTTCGTCACAGACCAATCCAGGATCCAAACTAACGTTTGAGGACACTGAAAACATTCTATTCATATTCACATCCATAAAACCTGTGCAGTTTATAATCATATATCACATCACTCGATAATTCACCTTTATGGCAACCCAAGCCAACTTGACAAACATGAACAACATTTATAAATCCACAAGCTAAATAATTTATACAATCAGAACTCCAACTATTCACCACAAGTTCATATCATTATAAATTAGGCTTAACATTCAGAAATTCCAAATAAGAGAGATCTCCTAACACTTTGACACAGTATATCCATTTCGGTTCATCGACGACATTTCATTACATACAAAACATACTTATACAACAATAACATAACAACCAACAAGACTTGCCCATAATTCTGAATAGCTATCCACTGCCTCAGCCCAAATCAAACATCTCGAAGAGTGACAAGCTGACCTGAAAGGTTTATGAAACAACGGAGTGAGCCAAAAACGGCTCAGCAAGTGACAAAGCATATTCAGAACAAAAGGAACAGTTTGAAACGAGTAAGGTATCATAATGCAAGGCAGAATACCAGAATTCTCAAGGATACCATCTCAATAGATACAAAATCATACGTATCATGTCATTCAAAAACATATTTGATCCATAACGAATGGGGCATAGAGTAATTGGAGCATATCAATGGCAGATAGGATATTTCAGAACATATCTGTTCATAACAAATGGGGCACAGAGTAATTGGAACATATCAATGGCAGATAGGACATTTCAGAACATATCAGTTCATAGCAAATGGAGCACAGAGTAATTGGAGCATATCAGAAACAAGGAAACATATCGGAGCTTATCAATGGCATATAAAATGTTCCGAAGCATATCAACGGCATATGGAACATTTCGAAGCAAAATCATCAGTGAATGAAGCATTTCAGAGCATATCGAAAACAAATATCGTACAGAAGCTCAAACGTCGTCTTTGACGTTGCAAACATATCAATCTTATCCAAAGCATGTATAGAAACACATAACCAAAGCTCTGGATATCATATCAAACATACAGAAGGTGTAGTGGGATCTCAGTCAGAATGTGATTCATCCATTTCTGAATGACCACCTGACAAAAGTCTCCCACGTCTGGGAGCTCCATCCACCCACGTCTAGGTGAAGTCAAAGGGGCCGGCAGAGCATCGCAGGCTCTAAGCAATATCCCACAAAGCGGGACCCCACAAAGCGGGCAAATAAGCGCATACCAGAATATCCCACAAAGCGGGACCCCACAAAGCGGGCAAATCAGCGCATACCCTTTACCATTTCTGGCAAAGGTCCAGACAATCCCACACACCAGAGTACAAAAGGGCAGTTTCAACAATAAGTAGCATATATCGGAAGCACACGCGGAACAACGAAGCTTACATGTGCCTTTACGAGTCAATCCGAAGTAAGCAATAATCTTTCACAAGTATATTCAGATTTGAAGGGAATTGAAAGCAAGGTCACATATGGAATCCAAGCAATCACAAATAACTCAATTCAATAAGAAGATTTGATGAATTCAATGTCCAAAGGAATGAAACTGGAATAGGCACATATCGAAAGCAAATGCGGAACAATAGGATATACATGTGCCTATATGAGTCAATACGATATAGTATAAACGTTACACAACAGTTTTCAAGAATGCAATAATTTTAAGGACAAGAGCATACAAGAATTCAAAGTAGTAATAT
Organism: Musa acuminata AAA Group; assembly: GCF_036884655.1. Classification (NCBI taxonomy): domain Eukaryota; kingdom Viridiplantae; phylum Streptophyta; class Magnoliopsida; order Zingiberales; family Musaceae; genus Musa; species Musa acuminata. The sequence continues at coordinate 28,469,492 of NC_088357.1, forward strand.
AAAGCTCAATTGAATAAGAAGGCTAAAGGATATCAATTTACAAAGGAATGAAACCAGAATATGAGAAATCGACCAAAGCTCGATTTCTGGCAGAATACAGAAGGCACATTGAACAAATGATTCAAACTATCAATCGTGCTCCAATTTACTCAGAAATAATCATTGGATAATACTTTCAGATAAGACAGGCTTCATATGAATTGAACTGTCCAACAGAGAGAGTTACAAATAATTTGGTAAGCAAGAGTCGTAGAACAAAATCTCTATTGGCAGAATTCATAATGTCAGATTCAACAGATAACTGGGCAGGTGTTTAGATTCCAAATCTTTCAATCCATATATCAAGGAAAGGTCTACGAGTCTAGGTTCCAATGAAATCAGTTTTGAACAAATCAGAGTTTCCACAAAGGCTTATAGGCAGCTCGGTATCAAAAGGTCAGAATCTCAGAAGTTGCACAGATTCGAATCGTTACGTCTAAACAGGAGATATATCAAATGCAAGGCTAGAACAATTCAAAGTTCCTCATATTCAAAGCAAATGTGGAGATAAAATTGACAGTGAGAAAAGATCAGGATACTTGCAATAAGACATATCAGAGCAATTATAGGAGAAATGATCAGGGAACTTGCAATAAGACATATCAGAGCAATTATAGGAGAAACGATCAGGGAACTTGCAATAAGACATATCAGAGCAATTATAGGAGAAACGAACAGGGAATTTGCAATAGAAAGGATTGAAACAAGCGGGAAACTTGCCTTTCAATGATTTCGATCCGAAGATCCAAAGAAGGTGCCAGCCCAAATCCTTCTACTTTTTCTCCGTGTCCTCTCTCTGTTTCGTTTTGTGCTCCCGTTTTCTTCCTTTCTTCGTAACTACACCACGTGTCGAACATCAAGGCACAGTCACCTACTCTCTCTTACTCTCATTCCTTCAATTCCAGCTGCAGTTGCCACTGCCACAGCTGCCTCTCCTTCTCTTCTTCCTCTCTTCTTCCCTTTTCCTTTCTCTTCTTCTTCCTTTCCTTCTCTTCTTTCCCAGCTGCACTACTGCAGTCGCAGCCTCAGCCACGGCCACAGCCTCTACTTCCTCCCCTGCTCATCTTCCTCTCCTTCTTCTCTTCCAACTGCAGCTGCCATCGCAGCAGCCGCAGCCCCTTCTCTTCTTCCTCCCCTTCCCTTCTTCCTTCCTCTTCCTCTTTTCCTGCCACAGCTGCAGCTGCCACAGCCGCAGCCGCAGCTACTTCATTCCCTTCTCCTCTTCCTCTCTTCTTCCTCTCCTTCCCTTCTTCCTTTCTCTTCCCCTTCTCTTCCAGCTGCAGCTGCCATCGCCGCAGCTGCAGCCCCTCCTTCCCCTTCTCATCTTCCTCTCCTTCCCTTCTTCCTTCCTCTTCCTCTTTCCCTGCCACAGCTGCAGCTGCCACAACCGCAGCCGCAACTACTTCTTTCCCTTCTCCTCTTCCTTCCCCTTCCTTTCTTCTTCTTCTCTTCTTCTCCTTCCTCCCCTTCTTCTCCCCGACGAACAGCACCTCCTTTCCTCTGTTTCCTCCTGCAGGAAACAGAGGTGCCGCCTCTTCACCCGCTTCCACTTCTTCTCTTCTTCCTCACCATCTCTTCCTCTCCTTCTCTTCCAGCTGCAGCTGCCACCGCCGCAGCTCCTCCTTTCCCTTCTCTTCTTCCTTCTCCTTCCTTTCTTCTTCTTCTCTTCTTCTCCTTCCTCCCCTTCTTCTCCCCGATGTCACACCCACCCTCTCCTCTGTTTCCTCTGCAGGAAACAGAGGTATCACAACCTCTTCTCCTGCTTCCTCTTCCTCTTCTCTTCCTCTTCTTCTTCTTCTCCTCTTCGAACGCCCCTCACCTCTCCTCTGTTTCCATCTGCAGGAAACAGAGGTGCTGCAGCCCTAGCTGCTGCCACCTCTCGCTCCTCTCCCTCTTCCCTCTCTTTTCCCTCTTCTTCTCCTTCTCTTCTTCTCCTCTTTCCCTTTTCCTCCCCAACGCCACACACCTCCTTGCTGCAGCCTTGCCGCAGCTATTCTCCTCTCTTCTTCTTCTTCTTCTTCTTCTTCTTCTTTTTCTCTTCTCCCTCTTCTTCCTCTCTTCTTCTCCCCACGCTCCACCGCTCCTCTCTCTGTTCGAGAAACAGACCCACGCCCCACCGCTTCTCTCTCTGTTCGAGAAACAGAGAGTGTGGGAGGCGGTGGGATAAAACCGAATTTTCGGTTTTCCCTTACCTTTTTCTTTTTGCAACTTAACAGTTTAGTCCTTCAAATTCCTATATTTACATATAGATCCTCCGATTTATAAATAAATCTTTATTAATAATTTTTAAAAATGAGGGATATTACACTCTCCCCTCCTTAAAAGAAAATTTAGTCCTCTAAATTGATCATAGCTCAATCGATGAAAAGATGAGGATTATGATATCTTTATTTCCTCCTCCTACTCTTAAATAGTTTCATCAATACAATACAATTACATAATTATCCACGAGTGACCGAAATATTCTCCTCCTTGATCCTCAATAGACGGTAACCCGACCTTCAATCAATTTCTAGAAATACTTGCGCACTCTGTAATTAATCAAGCAAGTCGTTACTTCAGAAAATACTCGTTTTTGATGATCACCTGATTCAACTATCCATAATCAATACAAAGCCTCAATGTTCCATCCATCTTTTTAACTAACACCAGAGCACCTCATGATAAAATATTAAGCCAAATAAAATCCTCATTTAGTAATCCTTGTAGTTGTTTTTCTAATGCCGCTTACTCAAATGATATCATTTTGTAGAGAGCTTAGGTTTTAGGATTGTCCCAAGGACCAAATCAAAAGCAAAATCACATTTGCAGGTAATCCAAACAAGTCATCTTGGGATACATTAGGCAAGGAGATAAATAATGTCCAATACTCTCAAAATAAAAGATCGGCTGATCAAATATGCAAAAAGTGATCATTCGTTATATACCAATCCATACTGGTATGATAAGAAGATAGTCAATCCATACCAAGTATAATATCATAACTCCAAATCTCTAGGAGAACTAAATCAGCAAAAGTTCAAGTTCTCCAATAAGAATCAGACAAGAGGACCAGATTCAACTTCGTTATCAAAGAATCTCTAATGATTGTACTTACATATATCACATAATACAGTGGTCTAGGTTGAATACCCAAGTGATAGGCAACATGTTACGAATCAAATCGTAGATAGGACCCATGGTCAAACAAATATTTGCATTCTTTCATAAACATGTATAATACCTTTGATCACTAATTCAGAAGTTTTAGAATCATATTCAGTGATAGCATACACTCTGACATGGGCTGATGATTTATGAGGCAGTGACTCTTTCTTATTGTTCAAATGGCAGTCTTTTGTTTTATGATCCAACTTTCTACAAACAAATAGACTCCAGTCACCCACCAACACAAACTTGTTTCATAATTTAACTTGCAATTCACACATGATTGAGTCTTTTGTGGTGACTTCCCTTTTCAAATCCAAATGTCTCGACCCTCTTGTTATCACTTTCTGATTCATTTTCAATCTTTTTTTTTTTTTTGGTAAACTTGTCCTTATCATTCTTGCCACTGATCTTCAAATTTTTTTTTTTTGTTCCCATTAATGATCAGCCTCTACTTCCAATATAAGGTGGCAAAAGAAATCGTTTAATCATCAGAACAATTTTGAACATCAAATATCTTCTCTATTCGCATTATCCATTTTTCTGCCACCAATGGATTAGGTGCACCATGCTTCTGCTGTGCCACTCTGATTCAATATCCCCGATTACACTTTCATCCCACTTAATTAATCAAAATCAGATGAAGTAGGAAGACTAAATGTCATCGTCATCCTAGATTCCTAAAATACATCAAAGAAAATTTCCACCGATCACTACAGTTCACTAGACCTCAATATATTTTACACGTCAACATATCAAATATTTCAGTAATCCTCAAACCATGCTCTGATACCACCTCTGTCACGCCCCCTCAAAATATATCCATGATTTTTAAACTTTTCGTCACAGACCAATCCAGGATCCAAACTAACGTTTGAGGACACTGAAAACATTCTATTCATATTCACATCCATAAAACCTATGCAGTTTATAATCATATATCACATCACTCGATAATTCACCTTTATGGCAACCCAAGCCAACTTGACAAACATGAACAACATTTATAAATCCACAAGCTAAATAATTTATATAATCAGAACTCCAACTATTCACCACAAGTTCATATCATTATAAATTAGGCTTAACATTCAGAAATTCCAAATAAGAGAGATCTCCTAACACTTTGACACAGTATATCCATTTCGGTTCATCGACGACATTTCATTACATACAAAACATACTTATACAACAATGGCATAACAACCAACAAGACTTGCCCATAATTCTGAATAGCTATCCACTGCCTCAGCCCAAATCAAACATCTCGAAGAGTGACAAGCTGACCTGAAAGGTTTATGAAACAACGGAGTGAGCCAAAAACGGCTCAGCAAGTGACAAAGCATATTCAGAACAAAAGGAACAGTTTGAAACGAGTAAGGTATCATAATGCAAGGCAGAATACCAGAATTCTCAAGGATACCATCTCAATAGATACCAAATCATACGTATCATGTCATTCAAAAACATATTTGATCCATAACGAATGGGGCATAGAGTAATTGGAGCATATCAATGGCAGATAGGATATTTCAGAACATATCTGTTCATAACAAATGGGGCACAGAGTAATTGGAACATATCAATGGCAGATAGGACATTTCAGAACATATCAGTTCATAGCAAATGGAGCACAGAGTAATTGGAGCATATCAGAAACAAAGAAACATATCGGAGCTTATCAATGGCATATAAAATGTTTCGAAGCATATCAACGGCATATGGAACATTTCGAAGCAAAATCATCAGTGAATGAAGCATTTCAGAGCATATCGAAAACAAATATCGTACAGAAGCTCAAACATCGTCTTTGACGTTGCAAACATATCAATCTTATCCAAAGCATGTACAGAAACACATAACCAAAGCTCTGGATATCATATCAAACATACAGAAGGTGTAGTGGGATCTCAGTCAGAATGTGATTCATCCATTTCTGAATGACCACCTGACAAAAGTCTCCCACGTCTGGGAGCTCCATCCACCCACGTCTAGGTGAAGTCAAAGGGGCCGGCAGAGCATCGCAGGCTCTAAGCAATATCCCACAAAGCGGGACCCCACAAAGCGGGCAAATAAGCGCATACCAGAATATCCCACAAAGCGGGACCCCACAAAGTGGGCAAATCAGCGCATACCCTTTACCATTTCTGGCAAAGGTCCAGACAATCCCACACACCAGAGTACAAAAGGGCAGTTTCAACAATAAGTAGCATATATCGGAAGCACACGCGGAACAACGAAGCTTACATGTGCCTTTACGAGTCAATCCGAAGTAAGCAATAATCTTTCACAAGTATATTCAGATTTGAAGGGAATTGAAAGCAAGGTCACATATGGAATCCAAGCAATCACAAATAACTCAATTCAATAAGAAGATTTGATGAATTCAATGTCCAAACGAATGAAACTGGAATAGGCACATATCGAAAGCAAATGCGGAACAATAGGATATACATGTGCCTATATGAGTCAATACGATATAGTATAAACGTTACACAACAGTTTTCAAGAATGCAATAATTTTAAGGACAAGAGCATACAAGAATTCAAAGTAGTAATATAAATTTCAATTGAATAAGAAGGCTAAAGGATATCAATTTCCAAAGGAATGAAACCAGAATATGAGAAATCGACCAAAGCTCGATTTCTGGCAGAATACAGAAGGCACATTGAACAAATGATTCAAACTATCAATCGTGCTCCAATTTACTCAGAAATAATCATTGGATAATACTTTCAGATAAGACAGGCTTCATATGAATTGAACTGTCCAACAGAGAGAGTTACAAATAATTTGGTAAGCAAGAGTCGTAGAACAAAATCTCTATTGGCAGAATTCATAATGTCAGATTCAACAGATAACTGGGCAGGTGTTTAGATTCCAAATCTTTCAATCCATATATCAAGGAAAGGTCTACGAGTCTAGGTTCCAATGAAATCAGTTTTGAACAAATCAGAGTTTCCACAAAGGCTTATAGGCAGCTCGGTATCAAAATGTCAGAATCTCAGAAGTTGCACAGATTCGAATCGTTACATCTAAACAGGAGATATATCAAATGTAAGGCTAGAACAATTCAAAGTTCCTCATATTCAAAGCAAATGTGGAGATAAAATTGACAGTGAGAAAAGATCAGGATACTTGCAATAAGACATATCAGAGCAATTATAGGAGAAACGATCAGGGAACTTGCAATAAGACATATTAGAGCAATTATAGGAGAAACGATCAGGGAACTTGCAATAAGACATATCAGAGCAATTATAGGAGAAACGAACAGGGAATTTGCAATAGAAAGGATTGAAACAAGCGGGAAACTTGCCTTTCAATGATTTCGATCCGAAGATCCAAAGAAGGTGCCAGCCCAAATCCTTCTACTTTTTCTCCGTGTCCTCTCTCTGTTTCGTTTTGTGCTCCCGTTTTCTTCCTTTCTTCGCAACTACACCATGTGTCGAACATCGAGGCACAGTCACCTACTCTCTCTTACTCTCATTCCTTCAATTCCAGCTGCAGTTGCCACTGCCACAGCTGCCTCTCCTTCTCTTCTTCCTCTCTTCTTCCCTTTTCCTTTCTCTTCTTCTTCCTTTCCTTCTCTTCTTTCCCAGCTGCACTACTGCAGTCGCAGCCTCAGCCACGGCCACAGCCTCTACTTCCTCCCCTGCTCATCTTCCTCTCCTTCTTCTCTTCCAACTGCAGCTGCCATCGCAGCAGCCGCAGCCCCTTCTCTTCTTCCTCCCCTTCCCTTCTTCCTTCCTCTTCCTCTTTTCCTGCCACAGCTGCAGCTGCCACAACCGCAGCCGCAGCTACTTAATTCCCTTCTCCTCTTCCTCTCTTCTTCCTCTCCTTCCCTTCTTCCTTTCTCTTCCCCTTCTCTTCCAGCTGCAGCTGCCATCGCCGCAGCTGCAGCCCCTCCTTCCCCTTCTCATCTTCCTCTCCTTCCCTTCTTCCTTCCTCTTCCTCTTTCCCTGCCACAGCTGCAGCTGCCACAACCGCAGCCGCTGCTACTTCTTTCCCTTCTCCTCTTCCTTCCCCTTCCTTTCTTCTTCTTCTCTTCTTCTCCTTCCTCCCCTTCTTCTCCCCGACGAACAGCACCTCCTTTCCTCTGTTTCCTCCTGCAGGAAACAGAGGTGCCGCCTCTTCACCCGCTTCCACTTCTTCTCTTCTTCCTCACCATCTCTTCCTCTCCTTCTCTTCCAGCTGCAGCTGCCACCGCCGCAGCTCCTCCTTTCCCTTCTCTTCTTCCTTCTCCTTCCTTTCTTCTTCTTCTCTTCTTCTCCTTCCTCCCCTTCTTCTCCCCGATGTCACACCCACCCTCTCCTCTGTTTCCTCTGCAGGAAACAGGGGTATCACAACCTCTTCTTCTGCTTCCTCTTCCTCTTCTCTTCCTCTTCTTCTTCTTCTCCTCTTCGAACGCCCCTCACCTCTCCTCTGTTTCCATCTGCAGGAAACAGAGGTGCTGCAGCCCTAGCTGCTGCCACCTCTCGCTCCTCTCCCTCTTCCATCTCTTTTCCCTCTTCTTCTCCTTCTCTTCTTCTCCTCTTTCCCTTTTCCTCCCCAACGCCACACACCTCCTCGCTGCAGCCTTGCCGCAGCTATTCTCCTCTCTTCTTCTTCTTCTTCTTCTTCTTCTTTTTCCCTTCTCCCTCTTCTTCCTCTCTTCTTCTCCCCACGCTCCACCGCTCCTCTCTCTGTTCGAGAAACAGACCCACGCCCCACCGCTTCTCTCTCTGTTCGAGAAACAGAGAGTGTGGGAGGCGGTGGGATAAAACCGAATTTTCGGTTTTCCTTTATCTTTTTCTTTTTACAACTTAACAGTTTAGTCCTTCAAATTCCTATATTTACATATAGATCCTCCGATTTATAAATAAATCTTTATTAATAATTTTTAAAAGTGAGGGATATTACAACTTCTACCAAGCACGCCTGATGGGCGAGCTTTCCGAAGGCCAGCCTTCTGACCTGTTGGTAGCCCGCTGGGGGGGCTGACCCGCGGGACCCGGGTGTGGGCCGATGCGGAGACCGCGGCTGCGTTCATCCGTGGGGGGCTGCATCCCGACCTGGCTCTCGAAATGTATACTCTGCCGTCGGACGTCCTGCTCGGTAAATCCGTGAAGTCGCTGCTGTGGGTAAGTGCTCCGCTATTGGCTTCCGACCCATGATGCAACCGAGGGTTCTGACTTTTCCTCCTGCAGGGTCAGCACTACGCTATGGCGTTGGCAGATCGGGTTCGCGACTCGGGCCGGGCCTTGGGTATTTTGTGCGATCGCAACGCCGAGCTACGCAGGCAGCTTGAGGAGGTTCGTGCGGGGGCTGCTCTTGAGGCGGTCGCGGCAGCCGAGCAGCGCTCCTTGGAGCTCGAAGCGGAGGTGACGCGTCTCCGGGCTGAGGCAGGGGCGACCGAGGCTGAGGTCCTTCACCTAAGGTCCGAGGCGAAGGTGGCTGAGGAGGAGAAAGACAACCTCCAAGGGCTCCTAGAGGGGGCGAAGTCCGAGGCTTGCCTGGCCCGGGGTGAGGCGGTCGCGCTTACCCAGCGCGACCGAGCGGGAGCGGCGGCCGGAGAAGGAGAAGGAAGTAATCGAAGCCTACAAGCAATCCCCCGGCTTCCAACTCGGGCTGGTTCGGTCAGGGCAGGTTACCTACGAATATGGGTACCGGATAGCCCTGGGCCGATTCCGGACGTGCCATCCTGGGTTGGGGGTCGAGGCGGATCCTTTTACCTCACACCCCGAGGACTTGGACGTAGACATGCCAGAGGAGGTTCCTTTCGACGACAGCGTCGGGGGCCCCGATGGCCTAGGGCAGTCTTGAAGTTGGCTCAGCCGAGCCGTTTTAGCTTGTAACTTTTGTAGTCTTCGGGTCAGGTCACAGTTGTAATCCCGTGCTTCATAAAGTCTTCTCCTAGTGTGCCTTTTCGTTTCGAGAGTTGAGTCTTGTATTCTCATGCTTCAGTAATAAAGGTCCTTTCCCCGTATGTCTTTGAGCTTCAGAAATTGCACAAGCGACTTGGGAGATGTTAACACGGGTATTGACCTCAGACAAAGAACTTTTTAAAGTTTTGGATGTTCCACGTTCTTGGCAAGGAGGAACCGTCCATCGCTATGAGCCGATACGTACCCGGTCGGACCACGCCGGCGACCCGATATGGTCCCTCCCTCTTGGGGGCCAGCTTCCCCCTCGTTCGGGTCGGCTCGCTGACCTCGGCCCTTCGTAGGACTAGGTCGCCTAACTTGATCGGTCGGGGTCGTACCTTTCCGTTGTAGACCCTAGCGACGGCTCTCTGGTGAGAGAGGGCCTTTAGGTGCGCGTCGACGCGTTGCTCCTCGAGCATGTCGAGGCTGGCACGCAGTCCCTAGTTCGAGGCTTCCTCGTCGTAGCTCCTCGTTCGAAGCGTGGCGACAGCCATCTCGGGTGGTAGGACGGCCTCGGTTCCGAACGTCAAGCTGTACAGGGATTCTCCGGTCGCAGTCTTGGGAGTGGTGCACAGCGACCATAACACACTGGGGAGCTCGTCCGTCCAGATCGATCAGGCCGCAGACACTCTTCTTTTGAGGCCATCCAAGATGGACCGGTTGGTTACCTTGGCCAACCCGTTCGTCTGAGGGTGGGCCACCGAGCTGAACCTCAGTTGAATGCCATGACCGGCGCAGAATTCCCGGAACCTTGTGCCTGCGAACTGAAGTCCGTTGTCGGTGATAATGGCCTTGGGCAACCCGAACCGAGTTATCAGGTTCTTCCACACAAATTTCTCCATCTGATGTTCCGTGATCGTCGCTAGTGGCTCGGCCTCGACCCACTTTGTGAAGTAGTCTACTCCCACAATTATGTACTTCCGCTGTCCAGAAGCCGGTGGGAAGGGACCGAGGAGGTCCAGCCCCCAATGGGCAAACGGCCATGCGCAGTCGATGGGGCAGAGCGGGACCGAGGGTTGTCGGGGCGCGCGGGCGTGTTGCTAGCACGAGCCGCACCGCTGCACGTAGGCTTTCGCATCTCGGCACATGGTTGGCCAGTAGTAGCCCTGGTGGAGTATCTTGTGCGCCAAGGTTCGTCCGCCGATGTGTCCGCCGCAGACCCCCTCGTGAGTTTCGGCCAGGACTGTCCGTGCTTCGTCAGGCTCCAAGCATCGCAGGAGGGGACGGGCGAAGGACCGTTTGTAAAGCCGACCACTCTCCTCGGCGTACCACGCGTGTGTGCGGCGCAGACGCCGAGCTGCGACTTCGTCGAGGGGGAGAGTTCCATCCCGCTTGAAGCACAGCAACTCTTGCACCCACGTGGTCGGCGCACCGCCTGGGGCCGTAGTTGCTACTTCGATGGCGCGAGCGGGGAGTTCCTCAATCTCTGGCCACGCTTCGGGGGTTTGTCTTGACGCCAGCTTAGCGAGCGCATCGGCTCGCTCGTTTTCCTCCCTCGGAACATTAGATAATGTAAAGTAAGGGAATCTCGTGGTTAGGTCCCTTACCCGTGCCAGGTATTTGGCCATGGTTGCGTCCCGAGCTTCATATCCACCGCTGAGCTGTTTGGCCACAAGTTGCGAGTCGGTGAGGACGTGTATTGCGTCCACCTGCATCTTGAGGGCCAGCCTTAATCCCCGCTAGGAGTGCCTCGTATTCCGCCTCGTTATTAGTGGCTTTAAACCTGAAGCGGAGGGAACGCTCGAACGAGCGTCCGTAAGGGGCGAGGAGGACCAGCCCCGCTCCGGCACCCCTCGAGTTGGCCGAGCCATCCACGTGTAGGATCCAAGCCTTGGGGGTTTGCTCGGGATCTCTGTCCATCGGAGCTAACTCCGCGACGAAGTCGGCTACCGCTTGGGCCTTCATGGCAGTCCTGGGTACGTAACTAATATCATGTTCACCGAGCTCCACCGCCCATCGGAGGAGCCGACCTACAACATCGAATTTTGTTAAGACCTGCCGAAGAGGCTGGTCGGTGATGACTTCCACCGGGTGCGCCTGGAAATAAGGGCGCAACTTTCGAGCCGAGAGCACCAGGGCGAGTGCGAGTTTTTCTATCGGCGGGTAACGCTCTTCAGGTCCACTCAGGACGTGGCTGACGTAGTAGATCGGGAGTTGCGGGCCGGAGCTTTCCTTGACAAGGACGGAGCTGACCGCATGCGGGGAGGCTGCTAGGTAGAGTCCCAGCTTCTCGCCAGGGGAGACAGAGGCGAGCCGAGGGAGGCCGGCCAGGTGCTGCTTTATCTGCTTTAAAGCCTCCTCGCATTCCGATGTCCATTGGAAATTCTTCGGGTTTTTGAGTGCCTTGAAGAATGGGAGGCAGCGATCGCCCGATCGGGCGAGGAAGCGGGACAGGGCGACAAGTCTTTCGTTGAATCGCTGCAGGTCTTTAACCGTCCGGGGGGAATGCATATCGATTATTGCCTGTACCTTCTCTGGGTCGGCGTCGATTCCTCTCTGGTGTACAATGAATCCCAGGAACTTCCCGGAGGTGACGCCGAAAGCGCACTTTGTGGGGTTGAGTCACATGCCGAACTTGCGCAGCATGGCGAAGGCCTCGGCCAGGTCGGCGAGGTGCGTGCCGGCCTCTCGGCTTTTCACAATCATGTCGTCCACGTAGACTTCCATGTTTCTGCCGATTTGATGGGCAAACATCTTGTTTACCGTCCTCTGGTATGTGGCCCCTGTTGAATCTCGGATTTTGATGATGAAGTCAATTGTCATTTGTTGTCTAATCTATGTGTTGAGATAAGTGTGCAGGATTAACTACGATGAAAGATAGACAAGCAGCAGGAGTTGCGCCGGAGTCAAGTTCATAATCACGTTGGGAGTTCGAGAGTTCGACGGAAGTACGGACGGTCGTCGGAGGTTCTGCGGGAACAGATCCGAGAAGTCCAGAAGCTTGCCAAGCGAAGCTCGTCGGAACTCGCCAAGTGGATCGTCGCAAAGTCCAGGAGTTTGCCGGAAGTCCGCAGAAGCATCACCGAGGGTTCATCGGATGATCGACGGAAGTTCGCCGGAAACTCGCCGGAAAAAGCAATTGACGTACCGAAGCAAAGCTGCAGAAATTGTCTTAGATTTAATCGTAGTTAGCACGGTGATTAAGTTAGAAATGGGAGGTGATCCCATTAGCTTAATCCTGGGGCAATTGGGCCCCTGAAGAACTCAAGTTGGGTCGAATGGTTCAACCCATTCGAACCCAAGAAGCTGTGGGAGGTGCAACCGCCCAGGCAGGGAGGTGCCACCGCCCAGGCTAAGTCTCCCAGCGAGACTGGGAGGTGCAACCGCTCCAGCCAGGCGGTGCAACCGCCCAGGGCTCAGTCTCCAAGCGAGACTGGGCGGTGCAACCTCCTCTGTCAAGCGGTAGCACCGCCTGAGCTCAAGTTTCGAGCTCTGCCTGGTGATGCAATCACCGAGCTCAGTCTTCGAGCTCTGGAAGAGAAGTACGACCTCTCTGGCCAGGAGATGCACAGCCTAAGCTCAGTCTTCGAGCTCTGGCAGAGAGGTGCAACCACCTCTGGCAGAGAGGTGCAACCACCTCTGGCAGAAAGGGGCGATCACCTCTGGCAGAGAAGAGAAACTTCTCTGGTCAGGAGATGCACCGCCTGAGCTCGGTCTTCGAGCTCTGGCAGGAAGGTGCAACCACCCCTGACAGAGAAGGTGCAACCGTCTGAGCTCAGTCTTCGAGCTCTGCCAGGCGGTGCCACCTCTCCAGTCGAGAGGTGCAACCGCCTGAGCTCAGACTTCGAGCTCTGCCAGGCGGTGCCACCTCTCCAGTCAAGAGGTGCAACCGCCTGATCCCGGAATTTCGGGATTTGATCGTTTTGAGCTCGAAATTTGAATTGGGTTGGGGCCTATAAATACCCCACCCATTCAGCACTGAAAAGAAACAGACCCACACCGAAATCTTGATCTTTTCTGTGATTCTAAGAGCTCAAAAGTGTTGTAAAGCCTTTAAGTCTCCTCCTTCTGTTCTTCAAGTTTTCAGTTGTAAAGTGAGGAGAGAAAGGTCTGTAAAGGTTGTCTCCTGAGCCTGTTAAAAGGAGAGAAACTGTAAAAGGGCAGTTTGGCCTTCGCCCATTGAAGGAAGGCCCCTAGTTGACGTCGGCAACCTCGTCGGTGGAGGAAGCCAAAAGTGGAGTAGGTCAAGGCTGACCGAACCACTCTAAATCTCTGGTTTGCGTTTATTTTTGAGCACTTTATCATTACTGCAAACCTCCTCCATTACTACTGCTCTCTGCGCTTTCACGAACAAGTTCTAAGTGCTGTTCTTCCGAATCTGCATTCAGACGTAAATTCGTATTTTCGTACATTACAGTTTACGTTTACGTTTGATTCTGCAGAACTGTCTTCGGTGCTTTTACGAAAGAGTTTCTTTGCAGTTTACACTTACATTTTGATCCTATTGATAACTGCAAACTGTCCTCTACAATTTTACGAACGAGTTTCAACATTTAGACGTAAAACTGCATTTAGACGTAAATCGGCTTTCCTCTCACAATCATCAGTTCTCAGTTCACGTTTACGTCTTGATTTCAACTGCATACTACTTTCTACGAGTATACAAACGAGTTTCAAAGTTTAGACGTAAATCTGCGTCTAGACGTAAAACAGCGTTTAGATGTAAATCTGAGTTTAGACGTAAAACTGCGTTTAGACGTAAATCTGAGTTTAGACGTAAACTGCGCTTAGACGTAAAACTGCGCTTAGACGCAAACTGTGTTTAGACGCAAACTGCGCTTAGACGCAAACTGTGTTTAGACGCAAACTGCGCTTAGACGCAATCTGCGCTTAGACGCAAACTGCACTTAGATACAAATTGAGAATTAGCTTTTGCCTCATAATAGTTTTTTTTATTGAACGAACGCAGCTTTTGGTTTTTAATCGCTGTAAGATTTCCGCTGCACTAATTCACCCCCCCCCCCCCCCTCTTAGTGCTCTCGATCCTAACAATTGGTATCAGAGCCCGGTTAACTCTCAAAAGGATTAAAACCCAAGAGAGATGGCTTACGCCGGAAACCAAGAGGGCCATTCTATTACACGTCCACCCATGTTTAATGGGACGGACTACACCTACTGGAAAACCCGAATGAGGATCTTTCTTATTTCTATGGATTTTGAATTATGGAATCTTGTCGAGAATGGTTTTTCAAAGTCTTCTCTTCCAATGATCGATTGGAATGATTTGGAGAAGAAGGCTTTCGCTCTAAATGCAAAGGCTATGAATGCCTTATTTTGTGCACTCGATAAAAACGAGTTTAACCGTGTTTCAACTTGTGAAACTGCATTTGATATTTGGCACACACTCGAAGTGACCCATGAGGGCACAAGTAGAGTAAAAGAGTCAAAAATCAATTTGCTGTTACACTCTTTCGAACTCTTTCGGATGAAACCGAGTGAAACCATTGGCGACATGTTTACCCGTTTCACGGATGTCGTCAACGGTCTAAAAGGACTCGGAAAGAGCTTTTCGGATTTTGAGCTTGTTAATAAGATACTAAAATCCCTTCCTAAGAGTTGGGATCCTAAAGTCACCGCTATTCAAGAGGCAAAAGATCTGCGAAATTTCCCTCTTGAAGAACTAATCGGGTCACTAATGACCTATGAAATGACTTGTAAAGCTCATGAAGAGCAAGAAGACATCCTTCCAAAGAACAGGAAGGATATGGCACTCAAAACGTCAGAATGCCACTTGAGAGAAAACTCAAGTGATGAGGACTGTGATGATGACTTGGCACTTCTAACAAGAAAGTTTAAAAAGTTCTTTAAAAGAAACAAGTTTAAGAATGATGCAAAAAATAAACTTGAACCCAAAAAGGACCAAGTAATCTGCTATGAATGCAAAAAGCCGGGACACTACAAAAGTGATTGTCCCCAAGTCAAGAAAAGAACAACAAAGAAGAAGGCGCTCCAAGCAACATGGGATGATTCGAGCGCATCTGAGGAAGAGGAGTCCAACACTGAGCAAGTTGCTCATTACGCCTTAATGGCCATCGAAGACGAGGTAACAAATTCAATAGATGCTGATTTATCTTTCGATGAATTATTAAATGCTTTCAATGACTTATTTGACGAATGCAAGAGTATAAGTAGAAAATATAAATTGCTGAAAAAGATGCATGATAGTCTTACTTGTGAGTTTGATAAGTTAAAAGTCGAACATCATGATAGTTTAAATTCATGTATCAAATGTCATGATTTAGAAACTATGCAAAAAGAAAACCTGCTACTCAAGGACACCTTGAAGAAATTCGAGGTTGGTAGCAAGTCATTAAACATGATCCTTGCAAACAAGGGTCACATTCCAAAAAGGAGCGGGATTGGATTTGTGAGAAATCCTCACCAAAATCCAACCACCTTCATAAAAGGCTCTATCTTACATGTTCAACACCAAACCAAGTGCAACTTTTGATGCAAATCTGGACACAAGACACATTGTTGTCCATTCAAGAAAATAAGTCCAAACAAATTAATTTGGGTTCCTAAAGGAACTATGATAAACTCTATGCAACATGATAGAAAATGTAGATCTATTTATGAGGCACCCAAAAGCAAATGGGTACCTAAACATCATCCTTTCTTGTAGAAAACTAAACAATCGCAAGCTAGGAGCAAGAAATGGTACCTTGATAGTGGATGCTCAAGGCATGACCGGAGATCCATCTCAATTCTCTAAGCTCACTAGCATAGACGAAGGATATGTCACCTTCGGAGACAACAACAAGGGTAAAATCATTGGCAAAGGAACCATAGGTAACAAATCCAACCTCTCTATTGAAGATGTTTTACTAGTTGATGGTTTAAAACATAACCTCTTGAGCATTAGTCAATTATGTGATAAAGGATATATTATAAGATTTGAATCTAATGCTTGCATCATTGAAAAACCACACAAAAATATATCTATGATTGCATTAAAACAAAACAACGTATACACTATTGACATCAATGACTTATGTGATGAAATGTGCCTTGCCGTTATGAATGAGGATGCTTGGCTATGGCATAGAAGATTAGGTCATGCTAGCATGAAACTAATCACTCAAGTATCATCTAGAGAACTTGTAAGAGGAATTCCTCATATCAAGTTCATCAAAGATAATGTATGTGATGCTTGCCAATTAGGTAAGCAAATTAAGGGTAGCTTCAAAGCTAAGAATCAAATAAGCACCTCTAGGCCCTTACAATTGATCCATATGGACTTGTTCGGACCAATCTCTACATCGAGTCTAGGAGGTAGCAAATACGCCTTTGTCATTATTGATGACTATAGCAGATATACATGGACCTACTTCTTAAAACAGAAAAATGAATGCTTTAGATATTTTACCAAGTTTTGTAAACTTGTTCAAAATGAAAAGGGATCTATGATTTCGTCAATTAGAAGTGATCATGGTGGAGAATTTCAAAACCATGACTTCCAAGAATTCTGTGAACTCAACGGATATAACCATAATTTCTCTACTCCAAGAAATCCTCAACAAAATGGGGTAGTAGAAAGAAAAAATCGAAATTTACAAGAAATGGCAAGAACAATGTTGAATGAACATAGCCTACCCAAATATTTTTGGGCCGAAGCTGTAAACACTGCATGCTATATTTTAAATAGAGTCCTAGTAAGACCCTTACTCACCAAAACTCCTTATGAGTTATGGAATAACAAAAAACCCAATGTCTCATATTTCAAAGTCTTTGGGTGTAAGTGTTTTATCTTGAATGAAAAGGATAACTTAGGAAAATTCGATGCTAAATCTGATGAAGGAATCTTTCTTGGTTATTCTTCGGTTTCTAAAGCTTTTCGCATCTTCAATAAAAGAACCTTAATTATTGAAGAATCCATCCATGTTGTTTTCAATGAGATTTCAGAAATTAAGAAAAATGATCTTGATGATGATTTTGATTCCTTGAATTTAAACGAAACCTCGTCTCCAACTAGCAACTTGGATGCATCCACTTCCGAAACATCCTTACCCAAGGATTGGAAGTATATAGATGCTCATCCTAAGGAGCTAATCCTAGGAGACACATCAAAGGGGGTTCAAACACGATCTTCTTTTAAAAACTTTTGTGCCAACGCCGCCTTTCTCTCCCAAATTGAACCCAAATGTGTTGATGAAGCCATGAAAGATGATTCATGGATTATCGCAATGCAAGATGAATTAAATCAATTTGAGAGAAATGAGGTGTTGACGCTTGTTCCTAGGCCAAATGACCATTTAGTTATTGGTACTAAATGGGTCTTTAGAAACAAGCAAGATGAAAATGGTATCGTGGTTAGAAACAAGGCTAGATTAGTGGCCAAAGGTTTCAACCAAGAAGAAGGTATCGATTACGAAGAAACCTTCGCACCTGTGGCTCGATTGGAAGCCATAAGGATGCTCCTTGCCTACGCCAGTTGCAATAATTTTAAGTTATTTCAAATGGATGTTAAAAGCGCTTTTCTAAATGGTTTCATTTCCGAAGAAGTTTATGTTGAACAACCCCCTGGATTTGAAAATAATGGCTACCCTAATCATGTGTTTAGACTAACTAAAGCTCTCTATGGTTTAAAACAAGCCCCAAGGGCTTGGTATGAGAGACTTAGTTCTTTTCTCATTGAAAATAATTTCATAAAAGGCAAGGTTGATACTACATTGTTTATCAAGAATTTTGAAAATAATTTTCTCATTGTTCAGATTTATGTTGATGATATCATCTTTGGCTCTACAAATGAATCTCTTTGTGAATCGTTTGGTAAAACTATGAGTCTTGAATTCGAAATGAGCTTAATGGGAGAATTAACATTCTTCTTAGGTTTACAAATCAAACAACTAAGCAATGGCATCTTTATTAGTCAAACTAAATATGCCATGAATTTATTAAAAAGGTTTAACATGAACAACTCAAAGGCCAGTAACACTCCTATGAGCACCTCCACTAAATTAGAAATTGATGAAAGTGGAGAAAGCTTTGATCAAAAAACTTATAGGGGTATGATAGGAAGTTTACTTTACCTCACTGCAACCAGACCAGACATCATGTTCAGTGTAGGACTTTGTGCTAGATTTCAATCAAACCCTAAGATGTCTCATCTCAAAGCAGTTAAAAGAATATTTAGATATCTTAATGGTACCACAAATCTAGGATTATGGTACCCAAAATCAGAAAATTTTGAGTTAATTGCTTATGCTGATGCTGACTTTGCTGGGTGTAGATTAGATAGAAAAAGCACATCAGGATCATGTCAATTTTTAGGACATGCCCTTGTTTCCTGGTCATCAAAGAAACAAAACTCAGTTGCACTATCAACAACCGAAGCTAAATATATTGCAGCAAGTGCATGCTGTGCACAAGTTGTATGGATGAAAAATACCTTAGAAGATTATAAAGTTCATCTCAAAAATATTCCAATTAAATTTGATAACACAAGTGCAATATGCTTAACCAAAAATCCTATACAACACTCAAGAACAAAACATATTGATATTAGACATCACTTTATACGAGATCATGTCACCAATCATGACGTAACCATAGAATTCATTGATACTAAACATCAACTAGCTGACATTTTTACAAAACCTCTAAGTGAAGAACAATTTGATTTCATTAGAAGAGAGTTAGGAATGCTCATGTGTCCGAATAAATAAACTTGTTAGAATTATTTTTCGGACTATATTGAATGATCAGATCGCATGAATGCCATTTTCTATGATTATATGTGAAAATCTGTAACAAAATCTTGTCCAAATGCATCTTAGTTGTTCGAATGCTATAAAACAGATTTATTCGTACACTTTCATGAAAAATGAGTTTTTTGAAATAAATCTGATAAAGTGATTCCTGAATATGTATGTCATTCTGTAATATCTTTACGGGTAAAATGAATTATAACAAAAGGGGGAAGAAGTTTTCAAAGCAATCTATGTAAAATCCCTCTATAAGCTTTCGTCTAAATTGGTCTTCCTTGTATAACAATGCTTTTTGTTGATGACAAAGGGGGAGAAATATATGAATTGATAAATACTGTGATTAGAAATACCTTGAGTGATGCTATAAATAATGTTTGCACAATGCCATCCTTGCATCACCAAGAGATATATGAAACATGTGCTATAGTTTGCATTATGTCTTGAGTTGATATCCTATTTTGTGAAGTAAATGCAAACTTGCTAGAATGATAATATGTGTGCATCATGTAATAGTCCTTCGAGCTTTAAATGATAATGTTCAATTACATGATGAATAGTCACAAACACTATCATACAAATTTGATGATGAATGTCAAGCTTTGACATCATCCTTGAAGAGATACATCATGATAGGTATCATGATGGGAGTATTGATAAGTTTAACTGATCTAACTTATCAATACGTCACTTGAATTCTTAGGTCTTGAATTCAAGGTTGACTTATCTCAACTATGGCATATAGACAGGGGGAGTTAAGGATAACTCCATTATCAATTGATTGTCATCATCAAAAAGGGGGAGATTGTTGAATCTCGGATTTTGATGATGAAGTCAATTGTCATTTGTTGTCTAATCTATGTGTTGAGATAAGTGTGCAGGATTAACTACGATGAAAGATAGACAAGCAGCAGGAGTTGCGCCGGAGTCAAGTTCATGATCACGTTGGGAGTTCGAGAGTTCGACGGCAGTACGGACGGTCGTCGGAGGTTCTGCGGGAACAGATCCGAGAAGTCCAGAAGCTTGCCAAGCGAAGCTCGTCGGAACTCGCCAAGTGGATCGTCGCAAAGTCCAGGAGTTTGCCGGAAGTCCGCAGAAGAATCATCGAGGGTTCATCAGATGATCGACGGAAGTTCGCCGGAAAAAGCAATTGACGTACCGAAGCAAAGCTGCAGAAATTGTCTTAGATTTAATCGTAGTTAGCACGGTGATTAAGTTAGAAATGGGAGGTGATCCCATTAGCTTAATCCTGGGGCAATTGGGCCCCTGAAGAACTCAAGTTGGGTCGAATGGTTCAACCCATTCGAACCCAAGAAGCTGTGGGAGGTGCAACCGCCCAGGCAGGGAGGTGCCACCGCCCAGGCTAAGTCTCCCAGCGAGACTGGGAGGTGCAACCGCTCCAGCCAGGCGGTGCAACCGCCCAGGGCTCAGTCTCCAAGCGAGACTGGGCGGTGCAACCTCCTCTGTCAAGCGGTAGCACCGCCTAAGCTCAAGTTTCGAGCTCTGCCTGGTGATGCAATCACCGAGCTCAGTCTTCGAGCTCTGGAAGAGAAGTACGACCTCTCTGGCCAGGAGATGCACAGCCTAAGCTCAGTCTTCGAGCTCTGGCAGAGAGGTGCAACCACCTCTGGCAGAGAGGTGCAACCACCTCTGGCAGAAAGGGGCGATCACCTCTGGCAGAGAAGAGAAACTTCTCTGGTCAGGAGATGCACCGCCTGAGCTCGGTCTTCGAGCTCTGGCAGGAAGGTGCAACCACCCCTGACAGAGAAGGTGCAACCGTCTGAGCTCAGTCTTCGAGCTCTGCCAGGCGGTGCCACCTCTCCAGTCGAGAGGTGCAACCGCCTGAGCTCAGACTTCGAGCTCTGCCAGGCGGTGCCACCTCTCCAGTCAAGAGGTGCAACCGCCTGATCCCGGAATTTCGGGATTTGATCGTTTTGAGCTCGAAATTTGAATTGGGTTGGGGCCTATAAATACCCCACCCATTCAGCACTGAAAAGAAACAGACCCACACCAAAATCTTGATCTTTTCTGTGATTCTAAGAGCTCAAAAGTGTTGTAAAGCCTTTAAGTCTCCTCCTTCTGTTCTTCAAGTTTTCAGTTGTAAAGTGAGGAGAGAAAGGTCTGTAAAGGTTGTCTCCTGAGCCTGTTAAAAGGAGAGAAACTGTAAAAGGGCAGTTTGGCCTTCGCCCATTGAAGGAAGGCCCCTAGTTGACATCGGCAATCTCGTCGGTGGAGGAAGCCAAAAGTGGAGTAGGTCAAGGCTGACCGAACCACTCTAAATCTCTGGTTTGCGTTTATTTTTGAGCACTTTATCATTACTGCAAACCTCCTCCATTACTACTGCTCTCTACGCTTTCACGAACAAGTTCTAAGTGCTGTTCTTCCGAATCTGCATTCAGACGTAAATTCGTATTTTCGTACATTACAGTTTACGTTTACGTTTGATTCTGCAGAACTGTCTTCGGTGCTTTTACGAAAGAGTTTCTTTGCAGTTTACACTTACATTTTGATCCTATTGATAACTGCAAACTATCCTCTACAATTTTACGAACGAGTTTCAACATTTAGACGTAAAACTGCATTTAGACGTAAATCGGCTTTCCTCTCACAATCATCAGTTCTCAGTTCACGTTTACGTCTTGATTTCAACTGCATACTGCTTTCTGCGAGTATACAAACGAGTTTCAAAGTTTAGACGTAAATCTGCGTCTAGACGTAAAACAGCGTTTAGACGTAAATCTGAGTTTAGACGTAAAACTGCGTTTAGACGTAAATCTGAGTTTAGACGTAAACTGCGCTTAGACGTAAAACTGCGCTTAGACGCAAACTGTGTTTAGACGCAAACTGCGCTTAGACGCAAACTGTGTTTAGACGCAAACTGCGCTTAGACGCAATCTGCGCTTAGACGCAAACTGCACTTAGATACAAACTGAGAATTAGCTTTTGCATCATAATAGTTTTTTTTATTGAACGAACGCAGCTTTTGGTTTTTAATCGCTGTAAGATTTCCGCTGCACTAATTCACCCCCCCCCCCCTCTTAGTGCTCTCGATCCTAACAGCCCCAGCATTTTTTAACCCGAACGGCATGACCTTGTAGAAGTATATCCCTTGATCGGAGAGGAAAGCCGTATGTTCTCTGTCTTCGGGTGCCATCTTGATCTGGTTGTACACTGAATAGGCATCCATGAAAGAGAGGCGTGCGTGCCCCGCCGTCGCGTCGACTAGCTGGTCGATTTTCGGGAGGGGATAGCAGTCTTTAGGACACGCACTGTTGAGACTGGTGTAGTCAACGCACATCCTCCAGCTTCCATTGTGTTTTTTCACGAGAACTACATTGGACAACCACTGAGGATACTTGGCTTCTTCTATGAAGCCTGCCGTTAAGAGTCGGTCCACCTCCTCTTGTATGGCGCGTTGTCGGTCAGGGGCGTGGCGCCGGGGCTTTTGCTTCACTGGGCGAGCGTCAGGTGGGATATTGAGATGATGCTCCGCGACCTCTGGGTCGACCCCCCCCATGTCCGATGGGGACTAGGCGAAGATGTCGGCATTTTCCCGCAGAAGACCGACGAGCTATTCCCGTTCTCGTTCGGGTAGTTCCGATCCGATCCTAACCGTTTGGTTCGGCCGCGCTTCCTGCAAAGGAACGTCAACAGTGGATCCCCTCGGCTCGGGATGAGGAGCCAGTTTCTTTGCTTCCCGCGGATCTTCTAGGGGCGCCTCGGCCCTGGTTCTCTTGCCCAATGAGACGGAGGTAAGGTAGCAGCGCCTGGACTCTCGGGGGCTTCCGGTGACTTCCCCGACCCCCTCGCGAGTCGGGAATTTGACGGTCCGGTAGTAGGTCGAGACGACGGCTCTGACCTTGTTGAGGGTCGGTCGACCGAGTATGGCATTGTAAGCGGTGGGAAGGCCGACCACTAGGAAAGTGGTCATTACGGTCTTCGATCTCGGCGGGGTCCCCACAGTCAGAGGCAAGGTAATGGATCCCAGGGGTGATATTGAATCTCCCGTGAAACCGGTGAGCGCCGAGCAGTTCGGACTTAAATTTTTCCTGGCCAGGCCCAGCTTCTGGAAGGCACCGAAGTAGAGTATGTCAGCCGAGCTCCCCGTGTCGACCATGATTCTCCTCATTTGCGCGTTGGCTACCCTGGCCGATATCACCAAGGCGTCGTCGTGGTCGGGTCGCTCAGCGGCTCCGGTTGGAAAGGTGATCTCGGGCTCGGGCTCGTGTCCCGAGGCTTCGTCGGGAGCGGACCGGGCGTACGCCTTCCTGCCTGACATGGAACTCCCTCCGGATGCGGGGCCTCCGGCTATGACATCGATGTGTCGCTCGACAGGGCCCTTTGGGCGAGGTGACTCTCCTTGTTCGGCCGGAGGTACTGACTGAGATGACCTCTGAGGATGAGCTCCTCGATTTGTCTCTTCAACTCATAGCACTGCTCAGTGTCGTGCCCGTGTTGTCGATGGAATCGGCAATACTTTGAACGGTCTGCGAGCTCCCGCGGGTTCTTCATCGGGTGAGGGTCCCTGAGCAGCCCCTTCCCTTTCTCGTGTAAGAATATTTCAGTCCGGGAAGAATTCAAGGCGGGAAGAGGAGGCCTCGGGTCAGGTCTGTCCAACTTTTGCCGGGAGGTGGTAGGTTGTTGCTACCGGGGCGGTTCTGACTTTACCTTTTTGTGCTCCTCCCGCTTTCCAACCATCCAGGTTTCCGCGGCGATAAACTGACTGGCACGTTGGAGCATCTCGGAGACCGCAACGGGGGGCCGTTCCACGAGCGACCAGAAGAACCTGGAGGGCCGCAGGCCAGTCATGAAGGCCTGCATCAAGAGAGAGGGGTGAGCGTCCGACAATCCACGGATTTGTGTTGTAAATCGATTCACAAAGTGGGAGAGGGGCTCGTCCTCCTTCTGGTTGAGCCCCAAGAGCAACGCCATGGACGGCTTTGGTCGGGCGTACGCCAGGAAGTTAAGCTCGAAATCCTTGGCGAGCTGGTCGAAGGAGGCGATGGTCCCTGGCTTCAGGCCACTGTACCACGCGCGGGCTGGTCCCCGCAGAGTCGTCGGGAACGCCCTGCACATCAGGGCGTCTGAAGTCCCGAATAGCGCCATCTGGGCCCGAAAAGCAGCCACGTGGTCCGCCGGGTCGGCTGCGCCATTATACGCATCCAGTGAGGGGAGGCGGAAGTGCGGCGGGATCGCCTGGTCCTGTATCTCGGGGGTGAACGGAGATCCTTGGTGTCCGTCCGCCCCGAGCTCTCCCTTTGACTTACGAACTTCCTGTTGTACCTCGTCAAGCCTTTGACTGATGAGGCGCAGCTGAGCTCGTAAGGCGTTCGTCGAATCGGCGGTCGGAGCCTCGGGTTCGGGACGGCTCACCGTGTCCTCTGCTTCCCGGCTCCCAGGACGAGTTGTGGGGTTTCGAGGCGAGCCAGGAAGCTCTAGGAGTGGCACGTGGGTCCGGGCGGAAGGCTCCTATTGCTGCGAAGGCCGCGACGCGTGCGGAGAGGTTCGCTGGGAGACGATAGTCTGCACCATGCTTGTCAAAGCTCGGACCTGGTGGGCGAGGTCATGAAAGTCCTCGGATGGCACTTGTGACGGGTCGACGGGTGCACCGCCGGGGGGCGACAAACCTGGGTCGTTGAACAGTCGCCAATAGCGTTCTGATACCGCTGCGGGGCGTTCGTCGTGGGTTTCGTCACGCCGTTCCCTTAAGGCGGGGAGCTCCGCATTTGAGGATCTGCCGAGGTGGATTCGCTGGTCGCCTGACATTTGGATGCGGCCCTCCTTCTAGCGCCAATCTGTTACGGTAAGTAACTTTTTAGCCGTGACTTCGGGGTCGACGCGGCTGGTTCAGGGCTCCAAATGACTCGGATCAGACGTGGCTCCCTTTGAAGTCCTGGGGCGACGGATGCGGGGGATCTCGCTGGGAATCTCCGCCTTGTCGTGCAGGCTTAACGGTGGCCAGGTGCCTACACACAGGTCGGGTCGGTAGCTCGGCCCGACCCGTCCGACGATCGGGTCAGTGGGGGGAAAGTATAGTACTGAGAGATCGGTCCCCCCTTTTCGGTTGGGAGCCGGGGGGTATTTATACAGGGGGTTTGATGTTACCTGATGGGCCATCCTGCAGGAGGAGGGCCGTACCTCTGATGGCGTCTGTCGTCGTCGTGGGCGTTGCATGGAGAGCCAAGCTTCGGCAGGGTGAGAGGAGCGTCGATCAGCCGAGGGGGTCGTCCAGGTACGATGGGTGTGGGCGCATGTCGTGTCGTCATTAACGTTCGTTCTGGGGCAGTGTACTGCACAGGGTGTTCGACGTGGGGGGTGTATTACGTCAAATCCGGGGTGTCATGTCAGGTCAGTTTTTTACCCCTATCAAAGTGCAGTTTACGTCTAAATGCAGTTTGCGTCTAAATGCAGATTGCGTCTAAGCGCAGTTTGCATCTAAGCGCAGTTTGTGTCTAAGCTCAGATTGCGTCTAAGCGCAGTTTGCGTCTAAGCGCAGATTGCGTCTAAGCGCAGTTTGCGTCTAAACACAGTTTGCGTCTAAGCACAGTTTACGTCTAAACTCAGATTGCGTCTAAGCGTAATTTGCGTCTAAGCACAGTTTGCGTCTGAACGCAGATTGCGTCTAAGCGCAGAAGGCAGTTTGCAGTTATAAATGGAATCAAAACGTAAACGTAAACTGCAAAGAAACTTGTTCGTAAAAGCGCAGAAGACAGTTTGCAGTTATAAATAGAATCAAAACGTAAATGTAAACTGCAATGGAAGGATCGTACGAAAACACCGATTTACGTCTGAATGCAGATTCGGAAAGATCAGAACTTAGAAACTTGTTCGTAAAAGCGCAGAGAGCAGTAGCTATGTAGGAGGTTTGCAGTAATGATAAAGTGCTCAAAATAAAAGCAAACCAGATATTTAGAGTGGTTCGGTCTGTCTTGACCTCCTCCACTTTTGGCTTCCTCCACCGACGAGGTCACTGACGTCAACTAGAGGCCTTCCTTCAATAGGCGAAGGCCAACTGCCCTTTAACAGTTTCACTCATTTTGACGGGCTCAGGAGACAACCCTTACAGAACCTTTCTCTCCTCTCTTTACAACTCAAGACTTGAAGAACAGAAAGAGGAGAACTTTTGGACTTTACACAGATTTGAGCTCTTAGAATCACAAGAAAGATCAAGAATTCGATGTAGGTCTGTATCTTTTCAGTGCTGAATGGGTGGGGTATTTATAGGCCCCAACCCAGTTCAAATTTGGAGCTCAAAACGATCAAATCCCGGAATTCCGGGATCAGGCGGTTGCACCTCCTAACTGGAGAGGTTGCACCGCCTGGCAAAGCTCGAAGACTGAGCCTCTGGGCGGTGCTACCTCTGTCAGGGGCGGTTGCACCTCTCTGCCAGAGCTCGAAGACCGAGCTCAGGCGGTTGCACCGCCTGACTGGAGAGGTTGCACCACCTGGCAGAGCTCGAAACTTGAGCTCTGGCGGTGCTACCTCCTGACAGAGAAGGTTGCACCGCCCAGTCTCGCTCGGAGACTGAGCCCTGGGCGGTTGCACCTCTTGGCTGGGGCGATTGCACCGCCCAATCTCGCTAGGAGACATAGCCTGGGCGGTGCTACCTCCTTGCCTGGGCGGTTGCACCTCCCACAGCAACCTGGGTCCGAATGGGTTGAACCATTCGACCCAATTTGATTCTTCAGGGGCCCAATTGCCCCAGGATTAAGCTAATGGGATCACCTCCCATTTTTAACTTAATCAAAGTGCTAACTACGATTATTTCCTAAGACATATTTTGCAGCTTGCTTCGATGCGTCACTCGCTTCTTCCGGCGAACTTCCGTCGATCATCCGATGAACCCTCGGTGATGCTCCTGCGGACTTCCGGCAAACTCCTGGACTGCGACGATTCACTTGGCAAGTTCCGACGAGCTCCTTTGGCAAGCTTCTGGACTTCTCGAATTTGTTCCCGCAGAACCTCCGACGACTGTCCGAACTTCCGTCGAGCTCTCGAACTCCCAACGTGATCATTGTCATGACTCCAGCGCAACTCCTGCTGCATGTCTTACTTTCATCATAGTTAATCCTGCACACTTATCTCAACACATACATTAGACAACAAATGACAATTGACTTCATCATCAAAATCCGAGATTCAACAGCATTGGTATTGGATACCAGTATTGCTTATCACATCTACAATTTATTATAAATTCTAGCAAAGCCGAAGGGAGATTGACGAGAGGAATATTGCATAAAGGTTTGTTTATGCAAGACACTATTTCACATATCATGAATGTAAGTGTCTAAGAGGAAACGAGAGGAGGTGAACAGTGTATACCTATTGCATTGTAGGCTAGGTCATATCCATGAGGGAATGATTCAAAAGTTGCTAAATGATGGATATCTAGATAGTGGATCTGGAGAGAGAGCCACTGAGCTATTGGAACTCATACATAGTGATGTATATGGACCCATGTCAACTCATGCCATTGGTGGTTACTCCTACTTCATTACCTTTACTGATGGTTTCTCAATATATCGATATGTGTACTTAATGAAGTACAAGTCCGAGGCTTTTGAGAAATTCAAAGAGTATAAAAATGAGGTGGAGAACCAGACTGGAAAGAGTATCAAAACTCTTCGATCAGATCGAGGAGGTGAGTACTTAAGTACAGAGTTTACTTAGTTCCTCAAGGACCATGGGATATTATCTCAATGGACACCTCCTTATACACCTCAGCTCAATGGTGTCTCTGAAAGGAGAAATCGTACGTTATTAGACATGGTACGGTCCATGATGAGTTTCGCTGACCTACCCATCTCATTCTGGGGATATGCCCTAGAAACCGTAGCTTACCTTCTGAATAGAGTTCCAACTAAGTCGGTAATGTTTACACCATATGAGATATGGAAAGGGAAGAAGCAAATTTGTGGACAGAGCGATGCAAATTTGTGGGACACCCCATTGAAACTTGTGGGTATTATTTCTATCATCTCGAGGATCAAAAGGTCTTTGTAGCTAAGAGAGCAGTGTTCCTTGAGAAGGAACACATTCATGGCGAAGATAGTGGGAGAATGATAGAGTTGAGCATGGTTGGAGAACCAAGCTCAAGCACCACTCTACAGCCCGAGTCTATTCAGGTACGTAATGTTAGGATCAAGAGCACTAAGAGGGGGGGGGGGGGGGGTTGAATTAGTGCAGCGGAAAACTTTCTACGATTAAAACGAAACTGCGTTCGAACGATAAAAATGATTTCTGTGTGAAAGCCGATTCTAAGCAAGATGATGTTAAAGTCAATCTATGAAGGCAGTTTGCAGCTATGATGAAAACCAGAATATAGGCGCAAACTGAAATACGACGTTCGTACGAAGAAACTGATTTACGTCTAAATGCTGATTCATAAATCACTTGATTAGACAAGATGCAGTTTAAGAAAGAGTATAAAGGCAGTTTGCAGTTATGGTAGAGCTAAAAATGCAAACGCAATCTGAAATATGATGATCGTACGAAAAAGCAGATTTACGTCGAAACGCTGATTTGGAAAGTGAAAGGCTTGAAACCCGATCGTATATGTGCAGAAAGCAGTAAGCTTCAAAGAAGGTTTGCAGTAAAGATAATATGCTCAAAGTAAATGCAAACCGAGATTTAGAGTGGTTCGGTCAATCTTGACCTACTCCACTTCTGGCTTCCTCCACCGACGAGGTCACCGACATCAACTAGAGGCCTTCCTTCAATAGACGAAGGCCAACCACCCTTTTACAGTTTCACTCCTTTTGACGGGCTTAGGAGACAACCCTTACAGAAATTTTCTCTCCTCTCTTTACAACTTAGAACTTGGAAGAACAGAGGGAGAAGAACTTTTGGCCTTTACAATAATTTTGAGCTCTAAGAATCATAGAAAAGAATCAAGATTTCGGTGTTAAGTTGCTACCTTTCAATGCTGAATGGGTGGGGTATTTATAGGCCCCAACCCAGTTCAAATTTGGTGCTCAAAACTGTCAATTCCCGAAATTCCGGGACCAGGCGGTTGCACCTCCTGACTGGAGCGGTTGCACCGCCTGACAGAGCTCAAAGACTGAGCCTCTGGGCAGTGCTACCTCCTGTCAGGGGCGGTTGCACCTCCTGACAGAGCTCGAAGACCGAGCTCAGGCGGTTGCACCTCCTGACTGAGGCGGTTGCACCGCTTGGCAAAGCTCGAAGACTGAGCTCAAACGGTGCCACCTCCTATCAGGGGAGGTTGCACCGCCCAGTCTCGCTCGGAGACTGAGCCCCAGGCGGTGCCACCGCCTGGCTGGGGCGGTTGCACCTCCCAGTCTCGCTCGGAGACTGAGCCCAAGCGGTGCAACCTTTGCCTTGGGCGGTTCAACCGCCTGGCAAAAATCAGGGTCCGAATGGGTTGATCCATTCGGCACGATTTGGGTTTTTCAGGGGCCCAATTGCCCCTAGATTAAGTTAATGGGATCACCTCCCATTTCCAACTTAATCAATGTGCTAACTACGATTTTTTCTAAGACATTTACTGCAGCTTGCTCCGGTGCGTCAATTGCTTCTTTCGGTGAGCTTCCGGCGAACTTCCGTCGATCATCCGATGAACCCTCGGTGATGCTCCTGCGGACTTCCGGCAAACTCCTGGACTTGCGACGATTCACTTGGCGAGTTCCGACGAGCTTCTTTGGCAAGCTTATGGACTTCTCGGATTTGTTCCTGCAAAACCTCCGACGATTGTCCGAGCTTCCGTCGAACTCTCGAACTCCCAACATGATCAATGTCTTGACTCCGGCGCAACTCCTACTGCATGTCTCACTTTCATCGTAGTTAATCCTGCACACTTATCTCAACATATAGATTAGATAACAAATGACAATTGACTTCCTCATCAAAATCCGAGATTCAACACCTAATACACAAGTTTCAACTTTACGCAGGTCTGATAGAGTATCCTATCCTCCTAAAGGATATGTGGGATATATTAGAGGAGAGGATGTTGAGGATATTGATCCTCAAACCTACGAGGAGGCTATTATGAGTATAGACTCCAGGAAGTGGCAAGAAGCCATGAATTCTGAGATGGATTCTATATACTCCAATAAGGTTTGGAACCTAGTTGATGCGCCCGAAGGTTTTGTACCCATCGGTTGCAAGTGGATCTTTAAGAAAAAGATCAGAGTAGATGGAAAGTTAGAGACCTATAAAGCAAGGCTAGTGGCTAAGGGGTATCGTCAATGGCAAGGTGTTGACTACGACGAAACCTTCTCACCCGTAGCAATGCTAAAATCCATCAGAATTCTATTGGCTATTGCAGCATACTATGATTATGAGATCGGGCAGATGGATGTGAAAACTGCATTCCTCAATGGGAACCTTGAGGAGGAGGTGTATATGATGCAACCTGAGGGATTCGTGTCCAAGAACTGCCCAGATAAGGTGTGTAGGTTGCTTAGATCCATTTATGGACTAAAGCAAGCTTTCCGAAGTTGGAACATAAGATTTGATGAGGCAATCAGATCTTATGACTTCGTTAAGAACGAAGATGAGCCTTGTGTGTACAGGAAGGTAAGTGGGAGTGCTATTACCTTTTTTGGTGTTATATGTGGATGACATCCTCATCATTGGGAACGACGTAGGAATGCTATCCACAATAAAGGCTTGGTTATCTAAACACTTCTCCATGAAGGACTTAGGGGAAGCATCCTATATCTTGGGGATTAGAATCTATAGAGATAGATCCAAGAGGATGCTTGGCTTGTCCCAGTCCAGGTACATAGAAACCATTGTCAAAAGGTTTGGCATGGAAAATTCTAAGAGAGGTCTCATACCGATGAGACATGGGATATCACTTTCTACGAGTATGTCCCCAAAAACTCCAGAAGAAAGGGCGAACATGAATATGATAACTTATGCCTCAGCAATAGGGTCTATCATGTATGCCATGCTATGTACTAGGCCTGATATAGCGCATGCTCTGAGTGTCATGAGCAGGTATCAGGCGGATCCAGGCTTAGAGCACTGGAAAGCAGTAAAGTGTATCCTTAAGTACTTGAGAAGGACCAAGGATCTTTTACTAGTAAATGGAGGTAATAGCCTTAAGGTTGAAGGCTACACAGACTCAAGTTTTCAGTCTGATGTCGATGATAGCAAGTCGAATTCAGGGTATGTGTACACCTTGAATGGAGGAGCAGTGTGCTGGAAGAGTTCCAAGCAAGATACTACTGCTGACTCGACCATAGAGGCTGAGTACATTATTGCATCAGATGCAGCAAAGGAGGGAGTCTGGTTGAAGATGTTCATCATATATTTGGGAGTCGTTCCGGATAGCGAGAAGTCGACTTCCTTATATTGCGACAACTATGGGGCGATTACTCAAATAAGGGAACCCGGGTCTCATCAGAAGTGTTCTGAGGAGGTTCCAGCTTATCAGAGAGATTGTAACCCGAGGAGATGTAGTAGTGGAAAGAGTTCCATCCAAAAATAGCATTGCAGATCCACTAACAAAGCCGTTGTCTCAGATTGTCTTTGAGCATCACAGGGGTCTGATGGGGATCAGACACATAGGTGATTGGCTTTAGGTCAAGTGGGAGATTGCTAGTCATAGGTGCCCAGCAAGCCAATCATGTGAGTGATGGCACATGTGACTTGATACAGAATCTTTTTGCTTATTATATTTTGGAGTATATCACTTTATAACTATTGCATATGTGCATATATATATATTGTGATGTCCTTTGATTTGTGCAATGGGAATCAGATCGTGATGAGATCACGATAATGAGATCGATTCACCTTTAAACACATATCCTAAATAATCCTGGTCATAGGTTACTCGAGAGGGACATCGTGATAACCGGACAGACTGGTGTGCTATATACCCATCCATATGATGGATGCAGCTGGTCTCATAGTTGCTCATGTAGGGACACTAGGGATACAGTATAGGTACTCATTGGAGAATGAGTTCACTGATTGATCCGCTTACGGAATGCTGGATGGTTGATGATGCCTTATTGTCAGACAGCGATTCCGTAGTCCTAGTGGTATATCTGGTCCTTAGACTTGAGACACCAAGGATGTCCTGTATGAGTGATCCACTCTTTGATACCAGACTTATAGGTTTGGCTGTCCCAGATCTAGTACAGCTAGTCATTGGGAGTGGTAGTCGACCTTACGAGGGCTATTGAGTGTCGATAGAGGATCATCCACTCTCTTTTTTTTGGTAAGTAAAAGTAAATTGATTATGTGTAAAGTTTCTACAAATAGCTTTATCTATACAAGTCATAGACAAAGCCAATTAACTAGAGTGCGAATGTGATAGTTATGACTACACATGCTGTAGACTATAACTCCTAATTATAGTCAACATAGAAAATTTTATCCAGATATATCAAAACTACCTGTGGGTACATAATTTGGCATCATTCCCAAGATCTTTAGCTAATAGAAAAATTAAATTTGATAAAAATATCTTTTTCTCTTTGGGTAAAGTTCTCCGTTTTGAGATCTTGTTCCATACAAGATCTTGAGTCTCTAATAATCTCTTTCAAGAGCTGAGCATTGTTTGTGCGTTGACATTCAAAGATTCTGTTACATCTCTCCTTCCACATCCACCAAATAGCGCATCTGAAAGTAACCTTTGCCAGTTGTGTGAGAGGCCCTTTTCTTGAGAAACATTGCATGAGGTCGCCTAGTTCTTAGTGCAAGTTTGGTTGCGACAGTCTATTGAGTTCAAATCGCTGGAGAATCTCCTTCCATATCCATTTTATATAATCATAAGCAAAATAGAGGTGGTCAACAGTTTCTTCTTGTTGCATACAAAGGGAGCATCGGTTAACATGATAGATACCTCTTCTTTTCATATTATCTATTGTAGGTAGTTTATTGAGAAGGGCCTGCCATGTACATAAGGAATGTCTTTGTGATCCCGGTCGATCCCATGTCTAACTGCTTGGGACCCACTTGTTATTTCTTTGCCTAATTTGATTCCATGCGGATGTGGCACTAAATTTGCCATTGTCATGAGGCCAAATAAGTATATCTGAAGAGTTGTTCCTGATTGGAATAGCTATAATAGTCGGCCAAAGTGATAACATTTCAGGAGAAATAGGATTAAGAAGACATCAGGTACCGTTAGCAATGAACTCGGAAACCTTCCAATCTTTGGGAGCCCCAAGATCTTTTCGTATTCTGTCACCATATAATTGAAAAATACTCTTCCCATTCACCCAAGGATCATACCACATATTAGTACTAGTTCCAGAAGAGATTGCATAAGAAATGTGTTTGATTAGCCAATTCCTTGCCTTTAAAATTCCTTTCCAAGCTGCAGAGTGGTATGTTCTTGTTGAAATTTCCCAGATTGATTCCTTTGAAAGATACCTAGCAGAAACCCAATGTGACCATAAGGAACATTTGTTTTGCAAAAGATCCCACAATTGCTGTACCAAACATGCTTGATTCCAATCTCTAGTATTTCTCAAGTTTAGCCCCCTTTCATCTTTCGGTTTGCAAATGCTATCCCAATTTACCATATGCATTGCCTTATCATTTGTGACATTCTAGAAGAAGTTCATTAATAACCGTTCAATATCTTGGAGAAGTCTAGCAGGCAGAAGAAATGCATTACACCAATATATAGAGTAGGAGTGCAATACCGAACGGATGAGTTCGAGTCGTCCTGCTTTTGATAGAAACCTATTTTTCCAAGAAGAAATTCTATTCTTTATTTTTTGCAAGATAGGCTGACAGTGGGTTTTGTGAATGCTTGTGGATATGAGCGGGAGACCCAAATAAGGAACTGGCAAGCTTCCCTCACTAACCCCCAAAGTTTGTGCAATAAAGACCTTATCCTCAACGTAAGGGCTCATATATACTTTACTTTTCGCATAATTTAACTGAAGTCCAGAAACCATACCAAAGTCATTAATAATAGTAGCCAGGTTCTTTACTGAAGTTGGTTCATTTTGGAGAAAGATAAGTAAATCATCTGCAAATGTTACATGTGATATATGAATAGAACCAGCAATGGGTACCTTAATGCTGCCATTTAAGACTACGTGTTCCAACATACAGCTAAGTCCTTCCATCGCAATAGTAAAGAGATACGGAGAGAGTGGATCACCTTGTCGGATGCCATTCGTGCTCCCAAAAAAACCAATAGGTGAGCCATTAAAGAGTATCGAAAACTTTGGAGTTTCTAGGCAAGATTGAATCCAATTAACCCATTGCTGTGGGAAGTTCATATCCAGGAGCATCTTATAGATAAATTTCCTATTAACTGAATCAAAGGCTTTCCGTAAATCAGCTTTAAAACAGATTTTTGTCCCTCTTGCTTTTGAATGCAAATCTTTGACCAAGTCATTAGCAAGCAAAATGTTATGATGTATACTTCTCCCTTTGATGAAAGCAGCTTGATTTGGGCTAATGATCTTGTGTATTACCTTTTGCATTCTATTTGCCAATACTTTGGAGATGATCTTGTAAATAAAGTTGCATAATGATATGGGTCGAACATACATTTGAGGACACTGAAAAACATTCTATCAAATTCACATCTATAAAACCTGTGCAGTTTATAATCATATATCACATCACTCGATAATTCACATTTATGGAAACCTAAGCCAACTTGTCAAACATGAACAACATTTATAAATCCACAAGCTAAATAAATTATACAATCAGAACTCCAACTATTCACCACAAGTTCATATCATCATACATTAAACTTAACATTCCAGAATCTTAAACGTGAGAGGTCCTTTAAACTTATACAAAATCCACAAGTTTAGATTCATCGTCAACATTTCATTAGATGCAGCGTGTGCTTATACAACAAAAACATATATACTAATAAGGATCTGCCCAAAATCTTTTAGCTTTCCACCGCCTCAGCCCAATCTTAACATTTAAGCAAGCGACAATCTATCCTGAAAAATTTATACAACAACGGGGTGAGCATATAGAGCTCAGCAAGTGACTAACATATCCATGTCAAAAGAGGACAATTTCCAAAGAGACAAAGATTCGAAATACAAGGCAGAATATAAGAATTCATAGACGTAATATCATTAGGTACAGAATCACAATTGTCATTTCAATCAAATATATTTGGTTCATAACAGAGGGGGCATAGAATAATTGGAGCATATCAACCACGATTGAAACGTTTCGGAGCATATCAATAACAAATGAAACATTTTGGAGCTTATCAATGGCGTATGAAATGTTCCGGAGCATATCAATGACATATGAAACATTTCGAAGCATATCAACAATAAATGAAACATTTCAGAGCTTATCAATGGCGTATGAAATGTTCCGGAGCATATCAACGACATATGGAACATTTCGAAGCATATCAACAATGAATGAAATATTTCGGAGCTTATCAATGGCGTATGAAATGTTCCGGAGTATACCAACGGAATATGGAACATTTCGGAGCATATCAATAACAAATACCAAACAGAAGCTCAAACATCGTCTTCGACGTTGCATTCATATCATTCTTATCCAAAGCATGTACAGAAACACATAACCAAAGATCTGGATATCATATCAAACATACAGAAAGTGTAGTGGGACCATAACATAATATGGTACATCCATTTCTAAATGACCACCAAACATAAGTCTCCCACGTCTGGGAGCTCCAACCACCCACGTCTGAGTGAAGTCATAGGGGGCCGACAGAACATCTCAGGCTCTATGCATAACTCCCTTCACTATTTCTAGCGAAGGTTCACAATATCCCACAAACACCAGAGTATAAAAGGATAGTATGAACAATGAATAGCACATATCGGAAGCACACGCGAAACAACAAAACGTACATGTGCCTTTACAAGTCAATTCGAAGTAAGCAATAATCTTTCACAATTATATTCAGGTTTGAAAGGAATTGAAAGCAAGGGCATATATGAAATCCAAGCAATCACATACAACTCAATTCAGATAAAAAGGTTAGATGAATTCGATATCCAAAGGAAAGAAACTAGAATAGGCACGCATCGAAAGTAAATGCGGAACAATGGGTTATACATGTGCCTATATAAATAAGTCAATGTGTTATAGCATAAATGTTACATAATATGTTCAGGAATGGTAATAATTTATAGCCACAAATGAGTGAAGGGAACTGAACAAAATCTATTTCCAAACGAACGAAAACAGAAGATATGAAATCGATCAAAGCTCGATTTCTGACAGAATTCGAGAGGCTCATTGGATAAATACTTCAGATTATCAATTATACTCCAATACCGAGAGAAGGCTATTGTCAAAAGATATATCATTCTATTTTCTATTGAAACAAGTTTCGTACGAATCATGGTGTCCAACAAGGAGTTACCTTTGATTTGGTAACACAAGGTCAAAAACAAAATCATTGTTTTGCAGAATTCATAGGGTCAAATTCAATAGATAATAGGGTAGGTATTTGAATTCCAAATTTTTCAACCTATATGTCAAAAGAAAGGTCTACAAGTCTAGTTTCGAACGAAATTAGTTTAGTACAAATCAGAATTTCCAATAGGGACTTATATGTATTTTAGTATCGAAAAGTCAGAAATGTTGATCCCTGTTCTGCAGCATCTATAGGCTCATTTGAAACAGATGTTTGGGTAAGTAGTCGGTGTCCAAAATCTACAAAATCAGTGTCAAAAGAAAGATATAAGAGTCTAATTTCAAATGAGCTAGGTCTTGCCTGAATCCACATTTGGTGCTAAAATTTATAACTGAAACAGTGCATAGGGGTCAGTTTACCGAAAAAATTTCAGATCCTTGGTTTTATGTCCAAAGAGAGAAATATCCGATTCTAAGCATAAACCTTTCAGAATCAATATAGGAACATAGACTAATACTTCTGTAGGATGGGGTTAGAATACTTGCCTTTGAGAATTATGGCCCTAAATGAGAATATTTGAGCAAGAAACCTTAAAACCCCAAATTTTTTTTTTTCTTCTTCTTCTTCTTCTTCTTCTTCTTCTTCTTCTTTCTTTCCCTAATCATCCACGCAGCTGCCTTCTCTGCTTCCTTAAGAATGAAGGCAGAGAGGCTTAAATGGTGGGATTTGTATTTTTGTGCATTTAGCAGTTTAGTCCTTGTATTATTATATTTACGATTAGGTCCTCAGGGTTTACATGTAGGTCCTCAGATTTTTTTTTTTGAACAAATCCTCCAAATCTTATGAATAAGTTCTCAGATTCATACTTTGACTTTTTATCAAATTTAAAATAGATACTTATATTACAACTAGAAACTTATACGAAAATTCAGAAATGAGAGATGTTACACCATCGGTGCTACTGCTATTAGAGAAGACTCGCTTTGTTGCTGAGGCGCTTGACGTGGTCGATAGATCTTTGTGGTCAGTTTTGGAGTTTGTTGACAAGCTCCATTTACATGACCAAAAGATAAACAATGCTGACATCGTTGTGGCTTCCAGGAATATGAGACATGTACTTTCCGAGTGTTCCCATCAAGATCACGATAGAAAACCTCATTAGGATGATCTTCGTCGGAAGAAACCAGTACACATGCTCATACAAATGCTAATCTTGTCTGAGCTGCTGTTGCTTTATCGATGTAGAGTGGCTGTCCCAGAGTGCTGCATAACTTTGCAATAAAACGTTGACTCCAAAGATGTAGAGGAAGACCTTGAAAGGATACCCATAATGGAATAGACTATAGGCTATCTAACTCCAAACGGACATCAGGAGACCAGCGTCGTAGAATCATTAGATGGCCGCGAATAGTCCAGAATCCTTCGAGGACCCGTTGCAAATCTTCTTCAGAGTATAGCTTGCAAACAAAGAATCCGTTCTCCAGCATATTAAGATCAAATGACGATATTCCCCATCGAGTTTTGATAAATGAGGATAGTGGGAAATAAGATGTTTTGAGACCTACAACATAACCAACAATCGCCATAGACCATGTCTCAATAAGCTCTGCTAAATCAGCAGTCTCATATACAACAATCTTCTTATCAGCTTGAACTTCTGGAGTAAAGAATTCCAAGCTTAGATCCGAACTTCCAACCGGAGCCTTGAAGAGGCTAGTTCAAGGTCGAGGGTCATTGGAAATGAGAGCAGGTTGCCGCGATTTAGAGCGCGACCTACTTCGATGCTACTTCGTCGAAGGAGTTTCTCTCTGGAGAGGATATGGTGGAGGAGCAAATTGGGGAGTTTGCCAAGAGAAGTGCATTTAGTGTGAAACACATTTTTTCTCACCCAACTTTCATCATCAGCCACATATGACACTTGTAAACTACGTTGCAATACAATAGACAAACCATGATTAGCATAAGTAATCTTTTCCTCATCATCATCGTATTTTGGTTCATCGTCACTTGGACAATCCGAAGCAATATGCCCAAAACCTTGACATTTGAAGCATTTTCGGTCACTTGGGGTAGAAGAATTAGATGTTTTTTTGCTGCCAACAGATTCTTCACCCTTTTCTTGCACCTTCCATATCACTTTGCTTTGGACTGTAGGCTTGGAACTTTCTCCTTTTGTGTAGCCTTCTTTTGAGCCATACCAAAAACTCTTTTCAAACTTCTGTTGCTTTTCAACATTTAATGCCAGCTTGCTCACATCATTTAAAGACCAATATGGCTGTAGCTGAACAACTTTAGTTTCTTACAATTGTTTGCTCTTCCGGTTCCACAAGTTCTCCTTTTAACATCAAATTATCAAATTCTGCAGTATACTCCTCTACACTTGTAATATCCCCCATTTTTAAAAATTTAGTAAAATATTTATTTATAAAAATAAAGATTATTGAATAATTATTTTATATTAAATGATATTATATTAAAAATTTATGGCTAGGGACCTAAGAGTAAATATTAGAAGTTTGATATAATTTATGAAAGATTCAGATTTAAGTTAAAAAATAAAAAATAATAATGGACATGTGTCACTAGCTAACTTAAGGGTGCCACTTAACTTTTCTCTAAAGATGACACCTAGCCCCTTTCATGCATGCATGACACATTGCAACTTTTGCATTAGCCAAAACCCAAATAATTAGATGAAAGGTTAAAGAACACAAAGCTGAAGAGTTGGGATTCAAATAATTTTAAGGCAAGTGCTCTAACCTCATCCCACAGTAACCTTAATCTCTGTTTCCATTTTATTCTACAAAATTTGAAATATTTTAACTGAGAACCAGACCTTCTTTCGTTTTGATATAAAGCTATTAATCTGTATTTTTTCGGTAATCTGACCTCTATGCAATGTTTTGGTCATAACATTTTGTAATAAACTATGATTTAGACAAAACCTGTTCCATTTGAAAGTAGACAAGAAAATCTTTATTTTGATATAAAGATCGAATGATTTGGAGTTTAAATGCCTACCAAGACTTCTGTCTAAATTAACCCTACAGATTCTGTAAAACAAGGACTGAAATTTCTGACCTCTTGTTGCTTAACTACTTATAACTTTCTGCTGTGAACTCAGATTCATACAAAGTATGATTTATTCAAAAATAGACTCAAAATACTTTCTGTATATACCTGATTTGAAATTTTTGGATTAGAATTGCTAATTGAAACATCTGCATTCATCGACCCTATGGATTCAGTAAAACAGAGCTAATATTTTTAGACCTTTCGCTACGAAATTATCTGTAACTCCTTGTTGTAAATTCCAAATCTTGTAAAACTTGATTTGCCTAAAACTTGATTGACAAAGCTTTTTATGACACCTATTTTGTATAAATTGGAGCATAATTGGTTATCCAAATAGTTCATACAATGTTCCTATCAAATTCTGCCAGAATCGAGCTTTGGTCGATTTCGGCTTTCCTTGTTACTTCCCTTTGGAAATCGATTTTGGCAAAAACTCTTACTTCAGTTAAGCTTTACATTATTACCTTAAATTCCTGTATACTTTTGTCCTTTATTTATTTGTATATCTGCAGCTATCATCTAAAGTTCATGTTTGCATCGTAATGATTCGGCACATGCATCCCATTGTTCCGCATTTTGCTTTCGATATGTGCCTCTTCCAATTTCATTTCTTTGGACATTGAATTTATCTAACTTTCTTATTTCAATTGAGCTATATGTGATTTCTTGAAATCCTTGTTTACCCTTGCTTTTGTTTCCTTTCAAATCTAAATACATTTGTGAAAGATTATGTTTGTATTGTATTGACTCGAAAGACATATGTACATTTCGTTGTTCCGCATGTGCTTCCAATATATGCTAATTTTATTATTCATACTGCCCCTTTGTACTCTGGTGTTTGTGGGATAAATGTGAACCTTTGCCAGAAATGGTAAAGGGAGTTATGCTTAGAGCCCGCGATGCTCTGCCGGCCCCCTATGACTTCACTCAGACGTGGGTGGATGGAGCTCCCAAACGTGGGAGACTTATGTTTGGTGGTCATTCAGAAATGGATGAACCATATTATGTTATGATTTCACTTCACATTCTATATGTTTGATATGATATCCAAAGCTTTGGCTATGTTTCTATGCATGCTTTGGATAAGAATGAAATGAATGTATCGTCATATGACATTTGAGCTTCTATTCATGTTTTGTTCTTTGATATATTTCTGAAATGTTATAAGTCTTTGTTATACCTTGAAAACTACCATGTGTCATCGATATGCTCCTTATTCCAATGATATGCTCCAATTACCTTTCCTCGATTGTATGAATAAAACGTGCTTCAAACGATACGACATTGTAATTCTGCATTCAAACAAAACATGCTACTATTTCATCTTGTATCTCTGTTTTGTATTTTGACACCTTATATGTTTAAAACCTATCCTCTTTGCTATGGATATGTTAGTCATTTGCTGAGCTTTATATGCTCATCCCGTTGCTATATAAATTTTTCAGGATAGCTTATCGCTCACTAAAATGTGTAAATTGGGTTGAGGCAGTGGAAGACTAGAAGATTTTGGGGTAAATATTTTGTACTTGATAGGTTGATGTTGTATAAGTTCTTTTTGGGTGTAATGAAATATCAATGACAAATCTAGATTGATTTATCTTGTAAATATTTGAAATGTACCTCTTACGTTAGGATATTGAAAATGTTAAGTTTAAACTGTGTACTGATATAAACATGTAGTACATGTTGGCTTTGTGATTGCATTAATTGCCGCGCTTATGGATTTATGATATAGTTATGGTTTAGTTAAGTTGCTTTTGGATTTTAAGAATCATCTAGTGACATACATGATGTTTGATTATAAACTGCACAGGTTTTGTAAATTATGGATTGTAGAGGTGAATGACTTGAATGTTTTTCTTAGTGACCTCAAATGTGTGATTGGATCCTGGATTGTTTGTTGAATTAAATATTATCAATCTTGAATTAGGTTCACACCTCCTAAATGAGAATTAAATTCGGGAGGGGTGTGACAGAGTGGTATCAGAGCATGGTTTGAGGATCATTGAAATATTTGATATATTGACGTGTAAAATATATTTAGGTCTAGTGAACTATAGTGATTGGTGGAAATTTTCTTTGATGCATTTTAGGAATCTAGGATGACGAGGATATTAATTAAGTGCGATAAAAGTGTTTATCGGGGATATTAAATCAGAGTGGCGTAGTAGAAGCGTGGTGAACCTAAAACATTGGTAGCAAAAAAAAATAGATGATGCGATTGGGGAAGATATTTGATGTGTGAAATTGTTCTGAAGGTCAAAAGAATTTCTAGAGATCAAGGACAGGAATAGCAAGGATAAGTTTACCAAAAAAAAAAAAGATTAGAAATGAATCAGAATATGATAACAAGAGGGTCAAGACATCATCGATTTGAAAAGGAAAGTCACCACAAAAGATTCAATCCTGTGTACGATGTGAGTTAGATTATGAAATAAGTTTGTATTTGTAGGTGATTGGAGCCTATTTTGCTTGTGAAAATTTGAATCATAAAATAAAAGACTGCCCTTTGGACAAATAAAAAAGAATCACTACCTTATAAATCATCAGCCCATGTCAGAGTGTGTGTTATCGCGAAATATGATTCTAAAGCTTTTGAATTAGTGGTCGAAGGTACTATTCATGTTTATGAAATAATGCAAATATTTGTTTGACCATGCGTCTCATCTATGATTTGATTCGTAATATTTTGCTCATCACATGGGCATTCAACCTAAACCACTAGATTATATGCTATATGTAAATATGGCTATTGGGGATTGTTTGATAACAAACTCGATCTGGTCATCTTGTTTGATTTCTTTTTTTTTTGGTAAGTAAAAGTAAATTGATTATGTGTAAAGTTTCTACAAATAGCTTTATCTATACAAGTCATAGACAAAGCCAAGTAACTTATAGAGTGCGAATGCGATAGTTATAACTACACATGCTATAGACTATAACTCATAATTATAATCAATATAGAAAATGTTTATCCAGATATATCAAAACTACCTGTGGGTACATGATTTGGCATCATTCCCAAGATCTTTAGCTAATAGCAAAATTAAATTTGATAAAAATATCTTTTTCTCTTTGGGTAAAGTGCTCCGTTTTGAGATCTTGCTCCATACAGGATCTTGAGTCTCTATAATAATCTCTTTAAATAATTGAGCATTGTTTGTGTGTTGGCATTCAAATATTCTGTTACATCTATCCTTTCACATCCACCAAATAGCGCATCTGAAAGTAACCTTTGCCAGTTGTGCTAGAGGCCCTTTTCTTGAGAAACATTGCATGAGGTCACCTAGTTCTTGGTGCAAGTTTGGTTGCGGCAGTCTATTGAGTTCAAATCGCTGGAGAATCTCCTTCCATATCCATTTTGTATAATCACAAGCAAAATAGAGGTGGTCAACAGTTTCTTTTTGTTGCATACAAAGGGAGCATCGGTTAACATGATAGATACCTCTTCTTTTCATATTGTCTATTGTCGGTAGTTTATTGAGAAGAGCCTGCCATGTACATAAGGAATGTCTTTGTAATCCCGGTCGATCCCATGTCCAACTGCTTGGGACCCACTTGTTATTTCTTTGCCTAATTTGATTCCATGCGGATGTGGCACTAAATTTGCCATTGTCATGAGGCCAAATAAGTATATATGAAGAGTTGTTCCTGATTGGAATAGCTATAATAGTCGGCCAAAGTGATAACATTTCGGGAGAAATAGGATTAGGGAGACACCAAGCACCGTTAGCAATGAACTCAGAAACCTTCCAATCTTTGGGAGCCCCAAGATCTTTTCGTATTCTGTCACCATATAATTGAAATATACTCTTCCCATTTACCCAAGGATCAAACCACATATTTGTACTAGTACCAGAAGAGATTGCATAGGAAATGTGTTTGATTAGCCAATTCCTTGCCTTTAAAATTCCTTTCCAAGCTACTAAGTGGTATGTTCTTGTTGAAATTTCCCAGATTGATTCCTTTGAAAGATACCTAGCAGAAACCCAATGTGACCATAAGGAACATTTGTTTTGCAAAAGATCCCACAATTGCTATACCAGACAAGCTTGATTCCAATCTCTAATATTTCTCAAGTTTAGCCCCCCTTCATCTTTCGGTTTGCAAATGCTATCCCAATTTACCATATGCATTGCCTTATCATTTGTGCCATTCCAGAAGAAGTTCATTAATAACCGTTCAATATCATGGAGAAGTCCAGCAGGTAGAAGAAATGCATTACACCAATATATAGAGTAGGAGTGCAATACCGAACGGATGAGTTCGAGTCGTCCTGCTTTTGATATAAACCTATTTTTTCAAGAAGAAATTCTATTCTTTATTTTTTGCAAGATAGGCTGACAATGGGTTTTGTGAATGCCTGTGGATATGAGCGGGAGACCCAAATAAGGAACTGGCAAGCTTCCCTCACTAACCCCCAAAGTTTGCACAATAAAGACCTTATCCACAACGTAAGGGCTCATATATACTTTACTTTTCGCATGATTTAACTAAAGTCCAGAAATTATACCAAAGTCATTCATAATAGTAGCCAGGTTCTTTACTGAAGTTGGTTCATTTTGGAGAAAGATAAGTAAGTCATCTGCAAATGTTATATGTGATATATGAACAGAACCAGCAATGGGTACCTTAATGCTGCCATTTAAGACTGCGTGTTCTAACATACAGCTAAGTCCTTCCATCGCAATAGTAAAAAGATACGGAGATAGTGGATCACCTTGTCGGATGCCATTCGTGCTCCCAAAAAAACCAATAGGTGAGCCATTAAAGAGTATCGAAAACTTTGGAGTTTCCAGGCAAGATTGAATCCAATTAACCCATTGCTGTGGGAAGTTCATATCGAGGAGCATCTTATAGATAAACTTCCTATTAACTGAATCAAAGGCTTTCCGTAAATCAGCTTTAAAACAGATTTTTGTCCCTCTTGCTTTTGAATGCAAATCTTTGACCAAGTCATTAGCAAGCAAAATGTTATGATGTATACTTCTCCCTTTGATGAAAGTAGCTTGATTTGGGCTAATAATCTTGTGTATTACCTTTTGTATTCTATTTGCCAATACTTTGGAGATGATCTTGTAAACAAAGTTGCATAATGATATGGGTCGATAGTTCTCTAGTGAATCAGCCCTTGCATTCTTCGGAATTAAAGAAATAAAAGTGCAATTCATCTCTCTAAGGATATGACCTAAAGAGAAGAAATGTTGACAAGCCTTGATCACATCATTTCCAATAATAGACCAAGCAGTTTGGTAAAATTCAGCTGGAAATCCATCTGGACCTGGGCTTTTGTGCTTTGGTGACTTAAAGACAACACGTACAATTTCGTCATCTGTAATTGGGGCATTTAGGATTGAAATAGCTTCCGAATCAAGTTTTCTAGTCGGCTCCACATGAATGTTATTAGGTTTCCCAGCTTGATTGAGTAAGGAATAAAAAAATTACTCTGTGTGTGGTTTAACCTCATCTAAATTCTCAATAAGATTATCATCTTTGTCTCTGCATTTGCTGAT
This sequence comes from Musa acuminata AAA Group, assembly GCF_036884655.1. NCBI lineage: Eukaryota > Viridiplantae > Streptophyta > Magnoliopsida > Zingiberales > Musaceae > Musa > Musa acuminata. The sequence goes on from NC_088357.1 coordinate 28,514,206, forward strand.
ACGGTTAACAGCCCTTCGAGTAGCAATTGAAGCATAGAAAAATTTAGTATTGGAATCCCCTAGTGTAAGCCAATTCTGTCGAGACTTCTGCTTTGCAAAACTTTCCTCCTGTTTTAAGGCTTGCATGAAGTTATTTCTGGCTTCTGTCTCTTTGTAGATAATATTTTCATCATTTGGCTGAAGTTGCAGCTCATGTTGCAATGACATTAGTTCATTTCTGCAAAATTGAACTCTGGTGTTAATATTGTCAAAGGTATTTGTATTCCACTCCTTTAGTGCTGCTTTACAGGCTTTGAGCTTTTGACATAAGATGTAAGGGGGGGATCCATGCACATTAACATTCCAAGCAGATCTGATAATATCAAGAAATTGAGTATGAGTACTCCACATGTTAAAGAATCTAAACGGTTTCTTGCCTCTTGGTGTCGATTTTTCTGCGTGTATATACATTAAAGAATGGTCAGAAAACAAATGAGCACCATACTCAAGAAGTGAATCTGGGTAAACTGTTAACCATTCATGATTAATCAAACACCTATCAAGTCGAGCCATTATTTTTCTGTTAGCAGCACCTTGATTACTCCAAGAGAGCCAATTACCCACAGATTTCATATCAAACAATGCTGCAGTGTCAATGTAATCATTAAAACTTTGAAGCTGGCTTTCTGAAAGTTGTCTACCCCCCTCTTTTTCATTTGTGTACCGAACAGTATTAAAGTCTCCAAGAACAATCCAAGGTACATTGAGACAACAATTTACAATATTAGTCAGGTCAAACCAAAGAGTATTTCTTTCTTGCATACTGTTTGAAGCATATATACCAGTGAGATTGAATTGACAGCCATTCTTTTTATCCTCTACCTTAAGATGAATGAATTGATCAGTAGCAGAAATAAACCAAGCATTAATAGAGTTAGGATGCCATAAGACCCATATTCTACCAAAAGTTTCATTTGAGTCATTGGTAAACAATTCTGCGTCCGGCCATATTAAATTCTTTTGAGCTTGAACGCGCGATTGTTTAATTTTCATTTCCACTAGAATAACAATATCACATGCGGCAGACTTGATTATTCTGTTGAGCTCCCGACATTTCTCCGGCTTATTAAGTCCACGAACATTCCAGCATGTTATCTTCATTAGTAATAAACAAATGAAAAGGTAGTAAGGAATACATCCTACGACTTTGGATGGATTGTACCATCCTTTTTCTTATCCTTTGGTTTTGTATTTTCCTCCCACACAATATCCTTACCTTTTATGGCTTTATTCCTATATTTATCCACTTCATCTATAGCTTGCAGATTTTTAAACTTTAAAGTACCTTGAATCATGTGGTCTTGATTGGCAGGGTTTGTTGAAGCTCGATAAGATTGTTGCAGCACAATATCCTGGATAGTACTTATTGGAGCAGCCTGGCTAGAGAGGTTTGTTGGGGCATGAGTTTGTTGAGACAGAATATCCTTGTTGGCGATGTTTGTTGAGGCCTGAGTTTGTTGAGGAAGAATATCCTTGCTGACGAGATTTGCTTGGACCTGAGTTCGTTGAGTGATTGTAGATGGATCCGATGGTATTGGAAGAGATGAAGTTCCTGACTTATGCTTCTCCTGTCCACTAGTAACATGGGAAACCTCTGTTGTGGAAGGCTCTGACATTATAGGAAGAGATAAAGTTTTAGAATTGTCCTTCTGTCCGCGGTGCTTTCCTTGCGAGTCGGAGTGCTCAATAGTTTTTGCCACCATCGGTGCTACTGCCATTAGAGAAGAATCACTTTGTTGCTGAGGCACTTGACGTGGTCGATAGACATTTGTGGTTAGTTTTGGGGTTTGTTGACAAGCTCCATTTGCATGACCAAAAGATAAGCAACGCTGACATCGTTGTGGCTTCCAGGAATATGAGACATGTACCTTCCGGCGACACTGTAGCGGCGACCAGATCTAGGGCGTCGCTGTAGCGGCGGCGACCAGATCTAGGGCGACGGTACTGTTACGGTGACGCTGTAGCGGTGGCGACACTGTAGCGGCAACCAGATCTAGGGCGACGCTGTAGCGGCGGCGACCAGATCTAGGGCGATGGTACTGTTACGGCGACGCTGTAGCGGCGGCGACACTGTAGCGGCAACAAGATCTAGGGCGACGGTACTGTTGCGACGACGAAACTGTAGCGGCGACCAGATCTAGGGCGATGTTGTAGCGGCAGCGATACTGTAGCGGCGACCAGATCTAGGACTGTTGTGGTGATCGGATCTCCTGCAGCATCAGCTTCTCCCCAAGGGCGACGAGACCAGATCTCCCTAGGGCGACGGTACTGTAGCGGCGATCTGATATACTACAGCGGTGGCTTTTCCCTATGGCGACGATTCTGTAGCGGAGATCAGAAAAGGGATCAAACATGGCAACGACGGCCCCTAAGGCTGGCGACGGTGGCGGGAGGGATGAAACGATGGCAAGGCCCCCTACCGCTACCCCCCAAGTTGCTCTTCCACCATATCCTTTCCAGAGAGAAACTCCTTCGACGAAGCAGCATCGAAGCAGGTCGCGCTCTAGATCGCGGCAGCCTACTCTCATTTCCAGCGATCCTCAGCCTTGGACTAGCCTCTTCAAGGCTCCGGTTGGAAGTCCAGATCTAAGCTTGGAATTCATTACTCCAGAAGTTCAGGCTAATAAGAAGATTGCTGTATACGAGACTGCTGATTTAGTAGAGCTTATTGAGACATGGTCTATGTCGATTGTTGGCTATGTGGTAGGTCTCAAAACTTCTTATTTCCCACTATCCTCATTTATCAAAACTCGATGGGGATTATCGTCATTTGATCTTCATATGCTGGAGAACGGATTCTTTGTTTGCAAGCTATACTCTGAAGAAGATCTGCAACGAATCCTCGAAGGATTCTGGACTATCCGCGGTCATCCAATGATTCTATGACGTTGGTCTCCTGATGTCCGTTTGGAGTTAGATAGCCTACAGTCTATTCCATTATGGGTATCCTTTCAAGGACTGCCTCTACATCTTTGGAGTCGACGTTTTATTGCAAAGTTATGCAGCACTCTAGGACAGCCACTCTACATCGACAAAGCAACAGCAGCTCAGACGAGATTAGCATTTACACGAGCATGTGTGCTGGTTTCTTCCGATGAAGATCTTCCTTACGAGGTTTTCTATCGTGATCTTGACGGGAACACTCTTGTTTGATTTCTAATGGAGAACACGAACTTCTTGCTGATTTGGTTCTCCTAGATATTTAGAGTTTTGATATTATACAAAGTATGGATTGACTCTCTTCCAATCATACCAGTATAGATTATTATACAAAATGATCACTTTTTGTATACTAAATCATCCCATCTTTTATTTTGAGAGTATTGACATGATTTACCTCCTTGCCTGATGTATTTCTAGATGACTTACCTGGTTTACCTTGTTAAATCTTGGATTTTGATTATGAAGTCAATTGTCATTTGTTGTCTAATCTATGTGTTGAGATAAGTGTGCAGGATTAACTACGATGAAAGTAAGACATGCAGCAGGAGTTGCGTCGGAGTCATGGCAATGATCACGTTGGGAGTTCGAGAGCTCGACGGAAGTTCGGACAGTCGTCGGAGGTTCTACGGGAACAAATCCGAGAAGTCCAGAAGCTTACCAAAGAAGCCCGTCGGAACTTGCCAAGTGGATCGTCGCAAGTCTAGGAGTTTGCCGGAAGTCCGTAGGAGCATCACCGAGGGTTCATCGGATGATCGACGGAAGTTCGCCAGAAACTTGTCGGAAGAAGCGATTGATGCACCGGAGCAAGCTGTAGAAATTGTCTTAGGATTTATCGTAGTTAGCACTAATGATTAAGTTGAAAATGGGAGGTGATACCATTAGCTTAATCTTGAGGCAATTGGGCCCCTGAAAAACCCAAATTGGGCCGAATGGATCAACCCATTCGGACCCTGGTTGCTGTGGGAGGTGCAACCGCCCAAGCTAGGAGGTGCAACCGCCTGGGCTAAGTCTCCCAGGGAGACTGGGCGGTGCAACCGCCCTAGCCAGGAGGTGCAACCGCCTGGGCTCAGTCTCCGAGCGAGACTAGGCGGTGCAACCTCTCCTGACAAGAGGTGGCACCGCCTGAGCTCAAGTTTCGAGCTCTGCCAGGCGGTGCAACTGCCCCAGTCAGGAGGTGCAACCGCCTGAGCTCGGTCTTCGAGCTCTGGCAGAGAGGTGCAACCGTGTTAGGACTCTAGCTTGGAGAGTCCTAATTGAGAGGGACATTCATGTAAAACTGACTCTAGCTAGGAGAGTCCTAATTGAGAGGGACATTCTGTTAGGACTCTAGTTAGGAGAGTCCTAATTGAGAGGGGCATTCATGTAGGAGGTATTTTCTTAGAGAAGAATTAGGAGTTTGTTAGGACTCTAGCTTAGAGAGTCCTAATTGAGAGGGACATTCATGTAAAACTGACTCTAGCTAGGAGAGTCCTAATTGAGAGGGGCATTCATGTAGGAGGTATTTTCTTAGAGAAGAATTAGGAGTTTGTTAGGACTCTAGCTTAGAGAGTCCTAATTGAGAGGGACATTTATGTAAAACTGTTAGGACTCTAGCTAGGAGAGTCCTAATTGAGAGGGACATTCTGTTAGGACTCTAGCTAGGAGAGTCCTAATTGAGAGGGACATTCATGTAGGAGGTGTTTTCTTAGAGAAGAATTAGGAGTTGTAAGGGAATAGGAGTCTTGACTAGGAGTCCTATTAGGAGTTGGTTAGAAGTAAGAGTCTTAAGTAGGAGTCCTATTAGGAGTTAGGGTTTAGAAGCCCTATAAATAGCCATGTATTCCTTCTCTTTTGATAAGCAATAGATGAATCTTTTCTGCAGCCTTTGAGCAGCAACTTAGAGGGAGGAACCCCTATAGAGTTCCAAGGAGGCCGATCCCCTAAAGAGATCAACCCCAAGTTTAGAATCTGCAAGGGTTCTAACACCTGGTATCAGAGCAGCGTTCTTGGCATCTCGCTGCCCTTTCACAGCCATCCATCAACCCTCCACAACCATCCAAAGCAATTCCCACAATTGCTTAAAAGATCGTCACCGAATTCCGCCATCATCTCCACCACCGCGGATCATCCTTCGATCTCCCCGTGAATTGCAACAGGTTCTGGTTTCCTACCTTACATCTGCTGCAATTTAGTCATCCTTATTCAAAAGTCAAAAAAAAAAAAAATCGTTCTTATATTGCTGCATAAACTTTTCGTCACAAAGTTTTCATCTCTACGACGAAAGATACATTGCAGAATTTCAGCCGCATAGCACCATCTGTTTGATCTTGCTACTGTGCTTTTTCTATCCAAATTTCTATAAAATTTTTATGACATCTTTGACACTTCCTAAGAGTGGATTTCCCTTTGGTTTCATCAAAAAATTCTCAATATAAACTACTGATCTTTTATGTCCAATCTGCTGCACTTGAATTGCAGAATTCAAGCCGCATAGCACCATCTGTTTGATCTTGCTACTGTGCTTTTTCTATCCAAATTTCTACGAAATTTTTATGACATCTTTGACACTTCCTAACAGTAGATTTCCCTTTGGTTTCATCGAAAAATTCTCAATATAAACTACTGATATTTTATGTCCAATCTGCTGCACTTGAAAATCTATGCTGCAGAAAATTTCAGCTGCATATCGTTGCCTTAACCCATCTATTTGCAATCTTTTTTGAATGAAATTTCTTATAGACTTTATATATCATCTTGGCTTCCATCTAAGATTGATCTATTAAGAAATTCATCTCTAAAAACGATTTTATGTTGCTGCAAATTTTCATCGTAACCCGCTGAAATTTTTCGACGATAATTCTGCAATTGCAACTTGCACCAATTTGCTGGTATACTGCCGAAATTTTCTTGATTAAATTAGATATCCTTGCTGTCATATAAACTGTGATTTTGCTATCAGTTCCCTCCTCAATTCTCTCAAGTTTTTGGTGGAAATTACGTCGAGAAACCGTTGTTTCTTCGACGACAATTCTACTCTTACAAGACAGCACATACTTGCTGCAACTTCCACGGATTTCTGTCAAACCTTTGCTACCATCTACCACAGATCCAAAACTTTCATCCACAGCCCTAAAACTCTACCAAACCACACCCTCAAACTGCACCCAAAACTGCCACAAAATAAGCCTAAACCGCAGCCTACATCCACCAATCCACCAATACTTTCGACCATCACTTCTCTCAACCTATACGTGCCTTTAACCCAACAGCAAAAGAGAGATCTTAACATTATTGATTTGGGGCCATACACTATGGCATCTAAGGAGGCAATCAATGCTAAATTCGAAGCCTTGGAGGCGTGAATGGAGGATAAGATTCGGACGCTCTTTACTGAACTCAAATTGGGCCGACCACTAAGCCCGAAGAAATCATATCAAGGAGAGAGCTTTGCCCAATCACACCAAGCCCGAAGAGATGACTTCCAAGGGAGGGTAGGCTCTATGACCAACCCCAACTATCCATGCATGAGAGTGGACTTCCCTAGATGGGAAGAAGGAGACCCGATTGGTTGGATTTCGCACACGGAGCGATATTTTTGGTACCACAAAACCGCGGATGTATCTATGGTGAAAATTGCAGCTATACATCTTGAAGGGGATGCTATTCAGTGGTTTGACTGGTTTGAACATACTTATGGAGTCCTTTCATGGCGACAATTCAAAGAAGAACTGCTGATTCGCTTCAGACCAACCGATTACGAGTATATTGACGAACAACTAGCAAAGATCCGACAAACCTCCACCATTCAGGAGTACCAAACCAGGTTTGAAAGGTTATCTAATCAAAATCATGATTGGTCTCAAAAACAGCTATTGAGGACCTTCATTGAGGGCTTGAAGCCGGAGATCCGAGGAGAAGTTAAAGCGCGATAACCGTACACGCTTATGGCAGCCATCTCTTTCGCACGACATCAAGAGGAGCAATTGAACCATGAAGCTCGGAGGACTAGGGTCGCTACTCAACTAGTAATATTGAAGCCCTTAGCCCTCCCTATTGTCGACAAAGTCCCTACACCAAAGAGGTTAACAAGAGAAGAGCTTCGGGAGCGATATGCGAAGGGGTTATGTTGGCATTGTGACGAGCCGTGGAGCCGTGAGCATCGCTGTAGTAAAGGGGGACTTTTTATGATTGAACCGATAGAAGAAGAGGTCATTGAACATCCAAAAGAGAGCCTTGAACATGAAGAAGAAGAGCCACAACCGACCGAAGTTACGGTACATACACACTAGCTGGCTACTCAAACCCGCAAACGATGAAAGTTGGAGGCCTTCTCAAACAACAACTGATCACTATTCTCATCGACACGGGCAGCACTAATAACTTCCTAAACAGTAAGGTTGCTGTCCATATGAACTTACCTATTGAGAATTGCAGCAGGTTTGTTGTTAAGGTCGCCAACGAACGGATTTTGAAGTGTGATCATAGGTGCCCGCAAGTGAAACTATTGCTGCAGGACCAAGAGATAATTGCAGATTTCTACCTCCTCCCTCTTGATGATCATGAGGCCATACTCAGAATTAAATGGTTAATGACATTAGGTGATATTTCTTGGAATTTTATGCAACTAATTATAAAATTTTACAGAAAGGAGAAACAGGTGATACTGCACGGGAAACGTGAGGGCGACGTAACGACGATTTACACACAACAAATGGAGAAGGTTTTGCATAAAGCATGCAGCGGCTTTTTGGTACAACTTGAGCAGCAAACTAAGGGAGAGCCAACAAAATTTAAAGATCCAAATCTACTTCCTTTGCTTGCTGAATTTTTAGATATATTTGACGAACTGCGCAACCTACCTCTTACCCATCGGCATGATCATTGTATAACGATTCTTCCAGGCAAATCTCCAGCAAATGCTCAGCCATATCAGTATTCACATCTCCAGAAGGATGAAATAGAAAGGATTATAAACGAGATTCTCAAAACAGGAGTTATTCGGCCATGTTGCAGCCCCTACTCTTCACCGGTGCTCCTCTTTTTTTTTTTTGGTAAGTAAAAGTAAATTGATTATGTGTAAAGTTTCTACAACTAGCTTTATCTATACAAGTCATAGACAAAGCCAAGTAACTCATAGAGTGCGAATGCGATAGTTATGACTACACATGCTGTAGACTATAACTACCTGTGGGTACATTATTTGGCATCATTCCTAAGATCTTTAGCTAATAGCAAAATTAAATTTGATAAAAATATCTTTTTCTCTTCGGGTGAAGTGCTCGGTTTTGAGATCATGCTCCATATAGGATCTTGAGTCTCTAATAATCTCTTTCAAGAGCTGAGCATTGTTTGTGTGTTGACATTCAAAGATTCTATTATATCTCTCCTTCCACATCCACCAAATAACGCATCTGAAAGTAACCTTTGCCAGTTGTGTAAGAGGCCCTTTTCTTGAGAAACATTGTATAAGGTCACCTAGTTCTTGGTGCAAGTTTGGTTGTGGCAGTCTATTGAGTTCAAATCGCTGGAGAATCTCCTTCCATATCCATTTTGTATAATCACAAGCAAAATAGAGGTGGTCAACAGTTTCTTCTTGTTGCAAACAAAGGGAGCATCGTTTAACATGATAGATACCTCTTCTTTTCATATTATCTATTGTAGGTAGTTTATTGAGAAGGGCCTGCCATGTACATAAGGAGTGTCTTTGTGATCCCGATCGATCCCATGTCCAACTGCTTGGGACCCATTTGTTATTTCTTTGCCTAATTTGATTTCATGCGGATGTGGCACTAAATTTGCCATTGTCATGAGGCCAAATAAGTGTATCTGAAGAGTTGTTCCTGATTGGAATAGCTATGATAGTCGGCCAAAGTGATAACATTTCGGGAGAAATAGGATTAGGGAGACACCAAGTACCGTTAGCAATGAACTCGGAAACCTTCCAATCTTTGGGAGCCCCAAGATCTTTTCGTATTCTATCGCCATATAATTGAAATATACTCTTCCATTCACCCAAGGATCGTACCACATATTAGTACTAGTTCCAGAAGAGATTGCATACGAAATGTGTTTGATTAGCCAATTCCTTGCCTTTAAAATTCCTTTCCAAGCTGCAGAGTGGTATGTTCTTGTTGAAATTTCCCAGATTGATTCCTTTGAAAGATACCTAGCAGAAACCCATTGTGACCATAAGGAACATTTATTTTGCAAAAGATCCCACAATTGTTGTACCAGGCATGCTTGATTCCAATCTCTAGTATGGAATATGGCGATTATGTGTTGATTACCAAGCTCTCAATGGCATAACCATCAAGGATAAATACCCTATTCTAGTAGTAGATGAGTTGCTAAGGGAGCACAAATCTTCACAAAGCTTGACCTTCGATCCGGGTATCATCAAATACGAGTATGCGAAGAAGACATACCGAAAATCACCTTTTGAACACACAACAACCACTATAAATTTTTGCTTTCTTCAAAAGAAGGTGGAATATCTTGGGCATATAATATCAGAGGAAGGTGTGGTAGTAGACCCCTTCAAAATTGGAGCAATGCAAAACTGGCTGATCCCGAGGAACATAAAATTGCTACATGGCTTTCTGGGTTTAACAGGCTACTACTGCAAGTTCGTGAAAAACTATGGAGAGATTAGTGCACCAGTTACTTCCTTACTGAAAAAAGATGTCTTCCAATGGTCGGACAGAGCCTCCGCTGCCTTCGACAAACTTAAGACAACCATGACGACGACGCCGGTGCTAACACTACCAGATTTCAACCGACCCTTCATTATTGAGGCCGATGCATCTGGAATCGGAATTGGAGCCATTCTCATGCAAGATGGTCAACCACTCACATACACTAGCAAGGCATTATCACCCTCCCATCAAAATAAGTCAACATATGATAAGGAAATGCTTGCCATTGTGCGCGCAGCAACGAAGTGGAGACCCTACTTGATTAGTCGACGATTTCAAATTAAAACCAACCGTAAAAGCCTCGAGTACTTTTTGGAGCGAAAGATATCATCCCCTGAGCAGCAAAATTGGGTAACAAAACTTCTTAGATTTGATTATGAAATAACTTATAAAAAGTGGAAAGAGAATGTTCTTGTTGATGCGCTTTCGCAGCTACCCGAGCAAGCTGAAGTTTCGGCCATTTCACTTCCGACCAGCAACTTTCTTAAGGATATTAAGATGGAATGGCAAGAAGATTCAGAGACTAGTAAGATTATAAAAAAATTGGAGGAAGCACCAATCTCCGTGGCTTATTACAATTGGGACTTAAAAGAATTACACTATAAGGGACGCATTGTGCTTATGATAAATTCTACTTGCATCTTCACAAGTAGATTTTGGACCAAGTTATTCTATATGCAGGGTACTAAATTGAAAAGGAGTATGACATATCACCCACAAATCGACGGTGAGACAGTTGTAAATAGGTGCTTGGAGACAGCCCAAAGCCACCCACTAAATATGACTACCCAAAGAGAACTCCACCCACTAATTATTGATCGACGGATCGTGACTCGACGACGACGACCCACTAATGAAGTGCTAATAAAGTGGGCGAATCTACCAATAGAAGATGCCACTTGGGAGTACTTTGACGACTTGAAGATCAAATTCCCAGAATTCACGAATCATCAGCCTCGAGGACAAGGCTAATTTGAAGAGGGCGGGTCTGTTAGGACTCTAGCTTGGAGAGTCCTAATTGAAAGGCACATTCATGTAAAACTGTTAGGACTCTAGCTAGGAGAGTCCTAATTGAGAGGGACATTCTGTTAGGACTCTAGCTAGGAGAGTCCTAATTGAGAGGGACATTCATGTAGGAGGTGTTTTCTTAGAGAAGAATTAGGAGTTGTAAGGGAATAGGAGTCTTGACTAGGAGTCCTATTAGGAGTTGGTTAGAAGTAAGAGTCTTAAGTAGGAGTCCTATTAGGAGTTAGGGTTTAGAAGCCCTATAAATAGCCATGTATTCTTTCTCTTTTGATAAGCAATAGATGAATCTTTTCTGCAGCCTTTGAGCAGCAACTTGGAGGGAGGAACCCCTATAGAGTTCCAAGGAGACCGATCCCCTAAAGAGATCAACCCCAAGTTTAGAATCTGCAAGGGTTCTAACAGAGTTGTAAGGGAATAGGAGTCTCGACTATGAGTCCTACTAGGAGTTGGTTAGAAGTAGGAGTCTTAAGTAGAGTCCTATTAGGAGTTAGGGTTTAGAAGCCCTATAAATAGCCATGTATTCCTTCTCTTTTCATAAGCAATAGATGAATGTTTTCTACAGCCTTTGAGCAGCAACTTGGAGGGAGGAACCCCTATAGAGTTCTAAGGAGGCCGATCCTCTAAAGAGATCAACCCCAAGTTTAGAATCTGCAAGGGTTCTACCACCTGGTATCAGAGCAGTGTTCTTGGCGTCTCGCTGCCCTTCCACAGCCATCCATCAACCCTCTACAACCATCCAAAGCAATTCCCACAATTGCTTAAAAGATCGTCACCGAATTCCGCCATCATCTCCACCACCGCGGATCATCCTTCGATCTCCCCGTGAATTGCAACAGGTTCTGGTTTCCTACCTTACATCTGCTGCAATTTAGTCATCCTTATTCAAAAGTCAAAAAAAAAAAAATCGTTCTTATATTGCTGCATAAACTTTTCGTCACAAAGTTTTCATCTCTACGACGAAAGATACATTGCAGAATTCCAGCCGCATAGCACCATCTGTTTGATCTTGCTACTATGCTTTTTCTATCTAAATTTCTACGAAATTTTTATGACATCTTTGACACTTCTTAACATTGGATTTCCCTTTGGTTTCATCAAAAAATTCTCAATATAAACTACTGATCTTTTATGTCCAATCTGCTGCACTTGAATTGCATAATTCAAGCCGCATAGCACCATCTGTTTGATCTTGCTACTATGCTTTTTCTATCCAAATTTCTACGAAATTTTTATGACATCTTTGACACTTCCTAACAGTAGATTTCCCTTTGGTTTCATCGAAAAATTCTCAATATAAACTACTGATCTTTTATGTCTAATCTGCTGCACTTGAAAATCTATGCTGCAGAAAATTTCAGCTGCATATCGTTGCCTTAACCCATCTATTTGCAATATTTTTTTTGAATGAAATTTCTTATACACTTCATAGATCATCTTGGCAACATTTTTTCTCTTCAGGTCAAATTCTTAGAGAGATAAATTGTACTTTTATTTCTTTAATCCCGAAGAATGCAGGGGCAGATTCACTAGAGAACCATCGACCCATATCATTATGCAACTTTATTTACAAGATCATCTCCAAAGTATTGGCAAATAGAATGCAAAAGGTAATACACAAGATCATTAGCCCAAATCAAGCTGCTTTCATCAAAGGGAGAAGTATACATCATAACATTTTGCTTGCTAATGACTTGGTCAAAGATTTGCATTCAAAAGCAAGAGGGACAAAAATATGTTTTAAAGCTGATTTACGGAAAGCCTTTGATTCAGTTAATAGGAAATTTATCTATAAGATGCTCCTCGATATGAACTTCCCACAGCAATGGGTTAATTGGATTCAATCTTGCCTGGAAACTCCAAAGTTTCCGATACTCTTTAATGGCTCACCTATTGGTTTTTTTGGGAGCACGAATAGCATCCGACAAGGTGATCCACTCTCTCCGTATCTCTTTACTATTGCGATGGAAGGACTTAGCTGTATGTTGGAACATGCAGTCTTAAATGGCAGCATTAAGGTACCCAATGCTAGCTCTATTCATATATCACATATAACATTTGCAGATGATTTACTTATCTTTCTCCTAAATAATCCAACTTCAGTATAGACCTGGCTACTATTATGAATGACTTTGGTATGGTTTCTGGACTTCAGTTAAATCATACGAAAAGTAAAGTATATTTGAGCCCTTACGTTGAGGATAAGGTCTTTATTGCACAAACTTTGGGGGTTAGTGAGGGAAGCCTACCAGTTCCTTATTTGGGTCTCCCGCTCATATCCACAGGCATTCACAAAACCTACTGTCAGCCTATCCTGCAAAAAATAAAGAATAGAATTTCTTCTTGGAAAAATAGGCTTCTATCAAAAGCAGGACGACTCGAACTCATCCGTTCTGTATTGCACTCCTACTCTATATAATGGTGTAATGCATTTCTTTTGCCTGCTGGACTTCTCCAAGATATTGAACGGTTATTAATGAACTTCTTCTGGAATGACACAAATGATAAGGCAATGCATATGGTAAATTGGGATAGCATTTACAAACCGAAAGATGAAGGGGGGCTAAACTTGAGAAATACTAGAGATTGGAATCAAGCATGCCTGGTATAATAATTGTGGGATCTTTTGGAAAACAAATGTTCCTTATGGTCACAATGGGTTTCTGCTAGGTATCTTTCAAAGGAATCAATCTGAGAAATTTCAACAAGAACATACCACTCTGCAGCTTGGAAAGGAATTTTAAAGGCAAGGAATTGGCTAATCAAACACATTTCGTATGCAATCTCTTCTGGAACTAGTACTAATATGTGGTACGATCCTTGGGTGAATGGGAAGAGTATATTTCAATTATATGGCGACAGAATACGAAAAGATCTTGGGGCTCCCAAAGATTGGAAGGTTTCCGAGTTCATTGCTAACGGTACTTGGTGTCTCCCTAATCCTATTTCTCCCGAAATGTTATCACTTTGGCCGACTATCATAGCTATTCCAATCAGGAACAACTCTTCAGATACACTTATTTGGCCTCATGACAATGGCAAATTTAGTGCCACATCCGCATGGAATCAAATTAGGCAAAGAAATAACAAGTGGGTCCCAAGCAGTTGGACATGGGATCGACCGGGATCACAAAGACACTCCTTATGTACATGGCAGGCCCTTCTCAATAAACTACCTACAATAGACAATATGAAAAGAAGAGGTATCTATCATGTTAACCGATGCTCCCTTTGTTTGCAACAAGAAGAAACTGTTGACCACCTCTATTTTGCTTGTGATTATACAAAATGGATATGGAAGGAGATTCTCCAGCGATTTGAACTCAATAGACTACCGCAACCAAACTTGCACCAAGAACTAGGCGACCTTATGCAATGTTTCTCAAGAAAAGGGCCTCTTACACAACTGGCAAAGGTTACTTTCAGATGCGCTATTTGGTGGATGTGGAAGGAGAGATATAATAGAATCTTTGAATGTCAACACACAAACAATGCTCAGCTCTTGAAAGAGATTATTAGAGACTCAAGATCCTGTATGGAGCATGATCTCAAAACCGAGCACTTCACCCGAAGAGAAAAAGATATTTTTATCAAATTTAATTTTGCTATTAGCTAAAGATCTTGGGAATGATGCCAAATAATGTACCCACAGGTAGTTATAGTCTACAGCATGTGTAGTCATAACTATCGCATTCGCACTCTATGAGTTACTTGGCTTTGTCTATGACTTTTATAGATAAAGCTATTTGTAGAAACTTTACACATAATCAATTTACTTTTACTTACCAAAAAAAAAAATAGATCATCTTGGCTTCCATCTAAGATTGATCTATTAAGAAATTCATCTCTAAAAACGATTTTATGTTGCTGCAAATTTTCATCGTAACCCGCTGAAATTTTTCGACGATAATTCTGCAATTGCAACTTGCACCAATTTCCTTGCTGTTATACTGTCGAAATTTTCTTGATTAAATTAGATATCCTTGCTGTCATATAAACTGTGATTTTGCTATCAATTCCCTCCTCAATTCTCTCAAGTTTTTGGTGGAAATTACGTCAAGAAACCGTTGTTTCTTCGACGACAATTCTACTCGTACAAGACAGCACATACTTGCTGCAACTTCCACGGATTTCTGTCAAACCTTTGCTACCATCTACCACAGATCCAAAACTTTCAACTACAGCCCTAAAACTCTACCAAACCACACCCTCAAACTGCACCCAAAACTGCCACAAAACAAGCCTAAATCGTAGCCTACATCCACCAATCCACCAACCCTTTTGACCATCATTTCTCTCAACCTATACATGCCTTTAACCTAACAACAAAAGAGAGATCTTAACATCATAGATTTGGAGGTATATATTATGGCATCTAAGGAGGTAATCAATGCTAAATTCGAAGCCTTGGAGGAGCGAATGGAAGATAAGATTCGGATGCTCTTTACCGAACTCAGATTGGGCCGATCACTAAGCCCGAAGAAATCACATCAAGGAGAGAGCTTTGCCCAATCACACCAACCCCAAAGATATGACTTCCAAGAGACGGGAAGCTCTATGACCAACCCCAACTATCCATGCATGAGAGTGGACTTCCCTAGATGGGAAGAAGGAGACCCGATTGGTTGGATCTCACGCGCGGAGCGATATTTTCGGTACCACAAAACCGCGGATGTATCTATGGTGAAAATTACAGCTATACATCTTGAAGGGGATGCTATATAGTGGTTTGACTGGTTTGAACATACTTATGGAGTCCTTTCATGGAGACAATTCAAAGAAGGACTGCTGATTCGCTTCAGACCAACCGAGTACGAGAATATTGACGAACAACTAGCAAAGATCCAACAAACCTCCACCATTCAGGAGTACCAAACCAGGTTTGAAAGGTTATCTAATCAAACTCATGATTGGTCTCAAAAACAGCTATTGTGGACCTTCATTGAGGGCTTGAAGCCGGAGATCCGAGAAGAAGTTAAAGCGCGACAATCGTATACGCTTATGACAGCCATCTCTTTCGCACGACATCAAGAGGAGCAATTGAACCATGAAGCTCGGAGGACTAGGGTCTCTCCTCAACCAGTAATATTGAAGCCCTTAGCCCCCCCTACTGTCGACCAAGTCCCTACACTAAAGAGGTTAACAAGAGAAGAGCTTCGGGAGCGATATGCGAAGGGGTTATGTTGGCATTGTGACGAGCCGTGGAGCCGTGAGCATCGCTGTAGTAAAAGGGGACTTCTTATGATTGAACCGATAGAAGAAGAGGTCATTGAACATCCAAAAGAGAGCCTTGAACATAAAGAAGAAGATGCAGAAGAAGAGCCACAAACGACCGAAGTTACGGTACATACACTAGCTAGCTACTCAAACCCGCAAACGATGAAAATTGGAGGCCTTCTCAAACAACAACCAATCACTGTTCTCATCGACACGAGCAGTACTACTAACTTCCTAAATAGTAAGCTTTCTGTTCGGATATCATTACCTATCGAGAATCGCTGCAGGTTTGATGTTAAGGTCACCGACGGACGGATTTTGAATTGTGATCATAGGCGCTTGCAGGAGAAACTATTGCTGCAGGACCAAGAGATAATTGCAGATTTCTTCCTTCTCCCTTTTAACAATCATGAGGCCATGCTCAGAATTAAATGGTTGACGACATTAGGTGATATTTCTTGGAATTTTATGAAACTAATTATGAAATTTTATAGTAAGGAGAAACAGGTGACATTGCACGGGAAACGTGGGGGCGACATAACAACGATTTGCACACAACAAATGGAGAATGTTTTGCATAAAGCATGCAGCGGCTTTTTGGTACAACTTGAGCAGCAAACTAAAGGAGAGCCAACAGAATTTGAAAATCCAAATCTACTTCCTTTGCTTGCTGAATTTTTAAATATATTTGACGAACCGCGCAACCTACCTCTTACCTGTCGGCATGATCATTGTATAATGATTCTTCCAGGCAAATCTTCAGCAAATGCTCAGCCATATCAGTATCCACATCTCCAGAAGGATGAAATAGAAAGGATTATAAAAGATATACTCGAAACAGGAGTTATTCGGCCAAGTTGCAACCTCTACTCTTCGCCGGTGCTACTTGTACGCAAGAAGGATGGAACAAGGCGAATATGTGTTGATTACCGAGCTCTCAATGGCATAATCATCAAGGACAAATACTTTATTCCAATAGTAGATGAATTGCTAGATGAAAGGGAGCACAAATCTTTACAAAGCTGGACCTTTGATCCGGGTATCATCAAATACGAGCATGCGAAGAAGACATACGGAAAACCACCTTTTGAACACACAACAACCACGAATTTTTGCTTTCTTCAACAAAAGGTGGAATATCTTGGGCATATCATATCAGAGGAAGGTGTGGCAGTGGACCCCTTCAAAATTGGAGCAATGCAAAACTGACCGACCTCGAGAAACATAAAATTGCTACATGGCTTTCTGGGTTTAACAGGCTACTACCGCAAGTTCGTGAAAAACTATGGAAAGATCAGTGCACCACTTACTTCCTTACTAGAAAAAGATGTCTTCCAATGGTTTGACAGAGCCTCCGCTGCCTTCGACAAACTTAAGGCAGCCATGACGACGACGCCGGTGCTAACACTACCAGATTTCAACCGACCCTTCATTATTGAGGCCGACACATATGGAGTCAGAATTGGAGCCATTCTCATGCAAGATGGTCGATCACTCGCATACACTAGCAAGGCATTATCTCCCTCCTATTAAAATATGTCAATATATGATAAGGAGATGCTCGCCATTGTGCGTGTAGCAACGAGGTGGAGATTATACTTGATCAGGCGATACTTTCAAATCAAGACCGACCATAAAAGCCTAAAATATCTCTTGGAGCAGAAGATATCTTCCCCCGAGCTGCGAAAATGGGTAACAAAACTTCTTGGATTTGATTTTGAAATAACTTACAAAAAGGGGAAAGAGAATGTTCTTGTAGATGTGCTTTCGCAGCTACCCGAGCAAGTTGAAGTTTCGACCGTTTCACTTCCGACCAGCGACTTCCTTGAGGATATTAAGATAGAATGACAGGAAGATTCAGATACTAGTAAGATTATAAAAAAATTGGAGGAAGCACCAAGCCCCATGGCTCATTACAATCGGGACTCAAAAGAATTATGCTATAAGGGACGCATTGTGCTTGTGACAAATTCTACTTGCATCTTCAAGAGCAGATTTTGGACAAAGTTATTCCATATGCAGGGTACTAAATTGAAAAGGAGTACGACATATCACCCACAAACCAACAGCTAGACGGAAGTTTAAATAGGTGCTTGGAGACAGCCCAAAGCCACCCACCAAATATGACTACCCAAAGAGAACTCCAGACCCAGCCAAGTGCCATTATTGATCGACGGATCGTGACTCGACGACGACGACCCACTAATGAAGTGCTAATAAAGTGGGCGAATCTACCAATAGAAGATGCCACTTGGGAGTACTTTGACGACTTGAAGATCAAATTCCCAGAATTCACGAATCATCAGCCTCGAGGACAAGGCTGATTTGAAGAGGGCGGGTCTGTTAGGACTCTAGCTTGGAGAGTCCTAATTGAAAGGCACATTCATGTAAATCTGTTAGGACTCTAGCTAGGAGAGTCCTAATTGAGAGGGACATTCTGTTAGGACTCTAGCTAGGAGAGTCCTAATTGAGAGGGGCATTCATGTAGGAGGTGTTTTCTTAGAGAAGAATTAGGAGTTGTAAGGGAATAGGAGTCTTGACTATGAGTCCTACTAGGAGTTGGTTAGAAGTAGGAGTCTTAAGTAGGAGTCCTATTAGGAGTTAGGGTTTAGAAGCCCTATAAATAACCATGTATTCCTTCTCTTTTCATAAGCAATAGATAAATCTTTTCTGCAGCCTTTGAGCAGCAACTTGGAGGGAGGAACCCCTATAGAGTTCCAAGGAGGCCGATCCCCTAAAGAGATCAACCCAAAGTTTAGAATCTGCAAGGGTTCTACCAAACCGCCCCTAACAGAGGTGGCACCGCCTAGAGGCTAAGTCTTCGAGCTCTGCCAGGCGATGCAACCGCCCCAGTCAGTAGGTGCAATCGCCTGATCTCGGAATTCCGGAAATTGACAGTTTTGAGCTCCAAATTTGAACTGGGTTGGGTCCTATAAATACCCCACCCATTCAGCACTGAAAGGAAGCAACTTACACTCGAAATCTTGATATCTTTCTGTGATTCTTAGAGCTCAAAACTGTTGTAAAGACCAAAAGTTCTCCTCTTTCTGTTCTTCAAAGTTTGAGTTGTAAAGAGAGGAGAGAAAACTTCTGTAAGGGTTGTCTCCTAAGCCCGTCAAAAGGAGTGAATCTGTAAAAGGGTGGTCGGCCTTCGCCTATTGAAGGAAGGCCTCTAGTTGACGTCGGTGACCTCGTCGGTAGAGGAAGCCAAAAGTGGAGTAGGTCAAGATTGACCGAACCACTCTAAATCTCGGTTTGCATTTCCTTTGAGCATTTTACTTTCACTGCAAACTTCTCAATAGCTTACTGCCTTCTGCGATTTTACGAACGAGTTTCTAAGTTCAGAACTTTCCGAATTTACGTTTAGACATAAATCGGCTTTTTTCGTACGATCATCATATTTCAGTTTACATTTACGTTTTGATTTCAATCATAACTGTTTACTACCTTTTGCGATCTTACGAATAAGTTTCTAAGTTCAGAACTTTCTAAATCTGCGTTTAGACGTAAATCGGCTTTTATCGTACGAACGTCGCATTTTAGTTTGCGCTTGTATTCTGCTTTCCATCATAAACTGCAAACTGCATTCATAGATCTACTTTAACGTCATCTCGCTTAATCTTAAGTTAAAGTAATCTTAGAATCGGCTTTCACATCGAAATCATTTTTATCGAACGAACGCAGCTTTCGTTTTAATTGCTGAAAAATTTCCGCTGCACTAATTCACCCGCCCCCCTCTTAGTGCTCTTGATCCTAACAATTGGTATCAGAGCTCGGTTAACTCTCAAACGGATTAAAACCCAAGAGAGATGGCTTACGTCGGAAATCAAGAGGGCCATTCTATTACACGTCCACCTATGTTTAATGGGACGGACTACACCTATTGGAAGACTCGAATGAGGATCTTTCTTATTTCTATGGACTTTGTACTTTGGAATCTTGTCGAGAATGGTTTTTCGAAGTCTACTCTTCCAATGATCGATTGGAATGATTTGGAGAAGAAGGCTTTCGCTCTTAATGCAAAGGCTATGAATGCCTTATTTTGTGCACTTGATAAAAACGAGTTTAATCATGTTTTGATTTGTGAAACTGCATTTGATATTTGGCACACACTCGAAGTGACTCATGAAGGCACAAGTAGAGTGAAAGAGTCAAAAATCAATCTTTTGTTATACTCTTTCGAACTTTTCCGGATGAAACCGAGTGAGACTATTGGCGACATGTTTACCCGTTTCACGGATGTCGTCAACGGTCTAAAAGGACTCGGAAAAAGTTTTTCGAATTTTGAGCTCGTAAATAAGATTCTAAGATCCCTTCCTAAGAGTTGGGATCCTAAAGTCACTGCTATTCAAGAGGCGAAATATCTAAACAACTTCCCTCTTGAAGAACTAATTGGGTCATTAATGACCTACGAGATGACTTGCAAAGCTCATGAAGAGCAAGAAGACATCCTTCCAAAGAACAGGAAGGATATGACACTTAAAACTTCAGAAGACCACTTGAGAGAAAACTCAAATGATGAGGACTGTGACGATGACTTGGCACTTCTAACAAGAAAATTTAAAATGTTCATTAAAAGAAACAAGTTTAAGAATGACACAAAAAACAAACTTGAACCCAAGAAGGACCAAGTTATTTGCTATGAGTGCAAAAAGCCAGGACAATACAAGAGTGATTGTCCTCAAGTCAAAAAGAGAACATCAAAGAAGAAGGCGCTCAAGTCAAACTGAATATCATGATAGTTTAGATCCATGCATCAAATGCCATGATCTAGAAACTCTGCAAAAAGAAAACTTACTACTTAAAGACACCTTAAAGAAATTCGAGGTTGGTAGCAAGTCATTAAACATGATCCTTGCAAACAAGGGTCACGTTCCAAAAAGGAGTGGAATTAGATTTGTGAGAAGTTCTCACCAAAATCCAACCACCTTCATAAAAGGCCCCAACCTACATGTTCAACACCAAAACAAATGCAACTTTTGTTGCAAATTTGGACACAAGATGCATTATTGTCCATTCAAGAAAATTAGTCCAAACAAATTGATTTGGGTTACTAAAGGAACCATGATAAATGCTATGCAACATGATAAACAATGTAGATCTATTTGTGAGGCACCCAAAAGCAAATGGGTATCTAAAAATTTATCCCTTCCTGTAAAAACATTAAAAACATAAAAATTTTAGGCTGGAGCAAGAAATAATATTCTGCTCCTTGATTCTCGATATTCATAACCCAAGATCCAAAAAGGAACTCACAATGCTCTCTAGCCTAGATTACAGACGGAGATTATAAATTTAAAATCACAAATGCGACTTAGATACAACCTTATTTGACTTTTCAGAATCAGAAACGTATGATTCTCAAATTCACATATCCCCTAGATTTTTGAACCCATCAATTTCATCCGTTCATAACCTTCGAATCTAACTCTGTATCATGAAGTGACTAAGTCTGTCATGAACTTGCAAGACTTACCAACTTGAAGAAACTATCACAAACACGTGTACGACATTGAGAGTATGCACGTTAAAAATCTATCTTGATCGTGCAAAAGTTCTTATCTTAAAATAAAATTTTTTTACGTAATTACGTAAGTAAAGTTAATTGCTCTGAATGAAAATTCTCCTCAAGACAAAAAAACTCTCAGATCAGATCACACTGATCAGAACAAGTGCTCACCGCCTGCAGGCGGTGGCACCACCCCAACTGGAGGTAGCACCTCCAGCTGTCACGTGTTGCGAGCGGTTGCACCGCTCCAACCAGAGGTGCAACCGCCCGTAACTCTGCCCCTTTTTAACCCAAGCTAGGGCCGGCGGTGAAACCGACCCCAACTCACTCCCTTCCCTCCTCTGCTCTTCCAAGCCTCCTCCATCCCCATTTCTCCCATCTTAACATCCCAAAAACCCCTCATTTTGAAGCAAAGCATCAACAATCCTTCCCTCTCTTGAAGATCTCACTAAGGTACTGTCTAAGAAGCCCTTAAACTCTATTTTTTTATTCATTTACTCTTGCTCATCACTATTGTTCTAAATAGCAGTAGTTATGAGATCTAGAAGATCCTCAAGGGACAAAGGAAAGAGGAGATTAGTAGAAGATTTTAATCTCACCCTTTTCGATTCAAAATACTATGCTGAAAAATTTTCCTCTTTCGAACTTAGGAGTGTCAATAAGGGAAAATACGTAGACTTAAATGAACTAAGAGACTTAGAGACAATCCAATGGTTTGCAAACTTAGATCTACTTCCAATTTTGTAAATTAACGAACCCATCTATCCAAGACTTGTTAGATTGTTTTACAACAACATACAAGTAGATAAAGAAGAAAGAATGTCCACCTATCTTTTAGGACAACACATCTCAATTACGGATATATTCATTTGCGACATGATAGGCATTCCCATGAAAAGTAGAGGACTTTACTTTAGAGGATCATGGGATGATGAAACTGTTGGAACAACATACGTTGAAGCCCTAGGAACAATTTTTGCCAATCCCAATTTAGCATTTGTTCCTAAAAGTTGTAAACATCTACTGCCTCTAAACACTAAGGTACTTCATCATATCCTAACTAGCATCATTCTCCCTAAACAATACCATCATGATGAAGTAAGCCAATTAGAATTAGGAACTATGTATTTGATCATGAAAGGACATGACATCTGTCTGGTTATCTTATCCAACAAAACATGTTAGAACTATCTAAGAAAGACATGATGCTCCCATATGATGGTATAATAACTAGAATAATGAAAGCCTACGATATTCTAATACAACCGGAAGAAGAAGTAATAAAAGTAGATAGATTTAGCATAATTAATAAAAATCTACTTCACCGATTAAGATATTTTTATAGAAACGATAACTGGGTTAGACTGACAAGAAGAACTGATCCTCCTCAACCTGAACCAGAACCGGAAACACCAGTATTTAGGGGTACCCAATCTCCTCCGATCTGTCCCTTTGAGGAAACACATCCATCTGAGCAAACTCATACATCATCTGTCGAAGATATTGGGATTCGGATGGACCGATTCAAACAAAAACAAGAACGGCTTGAACAACGACAAGATCAAATCCTATCCGAGCTGCAGCAAATTCATCGTCAATTTGACTCCTTGTTAAGGCACTTTAATTTTCCACCTCATGAATGAGCTTGTATGAACACAATCATATGTTGTTATTGTAAACTCCTTATGTTACTCACCATGATGTGCTTTGACTTGATCCTTGATATGGTTACCGGATATATTTTGAGCATATGTAGAGTTGTAAACATCTATCGTGGTGAATATATGCCCTGTGCCTTGTGGTAAATATAAACTAAATGGTTATCTCGGATTTTATATTGAAACTAAAAGTTTTGAAAACCTTGTGCTTTGATTTCCATGATAAATATAGTTTGAAAAAGTGATATACCAATGCAGTTGATAAGTCATTGTCATTAATACTAATCATCAACTAGCTGACATGTTTTGATAAGAACAATTTGATTTCATAAGAAGAGGATCAGGAATGTTGATGTGTCTGAATACTTAAACTAGTTAAAATTACTTTTCGGACTTTATTGAATGATCAAATCACTTGATTGCCATGTGTTGAAATGTTTTGATTTTTGTAGCATAATCTGGTCCGAATGCATGAAAGAATTCATCTCATTTTCGGACTCGCTTGACAGCTGGAATGACAAAAATCAAACACACTCTTATGAAAAATATTTTTTCGAAATGGATTTGATAAAATGACTTTCCTCCTTCATGCACAAAGAATTATAACATACAAGGAGAAGAAGTATTCAAAGCATTATACTTATCATGCCCTCCTTTATATGCTTGATAACTTGCTTATATTGTTCTCCTGGTATCACATCTATTATGCTTTTTGTTGATGACAAAGGGGGAGAAATATATGAATTGATTTGATGCTATAAACACTGATGCTATGATTATGCCATGCTTGCATCATCAAGAGATATATGAAAAGATGCCATATATAGAAATGCAACACTTGCTAAAATATAAGAAATGTGTGCATCATGTAATGATATCAAAATCTTACTTCACAGCTTTACATGTTGATATCTTACAATATGATGAATTGCTACTATTACAATCATTCAAACTTGTAATGTAAAATTTGAAAATGAATGTCAAGCCTTGACATCATCTTCAAAGAGATACATCATGATAGGCCTCATGATGGGAATATGCCTCTTGAATTTATAAGGTTTTAAAATTCAAGAATGACTTATCTCACGTATGGCATATAGACAGGGGGAGTTAAGGTTAACTCCATTATCAATTGATTGTCATCATCAAAAAGGGGGAGATTATTGAATCTTGGATTTTGATGATGAAGTCAATTGTCATTTGTTGTCTAATCTATGTGTTGAGATAAGTGTGCAGGATTAACTACGATGAAAGTAAGACATGCAGTAGGAGTTGCACCGGAGTCATGACAATGATCACGTTGGGAGTTCGAGAGCTCAACGGAAGTTCGGACAGTCGTCGGAGGTTCTGCGGGAATAAATCCGAGAAGTCCAGAAGCTTGCCAAAGAAGCTCGTCGGAACTTGCCAAGTGGATCGTCGCAAGTCCAGGAGTTTGCCGGAAGTCCGCAGGAGCATCACCGAGGGTTCATCGGATGATCGACGGAAGTTCACCGGAAACTCGCCGGAACAAGCGATTGACGCACCGGAGCAAGCTGTAGAAATTGTCTTAGGATTTATCGTAGTTAGCACTAATGATTAAGTTGAAAATGGGAATTGATCCCATTAGCTTAATCTTAGGGCAATTAGGCCCTTGAAAAACCCAAATTGGGCCGAATGGATCAACCCATTCGGACCCTGGTTGTTGTGGGAGGTGTAACCGCCCAAGCCAGGAGGTGCAAACACCTGGGCTATGACACGGGAGTGTCTAATTTACTACAATCTGATTATATGAGCCTTGATTATGATCTAGTATCTTTTTCAGTCAATAATGATGCCTCATAATCTTTATCTCAACACACTCAAATATGACAGCTCATCAGCATATTCTCTGCACAAAGTTAAAGCTGTTTCAAGGTGCTTTTCTTCAAGACAAAGGAATGCACTAAAGGAGTTGGTTGGCAGCTGTGAACATTTCTTCATTACCAATGAGTGCATTAAAATAGTTGGTTAGTAGCTGTAAACACTTAATTTCGAAATTCCCTATGCATGAAGGGTTGTTTCATGCACTAGTATTTATTTTGGTGTTTAGGACTTAGAAAGGATTTTTTAGAAACTGATGATATCTGGGCAGAAGCTCTTAGAGAACCCCTTAAACTCTGTATCTCTTGGATGCGTCCTTGAGTGGTGAGTCTTTTATTTTCTAGTTCTGCATCCTCGTTTAATTTCCGTTGGGTGGTGAACTTTCTGTATCCCATTACGATTTTAAACTTGGTGGTGAGCTACTTTTCGTTTTTATCTAAGCTGCTTCGTTAGTGCTTCTGGTATCAGTTCTTCCTTGTCTACTATGACATTTTCTATCTGAACAAAATTTCCATCGGTGTTATTTGGAAATTCATTCTGTATTTTTACCCTCCCCGGTATCAGTTTGGTATCAGAGCTAAAGGCTAGTGATCATGGCAAGGCGGAATGGAAAAGATGTAGTTGGTGAAGGTAGCGATCACGAAGATGACGCTGAGTCGTTGAGGCTGCAGCTACGAAAATTGCTGTGTAGCCTATAAGAAAAAAATGAGATAATCGATGAACTTCAGAGTAGACATAACAAACATGAAAATGAAGCTCGAGAGTTTACTTCTGATGATGATACACTTCTTCCAAGGGAGTCGAGAAGATGTCGGAGAAGAAATGAAGTCCAAGACGAGTGGCACAATAAATATAACCCCAGATTTGATATTCCAGAATTTGAAGGCAAAATAAATGTTGATGACTTTATCGATTGGCTTAATACAGTAGAAAGAATTTTCAATTTTCATGAACCACCAGAACAAAAGAAGGTCAAACTTGTGGCACTCAAACTCAGGCGGAATGCATCTGTTAGGACTCTAGCTAGGAGAGTCCTAATTGAGAGGGACATTCATGTAAAACCTACCTAAGCCGACCCCTATTAAAGAGGTAAAGAGGCCGGCTATGGTTAGGAGGTTGTTTCTTAAAGAAGAATTAGGAGTTGTAAAGGAATAGGAGTCTTAAGGATTAGGAGTTGTAAAGGAATAGGAGTCTTAAGTAGGAGTCCTATTAGGAGTTGGTTAGAAGTATGAGTCTTGAGTAGGAGTCCTATTAGGAGTTAGGGTTTAGAAGCCCTATAAATAGTCATGTATTCCTCCTCTTTTCATAAGCAATAGATGAATCTTTTCTGCAGCCTTTGAGCAACAACTTGGAGGGAGGAACCCCTATAGAGTTCCAAGGAGGCCGATCCCCTAAAGAGATCAACCCCAAGTTTAGAATCTGCAAGGGTTCTAACACCTGGTATCAGAGCAGCGTTCTTGGCGTCTCGCTGCCCTTCCACAGCCATCCATCAACCCTCTACAACCTTCCAAAGCAATTCCCACAATTGCTTAAAAGATCGTCACCGAATTCCGCCATCATCTCTACCACCGCGGATCATACTTTGATCTCCCTGTGAATTGCAACAGGTTCTGGTTTCCTACCTTACTGCTGCTGCAATTTAGTTATCCTTATTCGAAAATCCAAAAAAAAAAAATCATTCCTATATTGCTGCATAAACTTTTCGTCACAAAGTTTTTATCTCTACGACGAAAGATACATTGCAGAATTCCAACCGCATAGCACCATCTGTTTGATCTTGCTACTATGCTTTTTCTATCCAAATTTCTACAAAATTTTTATGACATCTTTGACACTTCCTAACAATGGATTTCCCATTGGTTTCATCAAAAAATTCTCAATATAAACTACTGATCTTTTATGTCCATTCTGCTGCACTTGAATTGCAGAATTCAAGCCGCATAGCACCATCTGTTTGATCTTGCTACTGTGCTTTTTCTATCCAAATTTCTACGAAATTTTTATGACATCTTTGACACTTCCTAACAGTAGATTTTCCTTTAGTTTCATTGAAAAATTCTCAATATAAACTACTGATCTTTTATGTCCAATCTGCTGCACTTGAAAATCTATGCTACAGAAAATTTCAGCTGCATATCGTTGCCTTAACCCATCTATTTGCAATCTTTTTTGAATGAAATTTTTTATACACTTCATAGATCATCTTGGCTTCCATCTAAGATTGATCTATTAAGAAATTCATCTCTAAAAACGATTTTATGTTGCTGCAAATTTTCATCGTAACCCGCTGAAATTTTTCGACGATAATTCTGCAATTGCAACTTGCACCAATTTCCTTGCTGTTATACTGCTGAAATTTTCTTGATTAAATTAGATATCCTTGCTGTCATATAAACTGTGATTTTGCTATCAATTCCCTCCTCAATTCTCTCAAGTTTTTGGTGAAAATTACGTCGAGAAACCGTTGTTTCTTCGACGACAATTCTACTCTTACAAGACAGCACATACTTGCTGCAACTTCCACGGATTTATGTCAAACCTTTACTACCATCTACCATAGATCCAAAACTTTCATCCATAGACCTAAAACTCTACCAAACCACACCCTCAAACTGCACCCAAAACAGCCACAAAATAAGCCTAAACCGTAGCCTACATCCACCAATCCACCAACACTTTCGACCATCACTTCTCTCAACCTATACATGCCTTTAACCCAACAGCAAAAGAGAGATCTTAACATCATTGATTTAGAGCCATATACTATGGCATCTACGGAGGCAATCAATGCTAAATTCGAAGCCTTGGAGACACGAATGGAGGATAAGATTCGGACGCTCTTTACCGAACTCAGATTGGGCCGACCACTAAGCCCGAAGAAATCATATCAAGGAGAGAGCTTTGCCCAATCACACCAAGCCCGAAGAGATGACTTCCAAGGGAGGGTAGGCTCTATGACCAACCCCAACTATCCATGCATGAGAGTGGACTTCCCTAGATGGGAAGAAGGAGACCCGATTGGTTGGATCTCGTGCGCGGAGCGATATTTTCGGTACCACAAAACCGCGGATGTATCTATGGTGAAAATTGCAGCTATACATCTTGAAGGGGATGCTATACAGTGGTTTGACTAGTTTGAACATACTTATGGAGTCCTTTCATGGCGACAATTCAAAGAAGGACTGCTGATTCGCTTCAGACCAACCGATTACGAGAATATTGACGAACAACTAGCAAAGATCCGACAAACCTCCACCATTCAGGAGTACCAAACCAGGTTTGAAAGGTTATCTAATCAAACTCATGATTGGTCTCAAAAACAGCTATTGAGGACCTTCATTGAGGGCTTGAAGCAGGAGATCCGAGGAGAAGTTAAAGCGCGACAACCGTATACGCTTATGGCAGCCATCTCTTTCGCACAACATCAAGAGGAGCAATTGAACCATGAAGCTCGGAGGACTAGGGTCGCTCCTCAACCAGTAATATTGAAGCCCTCAGCCCACCCTACTGTTGACCAAGTCCCTACACCAAAGAGGTTAACAAGAGAAGAGTTTCGGGAGCGATATGCGAAGAGGTTATGTTGGCATTGTGATGAGCCGTGGAGCCGTGAGCATCGCTGTAGTAAAGGGGGACTTCTTATGATTGAACCGATAGAAGAAGAAGTCATTGAATATCCTGAAGAGAGTCTTGAACATAAAGAAGAAGATGTAGAAGAAGAGCCACAACCGATCGAAGTTACGGTATATACACTAGTTGGCTACTCAAACCCGCAAACGATGAAAGTTGGAGGCCTTCTCAAACAACAACCGATCACTGTTCTCATCGACACGGATAGCACTAATAACTTCCTAAACAGTAAGGTTGCTGTCCATATGAATTTACCTATTGAGAATTACAGCAGGTTTGTCGCTAAGGTTGCCAACGGACGGATTTTGAAGTGTGATCATAGGTGCCCGCAGGTGAAACTGTTGTTGCAAGACCAAGAGATAATTGCAGATTTCTTCCTCCTCCCTCTTGATGATTATGAGGCCATACTCAGAATTAAATGGTTGATGACATTAGGTGATATTTCTTGGAATTTTATGCAACTATTTATAAAATTTTACAGTAAGGAGAAACAGGTGATACTGCATGGGAAACGTGAGGGCGACGTAACGATTATTTGCACACAACAAATGGAGAAGGTTTTGCATAAAGAATGCAGCGGTTTTTTGGTACAACTTGAGCAGCAAACTAAGGGAGAGCCAACAAAATTTGAAGATCCAAATCTACTTCCTTTGCTTGTTGAATTTTCAGATATATTTGACGAACCGTGCAACCTACCTCTTACCCGTTGGCATGATCATTGTATAACGATTCTTCCAGGCAAATCTGCAGCAAATGCTCAGCCATATCAGTATCCATATCTCCAGAAAGATGAAATAGAAAGGATTATAAAAGAGATGCTCAAAACAGGAGTTATTCGGCCATGTTGCAGCCCCTACTCTTCACCGGTGCTCCTCATATGAAAGAAGGATGGAATATGGCGATTATGTATTGATAATCGAGCTCTCAATGGCATAACCATCAAGGATAAATACCCTATTCCAGTAGTAGATGAGTTGTTAAGGGAGCACAAATCTTCACAAAGCTGGACCTTCGATTCGGGTATCATCAAATATGAGTATGCGAAGAAGACATACCGAAAACCACCTTTTGAACACACAAAAATCACTATGAATTTTTGCTTTCTTAAAAAGAAGGTGGAATATCTTGGGCATATCATATCAGAGGAAGGTGTGGCAGTAGACCCCTTCAAAATTGGAGCAATGCAAAACTAGCTGACCCCGAGGAACATAAAATTGTTACATGACTTTCTGGGTTTAACAGGCTACTACTGCAAGTTCGTGAAAACCTATGGAGAGATTAGTGCACTAGTTACTTTCTTACTGAAAAAAGATGTCTTTCAATGGTCGGATAGAGCCTCCGCTGCCTTCGACAAACTTAAGGCAGCCATGACGACGACGCTAGTGCTAACACTACCAGATTTCAACCGACCCTTCATTATTGAGGCCGACACATCTGGAGTCAGAATTGGAGCCATTCTCATGCAAGATGGTCGACCACTCGCATACACTAGCAAGGCATTATCTCCCTCCTATCAAAATAAGTCAAAATATGATAAGGAGATGCTCGCCATTGTGCGCGCAGCAACGCGGTGGAGACCCTACTTGATTGGTCGACGATTTCAAATTAAAACCGACCAAAAAAGCCTTAAGTACGTTTTGGAGCGAAAGATATTATCCTCTGAACAGCAAAAATGGGTAACAAAACTTTTTAATTTGATTATTAAACAACTTACAAAAAGGGGAAAGAGAATGTTCTTGCAGATGCGCCTTCGCAACTAACCGAGCAAGCTGAAGTTTCGACAGTTTCACTTCCGACCAGCGACTTCTTTGAGGATATTAAGATAGAATGGTAGGAAGATTCAGAGACTAGTAAGATTATGTCAGAACCCTTGCAGATTCTAAACTTGGGGTTGATCTCTTTAGGGGATCGGCCTCCTTGGAACTCTATAGGGGTTCCTCCCTCCAAGTTGCTGCTCAAAGGCTGCAGAAAAGATTCATCTATTGCTTATGAAAAGAGAAGGAATACATGGCTATTTATAGGGCTTCTAAACCCTAACTCCTAATAGGACTCCTACTTAAGACTCTTACTTCTAACCAACTCCTAATAGGACTCCTACTCAAGACTCCAATTCCCTTACAACTCCTAATTCTTCTCTAAGAAAAAACCTCCTACATGAATGCCCCTCACAATTAGGACTCTCCTAGCTAGAGTCCTAACAGAATGTCCCTCTCAATTAGGACTCTCCTAGCTAGAGTCCTAACATTTTTACATGAATGTCCCTCTCAATTAGGACTCTCCAAGCTAGAGTCCTAACAGACCCGCCCTCTTCAAATCAGCCTTGTCCTCGAGGCTGATGATTCATGAATTCTGGGAATTTGATCTTCAAGTCATCATAGTTCTCCCAAGTGACATCTTCTTTTGGTAGGTTCGACCACTGTATTAGCACTTCATTAGTGGGTCGTCGTCGTCGAGTCACGATCCGTCGATCAATAATGGCACTTGGCTGGGTCTGGAGTTCTCTTTGGGTAGTCATATTTGGTGGGTGGCTTTGGGCTGTCTCCAAGCACCTGTTTAAAACTTCCGGTTGGCTGTTGGTTTGTGGGTGATATGTCGTACTCCTTTTCAATTTAGTACCCTGCATATAGAATAACTTTGTCCAAAATCTGCTATTGAAGATGCAAGTAGAATTTGTCACAAGCACAATGCGTCCCTTATAGTGTAATTCTTTTGAGTCCCAATTGTAATGAGCCATGGGGCTTGGTGCTTCCTCCAATTTTTTTATAATCTTACTAGTATCTGAATCTTCCTACCATTCCATCTTAATATCCTCAAGGAAGTCGCTGGTCGGAAGTGAAACGGTCGAAACTTCAACTTGCTCGGGTAGCTGCGAAAGCGCATCTGCAAGAACATTCTCTTTCCCCTTTTTGTAAGTTATTTCAAAATCAAATCCAAAAAGTTTTGTTACCCATTTTTGCTGCTCGGGGGACGATATCTTCTGCTCCAAGAGATATTTTAGGCTTTTATGGTCGGTCTTGATTTGAAAGTATCGCCTGATCAAGTACAATCTCCACCTCGTTGCTGCGCGCACAATGGCGAGCATCTCCTTATCATATGTTGACATATTTTGATCGGAGGGAGATAATGCCTTGCTGGTGTATGCGAGTGGTCGACCATCTTGCATGAGAATGGCTCCAATTCTGACTCCAGATGTGTCGGCCTCAATAATGAAGGGTCGGTTGAAATCTGGTAGTGTTAGCACCGGCGTCGTCGTCATGGCTACCTTAAGTTTGTCGAAGGCAGCGGAGGCTCTGTCCAACTATTGGAAGACATCTTTTTCTAGTAAGGAAGTAAGTGGTGCACTGATCTTTCCATAGTTTTTCACGAACTTGCGGTAGTAGCCTGTTAAACCCAGAAAGCCATGTAGCAATTTTATGTTTCTCGAGGTCGGCCAGTTTTGCATTGCTCCAATTTTGAAGGGGTCCACTGCCACACCTTCCTCTGATATGATATGCCCAAGATATTCCACCTTTTATTGAAGAAAGCAAAAATTCGTGGTTGTTGTGTGTTCAAAAGGTGGTTTTCCGTATGTCTTCTTCGCGTGCTCGTATTTGATGATACCCGGATCAAAGGTCCAGCTTTGTAAAGATTTATGCTCCCTTTCATCTAGCAATTTATCTACTATTGGAATAAAGTATTTGGCCTTGATGATTATGCCATTGAGAGCTCGGTAATCAACACATATTCGCCTTGTTCCGTCCTTCTTGCGTACAAGTAGCACCGGCGAAGAGTAGAGGTTGCAACTTGGCCGAATAACTCCTGTTTCGAGCATCTCTTTTATAATCCTTTCTATTTCATCCTTCTGGAGATGTGGATATTGATATGGCTTAGCATTTGCTGAAGATTTGCCTAGAAGAATCATTATACAATGATCATGCCAACGGGTAAGAGGTAGGTTGCGCGGTTCGTCAAATATATTTGAAAATTCAGCAAGCAAAGGAAGTAGATTTGGATCTTCAAATTCTGTTGGCTCTCCCTTAGTTTGCTGCTCAAGTTGTACCAAAAAGCCGCTGCATGCTTTATGCAAAACATTCTCCATTTGTTGTGTGCAAATCGTTGTTATGTCGCCCCCACGTTTCCCGTGCAATGTCACCTGTTTCTCCTTACTGTAAAATTTCATAATTAGTTTCATAAAATTCCAAGAAATATCACCTAATGTCGTCAACCATTTAATTCTGAGCATGGCCTCATGATTGTTAAGAGGGAGAAGGAAGAAATCTGCAATTATCTCTTGGTCCTGCAGCAATAGTTTCTCCTGCAAGCGCCTATGATCACAATTCAAAATCCGTCCGTCGGTGACCTTAACATCAAACCTGCAGCGATTCTCGATAGGTAATGATATCCGAATAGCAAGCTTACTATTTAGGAAGTTAGTAGTACTGCCCGTGTCGATGAGAACAGTGATTGGTTGTTGTTTGAGAAGGCCTCCAATTTTCATCGTTTGCGGGTTTGAGTAGCTAGCTAGTGTATGTACCGTAACTTCGGTTGGTTGTGGCTCTTCTTCTGCATCTTCTTCTTCATGTTCAAGGCTCTCTTTTGGATGTTCAATGACCTCTTCTTCTATCGGTTCAATCATAAGAAGTCCCCCTTTACTATAGCGATGTTCACGGCTCCACGGCTCGTCACAATGCCAACATAACCCCTTCGCATATAGCTCCCGAAGCTCTTCTCTTGTTAACCTCTTTAGTGTAGGGACTTGGTCGACAGTAGGGGGGGCTAAGGGCTTCAATATTACTGGTTGAGGAGAGACCCTAGTCCTCCGAGCTTCATGGTTCAATTGCTCCTCTTGATGTCGTGCGAAAGAGATGACTGCCATAAGCGTATACGGTTGTCGCACTTTAACTTCTCCTCGGATCTCCGGCTTCAAGCCCTTAATGAAGGTCCACAATAGCTATTTTTGAGACCAATCATGAGTTTGATTAGATAACCTTTCAAACCTGGTTTGGTACTCCTGAATGGTGGAGGTTTGTTGGATCTTTGCTAGTTGTTCGTCAATATTCTCGTAATCGGTTGGTCTGAAGCGAATCAACAGTCCTTCTTTGAATTTTCGCCATGAAAGGACTCCATAAGTATGTTCAAACTAGTCAAACCACTGTATAGCATCCCCTTCAAGATGTATAGCTGCAATTTTCACCATAGATACATCCGCGGTTTTGTGGTACCGAAAATATCGCTCCGCGCGCGAGATCCAACCAATCGGGTCTCCTTCTTCCCATCTAGGGAAGTCCACTCTCATGCATGGATAGTTGGGGTTGGTCATAGAGCTTCCCCTCTCTTGGAAGTCATATCTTTGGGGTTGGTGTGATTGGGCAAAGCTCTCTCCTTGATGTGATTTTTTCGGGCTTAGTGGTCGGCCCAATCTGAGTTCGGTAAAGAGCATCCGAATCTTATCCTCCATTCGCGCCTCCAAGGCTTCGAATTTAGCATTGATTACCTCCTTAGATGCCATAATATATGCCTTCAAATCTATGATGTGAAGATGTCTCTTTTGTTGTTAGGTTAAAGGCATGTATAGGTTGAGAGAAGTGATGGTCAAAAGGGTTGGTGGATTGGTGGATGTAGGCTACGATTTAGGCTTGTTTTGTGGTAGTTTCGGGTGCAGTTTGAGGGTGTGGTTCAGTAGAGTTTTAGAGCTGTGGTTGAAAGTTTTGGATCTATGGTAGATGGTAGCAAAGGTTTGACAGAAATCCGTGGAAGTTGTAACGGTTTCTCGATATAATTTCCACCAAAAACTTGAGAGAATTGAGGAGGGAATTGATAGCAAAATCACAGTTTATATGATAGCAAGGATATCTAATTTAATCAAGAAAATTTCGGCAGTATAACAGCAAGGAAATTGGAGCAAGTTGCAATTGCAGAATTATCGTCGAAAAATTTCAGCGGGTTATGATGAAAATTTAAAGCAACATAAAATCGTTTTTAGAGATTAATTTCTTAATAGATCAAACTTAGATGGAAGCCAAGATGATCTATGAAGTGTATAAGAAATTTCATTCAAAAAAGATTACAAATAGATGGGTTAAGGCAACGATATGCAGCTGAAATTTTCTGCAGCATAGATTTTCAAGTGCAGCAGATTGGACATAAAAGATCAGAAGTTTATAGTGAGAATTTTTCGATGAAACCAAAGGGAAATCTACTGTTAGGAAGTGTCAAAGATGTCATAAAAATTTTGTAGAAATTTGGATAGAAAAAGCACAGTAGCAAGATCAAACAGATGGTGCTATGCGGCTTGAATTCTGCAATTCAAGTGCAGCAGATTGGACATAAAAGATCAGTAGTTTATATTGAGAATTTTTTGATGAAACCAAAGGGAAATCCACTGTTAAGAAGTGTCAAAGATGTCATAAAAATTTCGTAGAAATTTGGATAGAAAAAGCACAGTAGCAAGATCAAAATGATGGTGCTATGCGGTAGGAATTCTGCAATGTATCTTTCGTCATAGAGATGAAAACTTTATGACGAAAAGTTTATGCAGCAATACAGGAACGATTTTTTTTTTTTTTTTGGATTTTCGAATAAGGATAACTAAATTTCAGCAGTAGTAAGGTAGGAAACCAGAACCTGTTGCAATTCACGGGGAGATCAAAGGATGATCCGTGGTGGTGGAGATGATGACGAAATTCGATGACGATCTTTTAAGCAATTGTGGGAATTGCTTTGGATGGTTGTAGAGGGTTGATGGATGGCTGTGGAAGGGCAGCGAGATGCCAAGAACGCTGCTCTGATACCAGGTGTTAGAACCCTTGCAGATTCTAAACTTGGGGTTGATCTCTTTAGGGGATCGGCCTCCTTGGAACTCTATAGGGGTTCCTCCCTCCAAGTTGCTGCTCAAAGGCTGCAGAAAAGATTCATCTATTGCTTATGAAAAGAGAAGAAATACATGGCTATTTATAGGGCTTCTAAACCCTAACTCCTAATAGGACTCCTACTTAAGACTCTTACTTCTAGCCAACTTCTAATAGGACTCCTACTCAAGACTCCTATTCCCTTACAACTCCTAATTCTTCTCTAAGAAAAAACCTCCTACATGAATGCCCCTCACAATTAGGACTCTCCTAGCTAGAGTCCTAACAGAATGTCCCTCTCAATTAGGACTCTCCTAGCTAGAGTCCTAACATTTTTACATGAATATCCCTCTCAATTAGGACTCTCCAAGCTAGAGTCCTAACAGATTATAAGCACCAAGCAGATTTTACAAAAATTGGAGGAAGCACCAAGCTCCGTGGCTCATTACAATTGGGACTCAAAAGAATTACACTATAAGGGATGCATTATGCTTGTGACAAATTCTACTTGCATCTTCACAAGCAGATTTTGGACAAAGTTATTCCTTATGCAGGGTATTAAATTGAAAAGGAGTATGACATATCACCCACAAACCGATGGTCATACAAAAGTTATAAATAGGTGCTTGGAGATAGCCCAAAGCCATCCACCAAATAAGACTACGCAAGGAGAACTCCAGACCCAACCAAGTGCTATTATTGATTGACGGAGATGCCACTTGGGAGAACTACGACGACTTGAAGATCAAATTCCCAGAATTCATCAATCGTCAGCCTCGAGGACAAGGCTGATTTGAAGAGGGTGGGTATGTTAGGACTCTAGCTAGGAGAGTCCTAATTGAGAGGGATGTTGAATCTCCTATTTTGATGATGAAACTACTTAATATATGTTTATGATTTAATCTGCGTTTTGAGTGACGCAGGATGCTTCGATCAGGATGAGACAATTAAAGCAGGAAAATCATGTTGTGCCGGAGGAACATGTTAGAAGATTGGACGTCGGGCCGGTGGAT
Source organism: Musa acuminata AAA Group (assembly GCF_036884655.1). Taxonomy (NCBI): domain Eukaryota; kingdom Viridiplantae; phylum Streptophyta; class Magnoliopsida; order Zingiberales; family Musaceae; genus Musa; species Musa acuminata. The sequence goes on from NC_088357.1 coordinate 28,550,575, forward strand.
CGGTTGACGTATCGACAGTAGGCTTCGGGCCATGGACTCGGGCATCGGGCCAAGAAGAGCGGGTATTGTGCCAAGGATATCGGAGTTGCAGAGTCAACTGGCCGATTGGGCAATAGGCTGCAGGAAAGGTCGATGCGCCAAAGAATCGGACGAAGCGTCGAGGGACCAATGACATGCCGGACAACTTGGTTAATTGCTTAGGATTAACTGTCTCGATCGAAGTTTTTGTTTTAAGTGTGCAGGATTAACTACGATGAAAGTTAGACAAGCAGCAGGAGTTGCGCCGGAGTCAAGATCATGATCACGTTGGGAGTTCGAGAGTTCGACGGAAGTTCGGACGGTCGTCGGAGGTTCTGCGAGAACAGATCCGAGAAGTCCAAAAGCTTGCCAAGCGAAGCTCGTCGGAATTCGCCAAGTGGATCGTCGCAAAGTCTAGGAGTTTGCCGGAAGTCCGCAGAGGCATCACCGAGGGTTCATCGGATGATCGACGGAAGTTCGCCGGAAACTCGTCGGAAGAAGCGATTGACGCACCGAAGCAAAGCTGCAGAAATTGTCTTAGATCTAATCGTAGTTAGCACATTGATTAAGTTGGAAAATGGGAGGTGATCCCATTAGCTTAATCTTGGGGCAATTGGGCCCCTGAAAGACTGAAATTGGGCCGAATGAAGCTAATCATTCGGACCCTGATAGCTCCAGGAGGTGCAACCGCCTAGGCCAGGAGGTGGCACCGCCTGGTCTAAGCCTCCCAGCGAGACTGGGCGGTGCAACCTCCCCAGCCAGGAGGTGGCACTGCCTGTGCTCAGTCTTCAAGCAAGACTGGGCGGTGCAACCTCCCTAACAGAGAGGTGGCACCGCCTGAGCTCGGTCTTCGAGCTCTGGCAGAGAGGTGCAACCGCCTCAATCAAGAGGTGGCACCGCCTGGGCTCAGTCTTCGAGCTCTGCCAGGCGGTGCAACCTCTCCAGTCAGGAGGTACAACCGCCTGATCCCGGAATTCCGGGATTTGATCGTTTTGAGCTCCAAATTTGAACTGGGTTGGGGCCTATAAATACCCCACCCATTCAGCACTGAAAGCACAGAACACACACTCGAAATCTTGCTATCTTTCTGTGTTTCTTAGAGCTCAAAACTGCTAGTTCTCCTCTTTCTATTCTTTAAGTTTGAGTTGTAAAGAGAGGAGAGAAAACTTCTGTAAGGGTTGTCTCCTAAGCCCGTCAAAAGGAGTGAATCTGTAAGAAGGTAATTGGCCTTCGCCTATTGAAGGAAGGCTTCTAGTTGACGTCGGTGACCTCGTCGGTGGAGGAAGCCAAAAGTGGAGTAGGTCAAGACTGACCGAACCACTCTAAATCTCTGGTTTGCTTTCATTTTGAGCACTTTATCATTACTGCAAACCTCCTACATAGCTACTGCTCTCTGCGCTTTTACGAACAAGTTTCTAAGTTCTGTTCTTTTCAAATCTGCATTCAGACGTAAATCGGTGTTTTCGTACGATCTCTACATTGCGGTTTACACTTACGTTTTGATTCTATTTATAACTGTAAACTGTCTTCTGCGCTTTTACGAACGAGTTTTTTTGCAGTTTACGTTTACGTCTTGATTCTGTTTATAACTGCAAACTGATTTCTGCGAACAAGTTTCTTTGCAGTTTACGTTTACGTCTTGATTCTGCTTAGACGTAAAACTGTGTTTTAGACGTAAAACTACGTTTAGACGTAAAACTGCGTTTAGACGCAAACTGCGTTTAGACGTAAAACTACGTTTAGACGTAAAACTGTGTTTAGACGTAAAACTGCGTTTAGACGCAAACTGCGCTTAGATGCAATATGAGTTTAGACGTAAACTGCGCTTAGATGCAAACTGCGCTTAAACGCAATCTGAGCTTAGACGCAAACTGCGCTTAGATGCAAACTGCGCTTAGACGCAATCTGCATTTAGACACAAACTGCAAACTACATAAATTGCGCTTAGACGCAAACTGTGTTTAGACATAAACTGCACTTAATCATAAGTAATCTTAGAATTGGCTTTTGCATCAAAATAGTTTTTATCGAACGAACGCAGCTTTCGTTTTTAATCGCTGAAAGATTTCCGCTGCACTAATTCACCCCCCCCCCTCTTAGTGCTCTCGATCCTAACAATTGGTATCAGAGCGGGGTATTTCTCATTTCGGATTTACACCCGAGAGAAATGGCTCTTCAAGAGGGCTTTTCGGTCTTTCGTCCACCATTCTTTAACGGATTGGACTATACTTATTGGAAAACTCGAATGAGAGTTTTCTTGATTTCTCTAAATCTGGATTTATGGAATATCGTTGAAAACAGTTTTCAACTTCTCTCTAAACCGACGAACGAATGGTCGGATTTGGAGAAGAAGTATTTCTCTTTAAACGCAAAGGCTATGAATGCCTTATTTTGCGCTATGGACAAAAATGAGTTCAATCGGATTTCTACGTGCGAAATAGCTTTTGACATTTGGCGAACACTTGAAATCACGCACGAGGGAACTAGTAGTGTCAAAGACTCGAAAGTTAACTTTTTATTGCATGATTTCGAGCTTTTTCGAATGCAACCAAGCGAGACTATAGGCGACATGTACACCCGTTTCACGGATGTCGTCAATAGTTTAAGAGCTCTTGGAAAATATTTTTCGGACTTTGAACTCGTAAACAAGATTTTGCGTTCTCTTTCTAAGAAGTGGGATTCAAAAGTAACTGCAATACAAGAAGCTAAAAACCTAAACAACTTACCACTTGAAGAACTAATTGGTTCATTGATGACATATGAAATGGTGCACAATGCACATGATGAACATGTTGAACACAATCACCTTCCAAAGAACAAGAAGGATTTGGAACTCTGGACAAATGAATGCCACTTGAGCGATGACTCAAGTGATGAGGACAATGATGAACAAAACAACCTTCCAAAGAACAGGAAGGATTTGAGACATAGAACATTTGAAGACCACTCGAGCATAAGCTCAAGTGATGGTGAACTTAAACTACAAATGAAACAAAAATTAAAAAGCAAAAAGAATCGAACTACTTGCTTTAAACGCAAGAAGAAGAACAAAAATTGGGATGAATCGAGCTCCTCCGAAGAAGAGAAAGTCAACAAAAGCAAGGCGGCAAACTACGCCTTAACAGCCTACAATGATGAGGTAATCGAAATCCCCCTAATTTATTTTGAAATTACTTGATGCTTTCATGATGTATTTTTCTCTTTTAGTTTAAAATTAATTTTCTTAAAAATTACATGTAAAAAAAAAAAATTATTATGATCATACTAAGTAATTTCGAAAATAATAATATTGCATATTTTATGATAAACAAATAAAATGATCTTGATTGAAAATATGAAATCATGGTTAAGAAGTAATAATGTGTATTATTGATTTCCATTGTTATTTCTCGATTTTGATTAAAGATCATGTTTGATTTGAAGAAATGCATAATGATGAAATTAAATATTTTGATTAACAATTTTATACATGAGATTTTAAGCCGATGATAAGCATGTGTTATTCTCATGAGTATATTTGAAAAACTATGGCAAAAATGTGCTCGAATGCATGAACGTGTTAAGATTATTTTTCGGACATTCTTGATTCAATGTTCAAAACACTTAATTGCCATGATGATTTTACACTATAACATGTTGGAAATTATATGTTTTGGATACATAAATTTTTATGATCATGAGCATGTTTTATCTTCATAATTGAACTTGAAAATCTATAGCAAAATCTTATCCGAATGCATGAAAGTACTAATTTCATTTTCGGATTCACTTAACAATTGGTATCCTAACAATCGGATTTTCTCATACACTTATGAAAAATATTTTTCTAAAATGGATTTGATGAAATGATTCCTGCTTATAAATTCCATCTTGAAATATGAATGATAGTGTCTTTGCTTGCAAAGATTTGTTTCACATACATATCTCCTATGATTCATGTGCAGAAAAAGAATTTATAAATCATAATACAATGAGATTTCTTATGCAAAAATAAAGTGCTTTTGTGATTCTTTGCTAAAGAGAATAATTATTAAAATCATGATCTTGATAATTATAACATGAAGCTCTTTATAAATCAAGATCGTTCATTATGCTCCCTACATTTATGAAAAAGGAGTTCTTCAAATGAAATGCAACTTGTCTTTTGATTTCATGATATTTTATGAATTTCGAAATTAATTTTAATGACTTGATTATGAGTTTCAAGTTGACGATTTGATTTGAATAAGTTATGTCTAAATCATAATCATGATCTTGCAAAATTAAAATCACAAATAATATCTTTTGGTATTCATGAATTGATACTCACAATATGAAAGTATTGGTATTCATGACTTGATTTTGATTGAAACATTACATGCTTAAATTAATCATTCTTCTATGTTTCAAAAATTCTTTAAATGCCTTATGTGATGACTGAAAATTAATTTGCTTTATGATGAATCACAAATCATGACTTGATCTATGATATTGAAATATTTTAATCATGATTCTTGGTTATATAATTCCTTTGCCCTATTAAAAGGATTTATTGAATGGATCATGTCCTTCTTGAACTTTCTTGATATCATGACAAGATTTTGTAATATGGCCTGTATAATAATTAAAAATTTTTGGCCATTGATTTCTCCCTTCTTTTCGATAAAAACAAAGGGGAGAAAGCTTTTGCTAGTTAGAACATGCAAAGAAAAGCAAGTGCAATCTTGCACATGAAGCAAGTGTTGAATTGCCATGATTGAACCTAAGAATCTTGCTATGCTTTTGTGCTTATATGTTGTGATGAAAATATAGCTTCATGTTATAAAAACTTGCATATATTTTAAAATAGCTAGAGCTACTTCTCCTTTTGTTGATGATAAAGGGGGAGAAATATATGAATTGATACTATAAGTGCCATATTTGAATTTTTATCATGTTAAGATATCAAGAACTTGCATCGTAATTCTACTTGATGATTGCCATGTGATGAAATGCTACGATTTGTTGCTAAAATAATGCATGCAATACTTATGCTTTCTACGTAATGTATTGCATATGATATGAACCTTGATTAAAATTGCCTTGATTTGAATTCAAGGTTTATCTCAATTATGAAATTTTGAAATAAAAATGATTACTCACCTTTGTCATGATTTAGAAATTGACGAAAAGGGTTTTCCCTTCTTTTTGACAATGACTAAGGAGGAGATAACTTGCATGCACAATTCAAGAAGAAAGCAAATTTTCACTTCTCAAAAGAGAAGAAATTGCTATCTTGAACATCTTAAGAAACAAAAAGAACAAAGGTGCTATCTTGCCTATCTCAAGAAGCAAAACATGCTAACTTGCGCATCTAGCAAAGTGGACAAAATTTTCATATTTCAAGAAGCAAGAGTTGCCTTCTTGAACATCTCTAATTTGCTAGCTTGCATGATGTAGAACTTGCTATCTTGAACATCTCTAATTTTCATACCAAGTGCTATCTTGTATGCTATAAAACTTGCATATTTAAAACTTGATAGCTTGAATATTCTAAGCATGATTCAACACTTGCTATATTTTCTAGCAAAATTGCATGATGATAAAACTTGATATTATGTTTTTCATGCAATGAGTTAAAACCAATGTCACAAACACTTGATTGTGGTACTTCTCCTTTTTGTTGATGACAAAGGGGGAGAAGTATTTGATGACATGACATGCATAAGTTTATGCATAAGTTCATGATAACGTATTGCAAGTATTCATGATGAATATTGCAATGATTTGAATTCAGTTTGAATTCAAGGTTCTATCAATATGGCATATTGATGGGGGGAGTTTGTTTAAACTCTGGGAGTTAAGGTTAACTCCGTTTATGATGACATGTTGCTTAGATTTTTGAATCTAAGAGTTTCTATCAATATGGCATATTGATATGGGGAGTTTGTTTAAACTCCGGGAGTTAAGTTTAACTCCGTCATCAAGTGGTTGTCATCATCAAAAAGGGGGAGATTGTTGAATCTCATATTTTGATGATGAAACTACTTAATATATGTTTATGATTTAATCTGCGTTTTGAGTGACGTAGGATTCTTCGATCAAGATGAGACAATTAAAGCAGGAAAATCATGTTGTGCCGGAGGAACATGTCAGAAGATTGGACGTCGGGCCGGTGGATCGGTCGACGTATCGACAGTAGGCTTCGGGCCATGGACTCGGGCATCGGGCCAAGAAGAGCGGGTATTGTGCCAAGGATATCGGAGTTGCAGAGTCAACTGGCCGATTGGGCAATAGGCTGCAGGAAAGGACGATGCGCCGAAGAATCGGACGAAGCGTCGAGGGACCAATGACATGCCAGACAACTTGGTTAATTGCTTAGGATTAATTGTCTCGATCGAAGTTTTTATTTTAAGTGTGCAGGATTAACTACGATGAAAGTTAGACAAGCAGCAAGAGTTGCGCCGGAGTCAAGATCATGATCACGTTGGGAGTTCGAGAGTTCGACGGAAGTTTGGACGGTCGTCGGAGGTTCTGCGAGAACAGATCCGAGAAGTCCAGAAGCTTGCCAAGTGAAGCTCGTCGGAACTCGCCAAGTGGATCGTCGCAAAGTCCAGGAGTTTGCCGGAAGTCCGCAGAAGCATCACCGAGGGTTCATCGGATGATCGACGGAAGTTCGCCGGAAACTCGCTGGAAGAAGCGATTGACGCACCGAAGCAAAGCTGCAGAAATTGTCTTAGATCTAATCGTAGTTAGCACATTGATTAAGTTGGAAAATGGGAGGTGATCCCATTAGCTTAATCTTGGGGCAATTGGGCCCCTGAAAGACTGAAATTGGGCCGAATGGAGCTAACCATTCGGACCCTGATTGCACTAGGAGGTGCACCCGCCTAGGCCAGGAGGTGGCACCGCCTGGGCTAAGCCTCCCAGCGAGACTGGGTGGTGCAACCTCCCCAGCCAGGAGGTGGCACCGCCTGAGCTCAGTCTTCGAGCAAGACTGGGCGGTGCAAACTCCCTGACAGAGAGGTGGCACCGCCTGAGCTCGGTCTTCGAGCTCTGGCAGAGAGGTGCAACCGCCTCAATCAAGAGGTGGCACCGCCTGGGCTCAGTCTTCGAGCTCTGTCAGGCGGTGCAACCTCTCCAGTCAGGAGGTACAACTGCCTGATCCCGGAATTCCGGGATTTGATCGTTTTGAGCTCCAAATTTAAACTGGGTTGGGGCCTATAAATACCCCACCCATTCAGCACTGAAAGCACAGAACACACACTCGAAATCTTGCTATCTTTCTGTGTTTCTTAGAGCTCAAAACTACTAGTTCTCCTCTTTCTATTCTTCAAGTTTGAATTGTAAAGAGAGGAGAGAAAACTTCTGTAAGGGTTGTCTCCTAAGCCCGTCAAAAGGAGTGAATCTGTAAGAGGGTAGTTGGCCTTCGCCTATTGAAGGAAGGCTTCTAGTTGACGTCGGTGACCTCGTCGGTGGAGGAAGCCAAAAGTGGAGTAGGTCAAGACTGACCGAACCACTCTAAATCTCTGGTTTGCTTTCATTTTGAGCACTTTATCATTACTACAAACCTCCTACATAGCTACTGCTCTCTGCGCTTTTACGAACAAGTTTCTAAGTTCTGTTCTTTTCAAATCTGCATTCAGACGTAAATCGGTGTTTTCGTACGATCTCTACATTGCAGTTTACACTTACGTTTTGATTCTATTTATAACTGTAAACTGTCTTCTGCGCTTTTACGAATGAGTTTCTTTGCAGTTTACGTTTACGTCTTGATTCTGTTTATAACTGCAAACTGATTTCTGCGAACAAGTTTCTTTGCAGTTTACGTTTACGTCTTGATTCTGCTTAGACGTAAAACTGTGTTTTAGACGTAAAACTACGTTTAGACGTAAAACTGCGTTTAGACGCAAACTGCGTTTAGACGTAAAACTACGTTTAGACGTAAAACTGTGTTTAGACGTAAAACTGCGTTTAGACGCAAACTGCGCTTAGACGCAATCTGAGTTTAGACGTAAACTGCGCTTAGATGCAAACTGCGCTTAAACGCAATCTGAGCTTAGACGCAAACTGTGCTTAGGTGCAAACTGCGCTTAGACGCAATCTGCATTTAGACGCAAACTGCAAACTGCATAAATTGCGCTTAGACGCAAACTGTGTTTAGACATAAACTGCACTTAATCATAAGTAATCTTAGAATTGGCTTTTGCATCAAAATAGTTTTTATCGAACGAACGCAGCTTTCGTTTTTAATCGCTGAAAGATTTCCGCTGCACTAATTCACCCCCCCCCCCTCTTAGTTCTCTCGATCCTAACAAGGGACATTCATGTAAAACCTACCTAAGCCGACCCCTATTAAAGAGGTAAAGAGGCCGGCTATGGTTAGGAGGTTGTTTCTTAAAGAAGAATTAGGAGTTGTAAAGGAATAGGAGTCTTAAGTAGGAGTCCTATTAGGAGTTGGTTAGAAGTAGGAGTCTTGAGTAGGAGTCCTATTAGGAGTTAGGGTTTAGAAGCCCTATAAATAGTCATGTATTCCTCCTCTTTTCATAAGCAATAGATGAATCTTTTCTGCAGCCTTTGAGCAGCAACTTGGAGGGAGGAACCCCTATAGAGTTCCAAGGAGGCCGATCCCCTAAAGAGATCAACCCCAAGTTTAGAATCTGCAAGGGTTCTAACACCTGGTATCAGAGCAGCGTTCTTGGCGTCTCGCTGCCCTTCCACAGCCATCCATCAACCCTCTACAACCTTCCAAAGCAATTCCCACAATTGCTTAAAAGATCGTCACCGAATTCCGCCATCATCTCCACCACCGCGGATCATACTTTGATCTCCCTGTGAATTGCAACAGGTTCTGGTTTCCTACCTTACTGCTGCTGTAATTTAGTTATCCTTATTCAAAAATCCAAAAAAAAAAAAATCGTTCCTATATTGCTGCATAAACTTTTCGTCACAAAGTTTTCATCTCTACGACGAACGATACATTATAGAATTCCAACCGCATAGCACCATCTGTTTGATCTTACTACTATACTTTTTCTATCCAAATTTCTACAAAATTTTTATGACATCTTTGACACTTCCTAACAGTGGATTTTCCTTTGGTTTCATAAAAAAATTCTCAATATAAACTACTAATCTTTTATGTCCATTCTGCTGCACTTGAATTGCAGAATTCAAGCCGCATAGCACCATCTGTTTGATCTTGCTACTGTGCTTTTTCTATCCAAATTTCTACGAAATTTTTATGACATCTTTGACACTTCCTAACAGTAGATTTTCATTTGGTTTCATCGAAAAATTCTCAATATAAACTACTGATCTTTTATGTCCAATCTGCTGCACTTGAAAATCTATGCTACAGAAAATTTCAGCTGCATATCGTTGGCTTAACCCATCTATTTGCAATCTTTTTTGAATGAAATATTTTATACACTTCATAGATCATCTTGGCTTCCATCTAAGATTGATCTATTATGAAATTCATCTCTAAAAACGATTTTATGTTGCTGCAAATTTTCATCGTAACCCGCTGAAATTTTTCGACGATAATTCTGCAATTGCAACTTGCACCAATTTCCTTGCTGTTATACTGCTGAAATTTTCTTGATTAAATTAGATATCCTTGCTGTCATATAAACTGTGATTTTGCTATCAATTCTACTCTTACAAGACAGCACATACTTGCTGCAACTTCCACGGATTTATGTCAAACATTTGCTACCGTCTACCATAGATCCAAAACTTTCATCCATAGACCTAAAACTCTACCAAACCACACCCTCAAACTACACCCAAAACAGCCACAAAATAAGCCTAAACCGCAGCCTACATCCACCAATCCACCAACACTTTCGACCATCACTTCTCTCAACCTATACATGCCTTTAACCCAACAGCAAAAGAGAGATCTTAACATCATTGATTTGGAGTCATATACTATGGCATCTAAGGAGGCAATCAATGCTAAATTCGAAGCCTTGGAGGCGCGAATAGATGATAAGATTTGGACGCTCTTTACCGAACTCAGATTGGGCCGACCACTAAGCCCGAAGAAATCATATCAAGGAGAGAGCTTTGCCCAATCACACCAAGCCCGAAGAGATGACTTCCAAGGGAGGATAGGCTCTATGACCAACCCTAACTATCCATGCATGAGAGTGGACTTCCCTAGATGGGAAGAAGGAGACCCGATTGGTTGGATCTCGTGCGCGGAGCGATATTTTCGATACCACAAAACCGCGGATGTATCTATGGTGAAAATTGTAGCTATACATCTTGAAGGGGATGCTATACAGTGGTTTGACTGGTTCGAACATACTTATGGAGTCCTTTCATGGCGATAATTCAAAGAAGGACTGCTGATTCGCTTCAGACCAACCGATTACGAGAATATTGACGAACAACTAGCAAAGATCAGACAAACCTCCACCATTCAGGAGTACCAAACCAGGTTTGAAAGGTTATCTAATCAAACTCATGATTGGTCTTAAAAACAGCTATTGAGGACCTTCATTGAGGGCTTGAAGCCGGAGATCCGAGGAGAAGTTAAAGCGCGACAACCGTATACGCTTATGGTAGCCATCTCTTTCGCACAACATCAAGAGGAGCAATTGAACCATGAAGCTCGGAGGACTAGGGTCGCTCCTCAACCAGTAATATTGAAGCCCTCAGCCCACCCTACTGTTGACCAAGTCCCTACACCAAAGAGGTTAACAAGAGAAGAGTTTCGGGAGCGATATGCGAAGAGGTTATGTTGGCATTGTGATGAGCCGTGGAGCCGTGAGCATCGCTGTAGTAAAGGGGGACTTCTTATGATTGAACCGATAGAAGAAGAAGTCATTGAATATCCAGAAGAGAGCCTTGAACATGAAGAAGAAGATGCAGAAGAAGAGCCATAACCGATCGAAGTTACGGTATATACACTAGCTGGCTACTCAAACCCGCAAACGATGAAAGTTGGAGGCCTTCTCAAACAACAACCGATCACTGTTCTCATCGACACGGACAGCACTAATAACTTCCTAAACAGTAAGGTTGCTGTCCATATGAATTTACCTATTGAGAATTGCAGCAGGTTTGTCGCTAAGGTCGCCAACGGACGGATTTTGAAGTGTGATCATAGGTGCCCGCAGGTGAAACTGTTGCTGCAAGACCAAGAGATAATTGCAGATTTCTTCCTCCTCCCTCTTGATGATTATGAGGCCATACTCAGAATTAAATGGTTGATGACATTAGGTGATATTTCTTGGAATTTTATGCAACTATTTATAAAATTTTACAGTAAGTAGAAACAGGTGATATTGCATGGGAAACGTGAGGGCGACGTAACGATGATTTGCACACAACAAATGGAGAAGGTTTTGCATAAAGAATGCAGCAGTTTTTTGGTACAACTTGAGCAGCAAACTAAGGGAGAGCCAACAAAATTTGAAGATCCAAATCTACTTCCTTTGCTTGTTGAATTTTCAGATATATTTGACGAACCGTGCAACCTACCTCTTACCCGTTGGCATGATCATTGTATAACGATTCTTCCAAGAAAATCTGCAGCAAATGCTCAGCCATATCAGTATCCATATCTCCAGAAAGATGAAATAGAAAGGATTATAAAAGAGATGCTCAAAACAGGAGTTATTCGGCCATGTTGCAGCCCCTACTCTTCACCGGTGCTCCTCATACGAAAGAAGGATGGAATATGGCGATTATGTGTTGATTACCGAGCTCTCAATGGCATAACCATCAAGGATAAATACCCTATTCCAGTAGTAGATGAGTTGTTAAGGGAGCACAAATCTTCACAAAGCTGGACCTTCGATCCGGGTATCATCAAATATGAGTATGCGAAGAAGACATACCGAAAACCACCTTTTGAACACACAACAACCACTATGAATTTTTGCTTTCTTAAAAAGAAGGTGGAATATCTTGGGCATATCATATCAGAGGAAGGTGTGGCAGTAGACCCCTTCAAAATTGGAGTAATGCAAAACTGGCTGACCCCGAGGAACATAAAATTGCTACATGGCTTTCTGGGTTTAACAGGCTACTACTGCAAGTTCATGAAAACCTATGGAGAGATTAGTGCACCAGTTACTTCCTTAGTGAAAAAAGATGTCTTTCAATGGTCAGACAGAGCCTCCGCTGCCTTCGACAAACTTAAGGCAGCCATGACGACGACGCTAGTGCTAACACTACCAGATTTCAACCGACCCTTCATTATTGAGGCCGACACATCTGGAGTCAGAATTGGAGCCATTCTCATGCAAGATGGTCGACCACTCGCATACACTAGCAAGGCATTATCTCCCTCCTATCAAAATAAGTCAACATATGATAAGGAGATGCTCGCCATTGTGCGCGCAGCAACGCGGTGGAGACCCTACTTGATTGGTCGACGATTTCAAATTAAAACCGACCAAAAAAGCCTTAAGTACGTTTTGGAGCGAAAGATATTATCCTCTGAGCAGCAAAAATGGGTAACAAAACTTTTTAATTTGATTATTAAACAACTTACAAAAAGGGGAAAGAGAATGTTCTTGCAGATGCGCTTTCGCAACTAACCGAGCAAGCTGAAGTTTCGACCGTTTCACTTCCGACCAGCGACTTCCTTGAGGATATTAAGATAGAATGGCAGGAAGATTCAGAGACTAGTAAGATTATAAGCACCAAGCAGATTTTACAAAAATTGGAGGAAGCACCAAGCTCCGTGGCTCATTACAATTGGGACTCAAAAGAATTACACTATAAGGGATGCATTATGCTTGTGACAAATTCTACTTGCATCTTCACAAGCAGATTTTGGACAAAGTTATTTCATATGCAGGGTATTAAATTGAAAAGGAGTATGACATATCACCCACAAACCGATGGCCATACAAAAGTTATAAATAGGTGCTTGGAGATAGCCCAAAGCCACCCACCAAATAAGACTACGCAAGGAGAACTCCAGACCCAACCAAGTGCTATTATTGATCGACGGAATGTGACTCAACGATGACGATCCGCTACTGAAGTGCTAATATAGTGGGTGAACCTATTATCAGAAGATGCCACTTGGGAGAACTACGACGACTTGAAGATCAAATTCCCATAATTCATCAATCGTCAGCCTCGAGGACAAGGCTGATTTGAAGAGGGTGGGTCTGTTAGGACTCTAGCTAGGAGAGTCCTAATTGAGAGGGACATTTATGTAAAACCTACCTAAGCCGACCCCTATTAAAGAGGTAAAGAGGCCGGCTTTGGTTAGGATGTTGTTTCTTAAAGAAGAATTAGGAGTTGTAAAGGAATAGGAGTCTTAAGGATTAGGAGTTGTAAAGAAATAGGAGTCTTAAGTAAGAGTCATATTAGGAGTTGGTTAGAAGTAGGAGTCTTGAGTAGGAGTCCTATTAGGAGTTAGGGTTTAGAAGCCCTATAAATAGTCATGTATTCCTCCTCTTTTCATAAGCAATAGATGAATCTTTTCTGTAGCCTTTGAGCAGCAACTTGGAGGGAGGAACCCCTATAGAGTTCCAAGGAGGCCGATCCCCTAAAGAGATCAACCCCAAGTTTAGAATCTGCAAGGGTTCTAACAGCATCTTTTTTGTGGGAAAATCTGAAGAAACAAAGAGAACGTGAGGGGAAGAGTAAGATCGTTACATGGGAGAAAATGAAAAGGGAGCTAAAGAGAAAATATTTACCTGATAATTATAGACAAGAGATCTTTCTCAAAATACATGATTTCAAGAAAAAAGATCTTAGTGTGGAGGAGTACACTGCAGAATTTGATAATTTGATGTTAAAAGGAGAGCTTGTGGAACCGGAAGAGCAAACAATTGCAAGATACTTAGGAGGTCTGAAGTATGAGATTGCTAAAGTTGTTCAGCTACAGCCATATTGGTCTTTAAATGATGTGAGCAAGCTGGCATTAAAAGTTGAAAAGCAACAGAAGTTTGAAAAGAGTTTTCGGTATAGCTCAAAAGAAGGCTACACAAAAGGAGGAAGTTCCAAGCCTACTGTCCAAAGCAATGTGATATCGAAGGTGCAAGAAAAGGGTGAAGAATCTGCTGGCAGCAAAAAAACACCTAATTCTTCTACCCCAAGTGGCCGAAAATGCTTTAAATGTCATGGTTTTGGGCATATCGCATCAGATTGTCCAAATAGGAGGATTGTAACTTTGGTTGAAGATCATAGTGATAGAGGAGAAGATGAAACTGATGACGAACCAAAATACGATGATGATGAGGAAGAGATTACTTATGCTGATCATGGTTTGTCTATTGTATTGCAACGTAGTTTACAAGTGTCATATGTGGCCGACGATGAAAGTTGGGTGAGAAAAAATGTGTTTCACACTAAATGCACTTCTCTTGGCAAAGTATGCTTGATAATCATCAACAGCGGCAGCTTTGAGAATGTGGTATCTTTGGAGATGGTACAGAAGCTAAAGTTGGACACCATCCCTCATCCGCATCCATACCAGTTATGTTGGCTGCAAAAAGGAAATGACATCAATGTAACTAAAAGATGTTTAGTTTCATTTTCTATTGGCAAGTATTATATTTTTTTGGTAAGTAAAAGTAAATTGATTATTGGCAAGTATTATAAAGATGAAGTATGGTGTGATGTTGCTCCTATGGATGCTTGTCACTTGCTGTTGGGAAGACCTTGGCATTATGATAGAAGAGTGTTGTATGACGGCTACAAACATACTTATTCTTTTAAGGTGAATGAAAAAAAGATTATTTTAGCTCCATTACAACCATCTGAAATCACTGCACCAAAGAAGAAAGTTAATGCTTTTATGTCGTATGGTGAATGCAAAAGTGAATTAGACAAGGATGGTCATGTTATGGCTTTACTAGTAGTAGAAGAAAATGAACAACACAAGGAGACACCCGTAATCATGAAACAAATGTTGGAAGAGTTTGAAGATGTTATACCGGCAGAGATTCCACATAGCCTTCCACCCTTGAGAGATATCCAACATCACATTGATCTTATTTCGGGGGCTGTTCTACCTAATAAGGCTACGTACAGAATGAGTCCTAAAGAACATGAAGAACTTCAAAGGCAAGTTGATGAATTGGTTAAAAAAGGGTTAATCCGGGAGAGCATGAGTCCTTGTGCGGTTCCTGCTTTGTTAGTGCCTAAGAAGGATGGTTCTTGGAGAATGTGCGTGGACAGTCGCACCATCAACAAAATCACAGTGGACTATCGCTTTCCTATTCCAAGGTTAGATGACTTACTTGATCAATTGTGTGGTGCTTGTATTTTCTCAAAAATTGATTTGAGGAGTGGCTATCATCAAATAAGAATGAGGCCTGGAGATGAGTGGAAAACATCGTTTAAAACTAGAGAAGGCTTTTATGAATGGTTGGTTATGCCATTTGGACTATCTAATGCTCCTAGCACATTCATGAGATTTATGAATCACATACTTAAGCCATGCATTGGAATATTTGTTGTAGTTTATTTTGACGATATATTGGTGTACAGCAAGAGTGAAGAGGAGCATATGAATTATTTGAAAGAGATCTTTCTTATTTTGAGGCATCAAAAGCTTTATGCTAATATAAAGAAATGTGATTTCTTTACTTTTAGTGTGGTATTTCTGGGTTATGTTGTTTCAAAAAATGGAATTATGATGGATCAAAGTAAGGTAAAAGCTATTCTCAGTTGGCCAACACCTGCTTCGTTGCATGATGTGAGGAGTTTCCATGGCTTAACTTCATTTTACAGAAGATTTATCAAAGGTTTTAGCTCTATTGTCGCTCCAATCACCGAATGTCTGAAATGTGACAAATTCAAATGGACTAGTGAGGCTAACGATGCTTTTGAGCTTTTGAAAAAAAAGGTTACTGAGGCTCCTATCTTAGTTCTACCAAATTTTGATAATGTGTTTGAAGTTGAATGTGATGCATCTAATGTGGGAATTGGTGCTGTTTTGAGTCAAGACGGAAGGCCCATTGCATTTTTTAGTGAAAAGCTGAATGATACAAGAAAGAAATACTCTACTTATGATAAGGAGTTTTATGCGATTTATCGAGCTTTGTCTCATTGGAGTCAATATCTTCTCGCCAAGCCATTTGTTCTGTATTCTGATCATGAGGCATTAAAGTTCATTAATCACCAGCACAAGCTAAACAAGAGGCATGCAGCTTGGGTGGAGTTTTTACAATCTTACAACTTTACAATTAAGCACAAATCTGGTGTTCAAAATGTAGTTGCTGACGCATTGAGCAGAAAGCATTCTTTATTATCAGTAATGGAAGTCAAAGTGGTTGGATTTGAAACATTCAAAGATCTATATGAGAATGATGTGGATTTTGGCTCGATATGGCAGAATTGCAAATCAGGTTCCTTTCAACAATTTTCGATCTTTGATGGTTTTCTTTTTCGAGCTAATGCTTTATGTGTTCCAACTTGTTCTTTGAGACTAGTAATTCTAGCTGAAGCTCATGGTGGTGTTTTGGGAGGACATTTCGGTAAGGACAAGACTCTAGCTCTTGTTCAATCAAATTTCTACTGGCCTAAAATATTCAGAGATGTGGATAGACATGTGAAGCAATGCCGAATGTGTCATTCGGCAAAAACAAGAAGTCAAAATTCTAGTTTGTACACTCCCTTGCCAGTGCCAAATGCTCCATGGGAGGATGTGAGTCTTGATTTCGTTTTGAGACTGCTAAGAACTCAAAGGAACAAGGATTCTATCATGGTTGTTGTTGATAGATTTTCAAAAATGTCTCACTTTGTTCCATGCAATAAATCAAATGATGCATCTCATATTGCTGATTTATATTTTAAGGAGATTGTTAAATTGCATGGTATTCCAAGAACTATGGTGTCTGATCGAGATTCAAAATTTGTTAGTCATTTTTAGAGAACTCTTTGGAGGAAGCTGGGTACTTCTTTGAATTTCAGCAGCTCGCATCATCCACAAACTGATGGGCAAACTGAGGTAACAAACCGAAGCTTGGGAAATTTACTTAGAAGCTATGTTGGCAAGAATATTAAGCAATGGGATGTCATTCTTCCATAAATTGAGTTTGCTTACAATCGTTTTATGCATCATAGTATTGGTAAGAGTCCTTTTGAGATAGTTTATGGTGCTAATCCTGCTGATCCGTTGGACTTAATCCCTCACTCTATAACAAAGCAATTTAGTGGAGATGCTGATAAAAGAGCTAAGCAAATAAAGAAGCTGCATGAGGGTGTGAAAGCAACCATTGAGAAGCAAAATGAGAGGTACATGCATGCTGCCAACAAACACAGAAAACATGTGGAGTTTAATGCAGGTGATTTGGTCTGGATTCATCTAAGGAAGGAGAGGTTTCCACCGGGCAAATTTGAAAAATTGAAACCAAAGGCTGATGGTCCATTCAAGGTGCTTAAGAGAATTGACAGAAATGCTTATGAGATAGAGCTACCTGAAGATTACGGAGTATCCCCAACATTTAATGTGGCTGATTTGAGTCCTTTTTATAATCATGTTGATGAATCAAACGAAGACTTGAGTATAAGTCTCATTCAACCGGGGGAGATTGACACGGGAGTGTCTAATTTACTACAATCTGATTATATGAGCCTTGATTATGATTTAGTATCTTTTTCAGTCAATAATGATGCCTCATAATCTTTATCTCAGCACACTCAAATATGACAGCTCATTAGCATATTCTCTGCACAAAGTTAAAGCTGTTTCAAGGTGCTTTTCTTCAAGACAAAGGAATGCAGTAAAGGAGTTGGTTGGCAGCTGTGAACATTTCTTCATTGCCAATGAGTGCATTAAAATAGTTGGTTAGTAGCTGTAAACACTTAATTTCGAAATTCCCTATGCATGAAGGGTTGTTTCATGCACTAGTATTTATTTTGGTGTTTAGGACTTAGAAAGGATTTTTTAGAAACTGATGATATCTGGGCAGAAGCTCTTAGAGAACCCCTTACACTCTGTATCTCTTGGATGCGTCCTTGAGTTGTGAGTCTTTTATTTTCTAGTTCTGTATCCTCGTTTAATTTCCGTTGGGTGGTGAACTTTCTATATCCCATTGCGATTTTAAACTTGGTGGTGAGCTACTTTTCGTTTTTATCTAAGCTGCTTCGTTAGTGCTTCTGGTATCAGTTCTTCCTTGTCTACTATGACATTTTCTATCTGAACAAATTTTCCATCGGTGTTATTTGGAAATCCATTCTGCATTTTTACCCTCCTCGGTATCAGGCTAAGTCTCCCAGGGAGATTGGGCGGTGCAACCGCCCCAGCCAGGAGGTGCAACCGCCTGGGCTCAGTCTCCGAGCGAGACTGGGCGGTGCAACCTCTCCTGACAAGAGGTGGCACCGCTTGAGCTCAAGTTTCGAGCTCTGCCAGGCGGTGCAACCGCCCTAGTCAGGAGGTGCAACTGCCTGAGCTCGGTCTTCGAGCTCTGGCAGAGAGGTGCAACCGCCCCTGACAGAGGTGGCACCGCCTAGAGGCTCAGTCTTCGAGCTCTACCAGGTGGTGCAACCGCCCCAGTCAGGAGGTGCAACCGCCGGATCCCGGAATTCCGGGAATTGACAGTTTTGAGCTCCAAATTTGAACTAGGTTAGGGCCTACAAATACCCCACCCATTCAGCATTGAAAGGAAGCTACTTACACTCGAAATCTTGATATCTTTCTGTGATTCTTAGAGCTCAAAACTGTTATAAAGACCAAAAGTTCTCCTCCTATTCTTTAAAGTTTGAGTTGTAAAGAAAGGAGAGAAAACTTCTGTAAGGGTTGTCTCCTAAGCCCATCAAAAGTAGTGAATCTGTAAAAGGGTGGTTGGCCTTCGCCTATTTAAGGAAGGCCTCTAGTTGACGTCGGTCACCTCGTTGGTGGAGGAAGCCAAAAGTGGAGTAGGTCAAGATTGACCGAACCACTCTAAATCTCGGTTTGCATTTCCTTTGAGCATTTTACCTTCACTGCAAACTTCTCAATTGCTTACTGCCTTCTGCGATTTTACGAACGAGTTTCTAAGTTCAGAACTTTCCGAATCTGCGTTTAGACGTAAATCGGCTTTTTTCGTACGATCATCATATTTCAGTTTACGTTTACGTTTTGATTTCAATCATAACTGTTTACTGTCTTCTGCGATCTTACGAATAAGTTTCTAAGTTCAGAACTTTCTAAATCTGTGTTTAGACGTAAATCGACTTTTATCGTACGAACGTCGCATTTCAGTTTGCGCTTGTATTCTGCTTTCCATCATAAACTGCAAACTGCCTTCATAGATCTACTTTAACGTCATCTCGCTTAATCTCAAGTTAAAGTAATCTTAGAATCGGCTTTCACATCGAAATCATTTTTATCGAACGAACGCAGCTTTCATTTTAATCGCTGAAAAATTTCCGCTGCACTAATTCACCCCCCCTCTCTTAGTGCTCTTGATCCTAACATACCTCCAGATAGAGATGATGGATTTACTATTGATTTGGTCCCTAGGACAACCCCAATATCGAAGCCTACTTACAGAATGGCACCACTTGAGCATGAGGAACACTTAAGAAATATATTATCCATACTAAGAAAAAAGAAGTTGTATGCAAAGTTCAGCAAATGTGAATTTTGGTTAAATGAAATTGCTTTCTTAGGCTATGTGATTTCAGGGAAGGGTATATCTATTGATCCAAAGAAAGTGGAAGCTGTTGTTAAGTGAGAAGTACCAACAAACGTGACAGAAGTTAGAAGCTTCTTGGGCATGGCAGGTTATTATAGGAGATTTGTGAAGGGATTTTCTCGAATCACTCAACCTCTCACTTAACTCACTCAAAAGAATGTGAAATTTGTATGGGGTGATGATTGTGAGCAAAGTTTTCAAGAGTTAAAAAGGAGATTGACTAGTGCCCCTATTCTCACTATTCCAAGTGGTGATGAGGGATTTATGGTTTATAATAATGCCTCAAGAAAGGGCCTTGGATGTGTTTTGATACAAGAAGGGAAAGTGATTGCTTATGCTTCGAGACAACTAAAGAGTTATGAACTGAATTATCCAACTCATGATTTGGAATCGGCAGCAATTGTTTTTGCTCTAAAGATTTGGAGGCATTACTTGTATGGACGAATATTTGAAATCTTTACTGATCATAAGAGTTTAAAGTATATTTTTACTCAAAAAGAGTTAAACATGAGACAACGGAGATGGATAGAACTTCTAAAGAATTATGATTGTACCATTCGTTATCACCCGGGTAAAGCTAATGTTGTAGCATATGCCCTTAGTAGAAAATCTACAAATTTTATGGCGATTTTGGTTGTGAAGCAATGGAAGTTATTATAAGAGAATTATGATTTGAATGTTATGAGAAAAGGGCAAGACTCAATAATATTAATGGCCTCCATCCAAGTGCAATCTGATCTCATTCAACAAATTAAAGGAGGACAACTACGAGATCGACGCTTGATCTGCTTAAGGAATGAAGTAGAAAAGGGATGGAAACAAAATTTTTGAGTTTCAGAGGATGGCCTATTGAGATTAGGGAATAGAATATATGTTCCAAATGACTCAGATATCAAAAATCAAATCCTAAGGGATGGTCATAATTCAAAGTATACCATGCATCTTGGTAGCACTAAGATGTATAGAGATCTCCAAAGTCATTATTGGTGGGAAGGCATGAAGAAGGAGATTGCAATATATGTTTCAAAGTGTTTGACTGGTCAGCAAATCAAAGCAAAACACCAAAGACCTGGAGGTTTGTTGCAACCTTTATATATTCCTAAATGGAATTGGGAATGTATTACCATGGACTTTATTTCAGGACTACACCGAACTTCTAGAAAGCATGATGCTATTTGGGTTATCATTGATAGGTTAACGAAATCTGCATATTTCCTACCGATCAATATGATTTATTCTCTTGATAGGCTTGCAGATTTATATATAAATGAAATAGTAAGAGTTCATGGTATTTCAAAGGAGATAATCTCTGATAGAGACTCCAGATTTCTATCTAGATTTTGGAGAAGGTTACAGGAAGAATGTTATCAGATCAGCTTGGAATGTTAATGTGCATGGATCCCCCCCTTACATCTTATGTCAAAAGCTCAAAGCCTGTAAAGCAGCACTAAAGGAGTGGAATACAAATACCTTTGGCAATATTAACACCAGAGTTCAATTTTGCAGAAATGAACTAATGTCATTGCAACATGAGCTGCAACTTCAGCCAAATGATGAAAATATTATCTACAAAGAGACAGAAGCCAGAAATAACTTCATGCAAGCCTTAAAACAGGAGGAAAGTTTTGCAAAGCAGAAGTCTCGACAGAATTGGCTTACACTAGGGGATTCCAATACTAAATTTTTCTATGCTTCAATTGCTACTCGAAGGGCTGTTAACCGCATCAGCAAATGCAGAGCAATTTAGATGAGGTTAAAGCACACACAGAGCAATTTTTTTATTCCTTACTCAATCAAGCTGGGAAACCTAATAACATTCATGTGGAGCCGACTAGAAAACTTAATTCGGAAGCTATTTCAATCCTCAATGCCCCAATTACAGATGACGAAATTGTACGTGTTGTCTTTAAGTCACCAAAGCACAAAAGCCCAGGTCCAGATGGATTTCCAGCTGAATTTTACCAAACTGCTTGGTCTATTATTGGAAATGATGTGATCAAGGCTTGCCAACATTTCTTCTCTTCAGGTCATATTCTTAGAGAGATGAATTGCACTTTTATTTCTTTAATTCCGAAGAATGCAGGGGCTGATTCACTAGAGAACTATCGACCCATATCATTATGCAACTTTGTTTACAAGATCATCTCCAAAGTATTGGCAAATAGAATACAAAAGGTAATACACAAGATTATTAGCCCAAATCAAGCTGCTTTCATCAAAGGGAGAAGTATACATCATAACATTTTGCTTGCTAATGACTTGGTCAAAGATTTGCATTCAAAAGCAAGAGGGACAAAAATCTATTTTAAAGTTGATTTACGGAAAGCCTTTGATTCAGTTAATAGGAAGTTTATCTATAAGATGCTCCTCGATATGAACTTCCCACAGCAATGGGTTAATTGGATTCAATCTTGCTTGGAAACTCCAAAGTTTTCGATACTCTTTAATGGCTCACCTATTGGTTTTTTTGGGAGCACGAATGGCATCCGACAAGGTGATCCACTATCTCCGTATCTTTTTACTATTGCGATGGAAGGACTTAGCTGTATGTTAGAACACGCAGTCTTAAATGGCAGCATTAAGGTACCCATTGCTGGTTCTGTTCATATATCACATATAACATTTGCAGATGACTTACTTATCTTTCTCCAAAATGAACCAACTTCAGTAAAGAACCTGGCTACTATTATGAATGACTTTGGTATGATTTCTGGACTTCAGTTAAATCATGCGAAAAGTAAAGTATATATGAGCCCTTACGTTGTGGATAAGGTCTTTATTGTGCAAACTTTGGGGGTTAGTGAGGGAAGCTTGCCAGTTCCTTATTTGGGTCTCCCGCTCATATCCACAGGCATTCACAAAACCCATTGTCAGCCTATCTTACAAAAAATAAAGAATAGAATTTCTTCTTGGAAAAATAGGTTTCTATCAAAAGCAGGATGACTCGAACTCATCCGTTCGGTATTGCACTCCTACTCTATATATTGGTGTAATGCATTTCTTCTACCTGCTGGACTTCTCCATGATATTGAACGGTTATTAATGAACTTCTTCTGGAATGGCACAAATGATAAGGCAATGCATATGGTAAATTGGGATAGTATTTGCAAACCGAAAGATGAAGGGGGGCTAAACTTGAGAAATATTAGAGATTGGAATCAAGCTTGTCTGGTACAGCAATTGTGGGATCTTTTGCAAAACAAATACTCCTTATAGTCACATTGGGTTTCTACTAGGTATCTTTCAAAGGAATCAATCTGGGAAATTTCAACAAGAACATACCACTCAGCAGCTTGGAAAGGAATTTTAAAGGCAAGGAATTGGCTAATCAAACACATTTCCTATGCAATCTCTTCTGGTACTAGTACAAATATGTGGTTTGATCCTTGGGTAAATGGGAAGAGTATATTTCAATTATATGGTGACAGAATATGAAAAGATCTTAGGGCTCCCAAAGATTGGAAGGTTTCTGAGTTCATTGCTAACGGTGCTTGGTGTCTCCCTAATCCTATTTCTCCTGAAATGTTATCACTTTGGCCGACTATTATAGCTATTCCAATCAGGAACAACTCTTCAGATATACTTATTTGGCCTCATGACAATGGCAAATTTAGTGCCACATCCGCATGGAATCAAATTAGGCAAAGAAATAACAAGTGGGTCCTAAGCAGTTGGACATGGGATCGACCGGGATCACAAAGATATTCCTTATGTACATGGCAGGCTCTTCTCAATAAACTACCGACAATAGACAATATGAAAAGAAGAGGTATCTATCATGTTAACCGATGCTCCCTTTGTATGCAACAAGAAGAAACTGTTGACCACCTCTATTTTGCTTGTGATTATACAAAATGGATATGGAAGGAGATTCTCCAGCGATTTGAACTCAATAGACTGCCGCAACCAAACTTGCACCAAGAACTAAGCGACCTCATGCAATGTTTCTCAAGAAAAGGGCCTCTAACACAACTGGCAAAGGTTATTTTCAGATGCGCTATTTGGTGGATGTGGAAGGAGAGATGTAACAGAATATTTGAATGCCAACACACAAACAATGCTCAATTATTGAAAGAGATTATTAGAGACTCAAGATCCTGTATGGAGCAAGATCTCAAAACGGAGCACTTTACCCAAAGAGAAAAAGATATTTTTATCAAATTTAATTTTGCTATTAGCTAAAGATCTTGGGAATGATGCCAAATTATGTACCCACAGGTAGTTTTGATATATCTGGATAAACATTTTCTATATTGATTATAATTATGAGTTATAATCTACAGCATGTGTAGTCATAACTATCGCATTCGCACTCTATAAGTTACTTGGCTTTGTCTATGACTTGTATAGATAAAGCTATTTGTAGAAACTTTACACATAATCAATTTACTTTTACTTACCAAAAAAAAAAAAGGTTACAGGAATCTATTGGCACTAAAGTCAAGTTTAGCACTGCTTATCACCCTTGATGGTCAATCAGAAAGAACCATTCAAACACTTGAGAATTTACTTCGAGCGTATGTTATGGATTGGAAAGGTGAATGGGATAAAGATATTTCTTTTATTGAGCTCACTTACAATAATAGTTATTATTCACGTATTTAGATGGCTCCTTATGAAGCTTTATATGAGCAAAAGCGCAGGACGCCTATATGTTGGGAAGAAATTGGCGATAGAAAGTTATTAGCATCAGAAAAAGTACAAGAGACTACTGAGAAAATTTAACTTATAAGAAAAAGGTTAAAGACTGCTCAAAGTCGTCAAAAGAATTATGCTGATAATAGAAGACGAAATATTGAGTTTCAAATCGGGGATTTTGTATTCCTGAAGGTCTCCCCTTCTAAAGGGATTGTAAGATTTGGGAAGAAAGGAAAGTTAAGCCCAAGATTTATTGGACCTTTTGAGATTCTTGAGAGGGTTGGTTCTGTCGCTTACAGGATTGCCTTGCCACCATCATTGTGCCATATCCATGATATATTTCATGTTTCAATGATCAGAAAGTATATACCTGATACCTCTCATATCATTAAGTATGAGCTGATGATGATTGATAAATACTTGTCTTATGTGGAAGAGCCCACTCAGATTGTTGATAAAATAAATAAATAAATATATATATTTATTTATTTATTTATTTATTTATTTTATATATATCTTGAGGAATCGGATCATCCCTCTAGTTAAATTGATCTAGAGATATCATTCTGGAGAGGAAACAACCTGGGAGCTTGAGGAAAAAATGATGAAAGCTTATCCTCATCTTTTCGTCAAATGAGGTCTGATAAATTTAGAGGACTAAATTTTTCTTTAAGGAGGGGAGAGTGTAATATCCCCCATTTTTAAAAATTTAGTAAAATATTTATTTGTAAAAATAAAGATTATTGAATAATTATTTTATATTAAATGATATTATATTAAAAGTTTATGGCTAGAGACCTAAGAGTAAATATTAGAAGTTTGATATAATTTATGAAAGATTCAGATTTAAGTTAAAAAATAAAAAATAATAATGGACATGTGTCACTAGCTAACTTAAGGGTGCCACTTATCTTTTCTCTAAAGATGACACATAGCCCCTTTCATGCATGCATGACACATTGCAACTTTTGCATTAGCCAAAACCCAAATAATTAGATGAAAGGTTAAAGAAAACAAACCTGAAGAGTTGGGATTCAAATAATTTTAAGGCAAGTGCTCTAACCCCATCCCACAGTAACCTTAATCTCTGTTTCCATTTTATTCTGCAAAATTTGAAAGATTTTAACTGAGAACCAGACCTTCTTTCGTTTTGATATAAAGCTATGAATCTGTATTTTTTCGGTAATCTAACCTCTATGCAATGTTTCGGTCATAACATTTTGTAATAAACTATGATTTAGACAAAACCTGTTCCATTTGAAAGTAGACAAGAAAATCTTTATTTTTATATAAAGATCGAATGATTTGGAGTTTAAATGCCTACCAAGACTTCTGTCTAAATTAACCCTACAGATTTTATAAAATAGGGACTGAAATTTCTGACCTCTTGTTGCTTAACTACTTATAACTTTCTGCTGTGAAATCAGATTCATACAAAGTATGATTTATTCGAAGATAGACTCAAAATGCTTTCTGCATATACCTGATTTGAAATTTTTGGATTAGAATTGCTAACTGAAACATCTGCGTTCATCGACCCTATGGATTCAGTAAAACAGAGCTAATATTTTCAGACATTTCGCTACGAAATTATCTGTAACTCCCTGTTGTAAATTTCAAATCTTGTAAAACTTGATTGACAAAGCTTTTTATGACACCTATTTTGTATAAATTGGAGCATAATTGGTTATCCAAATAGTTCATACACTGTTCCTATCAAATTCTGCTAGAATCAAGCTTTGGTCGATTTCGGCTTTCCTTGTTACTTCCCTTTCGAAATCGATTTTGGCAAAAACTCTTACTTCAGTTAAGCTTTACATTATTACCTTAAATTCCTGTATACTTTTGTCCTTTATTTATTTGTATATCTGCAGCTATCATCTAAAGTTAATGTTTGCATCGTAATGATTCGGCACATGCATCCCATTGTTCCGCATTTTGCTTTCGATATGTGCCTCTTCCAATTTCATTTCTTTGGACATTGAATTTATCTAACTTTCTTATTTCAATTGAGCTATATGTGATTTCTTGAAATCCTTGTATACCCTTGCTTTTGTTTCCTTTCAAATCTAAATACATTTGTGAAAGATTATGTTTGTATCGTATTGACTCGAAAGACATATATACATTTCGTTGTTCCGCATGTGCTTCCATATATGCTAATTTCATTATTCATACTGTCCCTTTGTACTCTGGTGTTTGTGGGATAAATGTGAACCTTTGCCAGAAATAGTAAAGGGAGTTATGCTTAGAGCCCGCGATGCTCTACCGGCCCTCTATGACTTCACTCAAACGTGGGTGGATGGAGCTCCCAGACGTGGGAGACTTATGTTTGGTTGTCATTCAGAAATGGATGGACCATATTATGTTATGATCCCACTTCACCTTCTATGTGTTTGATATGATATCCAAAGCTTTGGCTATGTTTCTATGCATGCTTTGGATAAGAATGAAATGAATGCATCGTCATGTGACATTTGAGCTTCTATTCATGTTTTGTTCTTTGATATATTTTCGAAATGTTATAAGTCTTTGTTATACCTTGAAAACTATCATGTGTCATCGATATGCTCCTTATGCCAATGATATGCCTTTCCTCGATTGTATGAATAAAACGTGCTTCAAACGATACGACATTGTAATTCTGCATTCAAACAAAACATGCTACTGTTTCATCTTGTATCTCTGCTTTGTATTTTGATACCTTATATGTTTGAAACCTATCCTCTTTGCTATGGATATGTTAGTCATTTGCTGAGCTTTATATGCTCACCCCGTTGCTATATAATTTTTTTAGGATAGCTTATCGCTCACTAAAATGTGTAAATTGGGTTGAGGCAGTGGAAGACTAGAAGATTTTGGGGCAAATATTTTGTACTTGATAGGTTGATGTTGTATAAGTTCTTTTTGGGTGTAATGAAGTATCAATGACAAATCTAGATTGATGTATCTTGTAAATATTTGAAATGTACCTCTTACGTTAGGATTTTGGAAATGTTAAGTTTAAACTGTGTACAGATATAAACATGTAGTACATGTTGGCTTTGTGATTGCATTAATTACCGTGCTTATGGATTTATGATATAGTTATGGTTTAGTTAAGTTGCTTTTGGATTTTAAGAATCATCTAGTGACATGATGTATGATTATAAACTGCACAGGTTTTGTAAATTGTGGATTGTAGAGGTGAATGACTTGAATGTTTTTCTTAGTGACCTCAAATGTATGATTGGATCCTGGATTGTTTGTTGAATTAAATATTATCAATCTTGAATTTGTTGAATCTCGGATTTTGATGATGAAAACGCAGGAGGAATTGACGTTGCGTCGGAGGAGATCACGTCAGGATATTGGATGGCAGAAGGCTTCGGGTGTCGGGCATCGGGCCAAGGAGAGCGAAATTGCGCCAAGGATATCGGGGTTGCGGAGGTCAACCGCCGATTGGGCAACAAGCCGCAAGAGAGGACGATGCACCGAAGAATCGGATGAAGCGCCAACCAATGACGTGCTGGGCAACAGAATGTCAATTTGCGTTATAATAATTGTCAAGATCGGAGTAGAGTGTTTGCTTGTGTGTGCAGGATTAACTACGATAACAACAAAGACATAAAGCAAAACAAAGTGCCGGAGTCAAGCGCGAAGGATTCGTTGGGAGTTCGAGAGTTCGACGGAAGTCCGAAGGTTCATCGGGAATGCTGCCAGAACTAACCGAGAATGAGTAGGGAGCTTGCCGAAGGGTTTTTCGGAAGCTCGCCGGAAGGTTCGTTGGAAGTTCGCGGAGCTAGCCGAGAAAGATCGGAGCTTGCCGAAGAAGCTCATCGGAACTCGCCAAGATCAAATCGTGAAGTCTAGGAGCTTGCCGGGAGTTCGCCGAATGGTTTCCGAGAGTTTTATCGGAAGACCGCCGGAAGTTCGCCAGAAGCTCGCCGGAAGAAGTCTTGACTTACGGACTTTGTAATAGCTTAGAAAATGTCTTTAAATTCATAGTTAGCATGTTAATTAGGGTTAGGATTAGGTGTTAATCCTATAACCCAAGTAGGGGCCAATTGGACCCGAGTTCGGACTGGTTTGGGCCAAGTTTGGAGCCCAACCAGTGAGCTGATTTAGCCTAGGCGGTGGCACCGCCCAGCACCCGAGAGCTGGGCGGTGACACCTCCTGGCTGGGCGGTGGCACCGCCCAGCACCCGAGCGTTGGGCGGTGGCACCGCTTGGCTGGGCGGTGGCACCTCCAGCAGCGGGAACCCAAAGAGAATTCAAATTTTGAAGCCCAAATTTGAATCCTCTTGAGGCTTATAAATACCCTCAAATCTCAGCTGAGAGAACAACTTTTTGAGCAGCAAGTATTTGAGAGAAAGGCATTATAAAAGTCCTAGCTAATCTTGTTTTCATTTTGCTAGTGTTCACCTCCTTCATTCTTGCTAAAAATTTGTAAGAGAGTGAACCGCTTGTAAAGAGTTGTAAGAGGGGTATTTACCCTTCCCTTTCAAGAGATTTGCTTGTGGAAGGTGGGAGCCTCATCGAAGAGGGGCCTCGCAAGTGGATGTAGGTCATTTGACCGAACCACTCTAAATCGGCGTAATCTCTGGTTTGCATTTCATTATTGTCATTTACATTACTGCAAATCTTCTTACTGCTTTAGTTCCTTATTACTCTTGCTGCGCAACTTTAAGAATACGCTTTCAAGTTAAACTTTTCAAGTTCCGTTCTTATCGTACGAAAAATTTATCAAAATCAACGTTTTAATCCGCTGCACTAATTTACCCCCCCCTCTTAATGCCGCTTCGATCCTAACAATTGGTATCAGAGCCACGTTTTTCTACCTTGGTTTAACACCCAAATAGAAATGGCTTTTTACGGCTTTCAAGAGGGTCACTCTCTCATTTGTCCTCCCTTTTTCAATGGGACGGACTACACTTATTGGAAAACTCGAATGAGAGTTTTCTTACTTTCTTTGGATTTGAATTTATGGCACATAGTCGAAAATGGATTTGAAATGTCTTCTCTCCCAATGAACCATTGGAATGATTTGGAGAAGAAGATGTTTTCTCTAAATGCAAAGGCTATGAATGCCTTATATTGTGCACTTGACAAAAATGAATTTAATCGTGTTTCGATGTGTGACTCGGCTTTTGATATTTGGAGAACTCTAGAGGTCACTCATGAAGGCACTAGCCGAGTGAAAGAGTCCAAAATCAATATTCTTGTGCATTCTTACGAACTTTTCCGGATGAAACCAAGTGAGTCCATCGGAGACATGTACACCCGGTTCACGGATGTCATCAATGGACTCAAAGCTCTTGGTAAAAGTTTTTCTAATTTTGAACTAGTCACTAAAATCTTAAGATCCCTTCCAAAAAGTTAGGATCCAAAAGTTATGGCCATTCAAGAGGCCAAGGACCTTAAAACATTCCCTCTCGAAGAACTTATTGGGACTCTAATGACCTACGAAATGAACAATGTGACAAAAAAGAAACTCGAGAACAACCTTCCAAATGATAGGAAGGATTTGGGACATAGAACACATGAAGACTACTCGAGCATAAGCTCAAGTGATGATGAACTTAAACTACTAATGAAACAAAAATTAAAAAGCAAAAAGAATGGAACTACTTGCTTTGAACGCAAAAAGAACAAAAGTTGGGATGAATTGAGCTCTTCCGAAGACGAGGAGAAAATCAAGAAAGGCGAGGTGGCAAACTATGCCTCACCCTCTTTCAACAATGAGGTAATCAAAATCCCACTAATTTATTTCGATATTACATAATACTTTCTTGAGTTATTTTTAATTTAGTTTAGGATTAATTTTCTTGAAAATTGCATGTGTTATGTTAATGCAGTAAAATGTTAAATATAAATCTAATGCTTATACACCTAGTAAGATTAATCTTATATATGTGCTTGAGAAGCAAGAATTTGTATTTTGACGATTTCCATATTGATTTTCAATGACGATGCATGACTTTTGAATGGAAGGCTTGATGATTTTTTTATGAACCTTATCTTTGGTTTTCAAACATGATGTATAGTTTTGACATAAGAACAAAAATTTGAAGCATGCTAATATAAAGTCAATCATATAAAGTAAAACTAAAGAAATTTTAAACATCTATAAGAATCATTCAAAATTATGTTCAATAAAACCTTACTTGATGTTGTAATGAAACCATTGAAAGTTTTGATACTATGATTTGATGATTTTATGCATGAGATTGTAAAGTTATACATGATGATTTTTATGATTTATTGGTCTTGATGGTTTTTATGATAAAATTCATTTTTCGATCCTAAATGTTGATGCACATTTTTATCTAGCATAAATGACATGAATTTAAATAACTAAAAAGAGAAAAGCATTGTTCTTGAAAATTATTTTTCTCTATCTTGTTGATTTATATGAATCCCTTGAAAATGATTTTGGTTTGATGATTTGAATTAGAAATGAGTTATATCAAAATCATGATATTGATTTGACAAAATTGAATGAGTTGAAAACAAATGATGATTTTTCTCTTGAATACAACTTGTAATATTTTTACATATATATTTTCATCTTGATTTCTCGATATTCGATACATGAAATTTTTCCATGAATCAAAATTCTTTCATGATGTGATTCTTCTTGGTATTCACTAAAAATGATACATTCAAATTAACCTACTCTACTTGACATCTTGATAATTTATGACTTGAATATCATGTATAATATGCTCATAATGATGATTGAGTTATGTATGAAAAATGGAAGATATAGTTTTGAAATTTTGCATGTTCGAATTTGAAAATATTTGATATGCATGAAAATATTAAACATTTTGAAACCATGTTTTAGTGTTATGCTTAATGATCATGCTTAATAAATTTCGAAATTATGGATGATGAATCTTTTACGATTTATGGATCATTGATTTTTACCATAATGAAAGTACCTTATTGATTTTTGTTGTAATAAATCTTACTCTTTCGGTTTTAAACATGATAAATATTTTTATTTGGTATAAATGAAACAAAATCATATGTTTTGAAATAATCGAAAAGAGGATAACATTCTTGAAAATTATTTTGCTCAATCTTATTGATATTGATGAATCCATTTGTATCATTTTTGTGAATCTCTTGGATTTTGATAATGATTTTGATGATTTAAATTTGAATAATTTTTTATTGAAATCATGATCTTGATCTCTTGAAATTCATAACATGAAATCCTTTATGAATCAACATTTTCTTTTCTATTTAAAAGGAGATTTGTCGAAATGTTTCATAATCTTTTAGTATTCATAATCTTGACAATTATGTATTGAAACTTTATGTAAACCAAGAATGTTCATCATGATTCTCTCTTTGAATATTTAAAGAGGAGAATTTTCTAGATGGTTCATGATTTTGATGATTGAATATTTGATATGCATGAATTGAGATTTTGCTCTCCTACCACTCTTTTTGCTATTCACCAAAAGGAAGACTAATTCTAATAAACCATGATATGCTATATGAATTTTATTGTATTCATGAAGTAAGATCTCATCACTAATTTTTGTTTATATTCCTTCATGTGATGATATGAATGTATGAAACACTTATGATATGATTTGTTATACAATTCCATGTATTCGTGAAATATTAATCTCATCACCCAATTAATTCCTCTTGATACTCCTAATGTGATGAAGTGAAATTATGCATGAAATACAAATGGGGATAAGTTTTTGGTAGGATATAATTTGACAAATTGATACCATCATGATATGAAACATTGATGATTTGCAATGATATATGCAATACTTGTGCTTTCTAATTATGATGTGATGTATTACATATGATGTAAATCATGATTTAAAATACTATGAGTTGTCGCTAAAATGATGTATTATAAATATTGATTTAATGTTTTGTATCATGAATACTCTAAATGATGAATATTTGGTATCATGATCAAAATGTTGACAAATAGTTAAAAATTTTAGTATCATGTATGATATCCTTATAATGTTGATCGATTTATTCAATATCATGTATGAATGAATATAAGGTTTTTGAAAATGTGCATATTCTAATTTGAAAATATGATGATGCACAATTAAGATTGATACTTACCTTTGTCATAATTGATGTAATGGGTCTTCCCTTCTTTTTGACAATGACAAAGGGGGAGATAGCTTGCTTGCACAAGTCAAGAAGATGCAAAAACTTGATTGCTTGCTTGCCTATCTTAAGTAGCAAAGATTGCTAACTTGCTTATTTCAAGAAGCAAAAGTTATCTTCTTGAACATCATTATCTTGCCCATCTCAAGAAGCAAGACTTGCAACCTGCACATTGCAATAGGAAGTAAGAATCGATAGCTTACACACTTCAACAAGAAAGCTATCTTGTATTTGCTTTTGAAATTTTTACTAGCTTGTATGTTGCAAAACTTGCTCACTTTTTCAAATACTTTGCTAGCTTGCACTTTGTAAAGGAAGCAAAAATAACACTTCTCAAAAGAGAAGAAAAACTTACTGTCTTGAACATCTTTAATATGCTAGCTAGCATGATGTACAATTTGCTATTTTGAATATTACAAAGAAATACTATCATGCACATTGCAAAGAAAAGCAAAGTGCAATCGTGCACAAGAAGCAAGTGTTGAATTGCCATGATTGAACTTAAGAATCTTGCTATACTTTTGTGCTTATATGTTGTGATGAAAATCTAGCTTTATGTTGCAAAAACTTGCATATCTTTTAAAATAGCTAGAGCTACTTCTCTTTTTTGTTGATGACATAGGGGGAGAAGTATATTGATGACTTCATGCATTGAATTAAATATTTTATATATTTGCATGATAGTTTAAATGTTTTTCATAACATGTGATGAATGTTACTTGGATTTGGGATAATCCAAGTGTTCTATCAATGGCATATTGATAGGGGGAGTTTAGTTAAACTCCGGGGAGTTAAGGTTAACTCCGTTAGTCATCAATTAGTTGTCATCATCAAAAAGGGGGAGATTGTTGAATCTTGGATTTTGATGATGAAACTAATTGATTGTGTTTAAATGTTTGACTACATTTTGAGTGATACAGGTCTACACGATCAGGATTAGACAATTAACGCAGGAGGAATTGACGTTGCGTCGGAGGAGATCACGTCAGGATATTGGATGGCAGAAGGCTTCGGGCGTCGGGCATCGGGCCAAGGAGAGCGAAATTGCGCCAAGGATATCGGGGTTGCTAAGGTCAATAGCCGATTGGGCAACAAGCCGCAAGAGAGGACGATGCACCGAAGAATCGGATGAAGCGCCGACCAATGACGTGCTGGGCAACAGAATGTCAATTTGCGTTATAATAATTGTCTAGATCGGAGTAGAGTGTTTGCTTGTGTGTGCAGAGGATTAACTACGATAACGACAAAGACATAAAGCAAAACAAAGTGCCGGAGTCAAGCGCGAAGGATTCGTTGGGAGTTCGAGAGTTCGACGGAAGTCCGAAGGTTCGTCGGGAATGCTGCCAGAACTAACTGAGAATGAGTAGGGAGCTTGCCGAAGGATTTTTCGGAAGCTCGCCGGAAGGTTCGTTGGAAGTTCGCGGAGCTCGCCGAGAAAGATCATAGCTTGCCGAAGAAGCTCATCGGAACTCGCCAAGATCAAATCGTGAAGTCTAGGAGCTTGCCGGGAGTCCGCAGAATGGTTTCCAAGAGTTTATCGGAAGACCGCCGGAAGTTTGCCAGAAGCTCGCCGGAAGAAGTCTTGACTTACGGACTTTGTAATAGCTTAGAAAATGTCTTTAAATTCATAGTTAGCATGTTAATTAGGGTTAGGATTAGGTGTTAATCCTATAACCCAAGTAGGGGCCAATTGGACTCGAGTTCGGACTGGTTTGGGCCAAGTTTGGAGCCCAACCAGTGAGCTAATTTAGCCTAGGCGGTGACACCTCCTGTAACACCCCTCATTTCCGAATGTTCGTATAAATTTCTGGTGATAACGTAAGCATCTATTTTAATTGACAAAAGAAATAGAGTATGAATCAGAGGTAACTTATTTGTAAGATTTGGGAGATCTGTTAAAAAAAAAAAGAGAAAAGAAAGAATCTGAGGACCTATATGTAAACCCTAAGGACCTAATCGTGAATATGATAAAAACAAGGACTAAACTGCAAAATGCACCAAATGACAAATTCCACCGCTTAAGCCTCTCTGCCTTCGTTCTTAAGGAAGCAGAGGAGGCAGCTCGTGGGTGATCAGGGAAAGAAAGAAAGAAAGAAGAAGAAGAAGAAGAAGAAGAAGAAGAAGAAGAAGAAGAAGAAGAAGAAGAGAAAGAAAATTGGGGCTTTTAGGGTTCTTGCTTTAATCTTGTCATTTCGGGTCAAAATTTCCAAAGGCAAGTGTTCTAACCCCATCCTACAGCAGTATTAGACTCTGTTTTTATGTTGATTCAAAATAAATTGGAAGATTTCTATTTAGAAACTGATATGTCTCTCCTTGGACATAAAACCATGGATTCTGAAAGTTTTTTTTTCGGTAAACTGACCCCTAAGCACTGTTTCAGCTATAAGTTTTAGTACAGAATGAGGATTCAGGAAAGAACTATTTTTTTTTTAAATTAGACTCGTATATATTTCTTTTGACACCGATTTTGTAGATTTTGGACACCGAATACTTACCCAAAAATTTGTTTCAAAAGAGCCTATAGACGCTGTAAAATAGAGTTCAAGATTTCTGACCTTTTGATACTAAAACGCCTATAACTCCCTGTTGAAAATTCTGGTTTGTACCAAACTGATTTTATTTGAAACTAGACTTGAAATTCTCTCTTTTGACATATAGTTTGAAAATTTTGGAGTTCAATTGCCCACCCTATCGTCTGTTGAATCCGACCTTATAAATTCTGCAAAACAGTGATTGTGATTTTGACCTTGTGTTACCAAATCAGAGGTAACTCTGTGTTGGGAGCCCTGTTTCATATGAAATCTGTTCCATCCGAATATAGATTGATATATGGTTCGACCATAGCCTTCTTATGGGTATTGGAGCATAATTGTTATTCTGAAATATTTGTTTGATGTGCCATTGGAATTCTGTCCGAAATCGAGCTTTGGTCGATTTCGCGTATTCTGTTCCATTTCCTTTGGATACTTGAATTCGCCTAATCTTCTTATTGGAATTGAGCTCATCATGATTGTTTGGAATCCCTGTACACTCTTGCTTTCATTTCTTTCCTAAAATGAATACTTTTGTGAGAGATTTGTTCCTTGCATCACATTGCTTTTGAAAAGGCACATGTACGTTTGGTTGTTCCGCGTGTGCTTCCGTTATATGCTACTTATTGTTGAAACTGCCTTCTTGTACTCTGGTGTGTGGGATTGTCTGGACCTTTGCTAGAAATGGTAAAGGGTATGCGCTTATTTGCCCGCTTTGTGGGGTCCCGCTTTGTGGGATATTCTGGTATGCGCTTATTTGCCCGCTTTGTGGGGTCCCGCTTTGTGGGATATTGCTTAGAGCCTGCGATGCTCTGCCGGCCCCCTTTGACTTCACCTAGACGTGGGTGGATGGAGCTCCCAGACGTGGGAGACTTTTGTCAGGTGGTCATTCAGAAATGGATGAATCACATTCTGACTGAGATCCCACTACACCCTCTATATGTTTGATATGACATCCAGAGTTTTGGTGAGTTATTTCTGTTCGTGCTCTGGATAGTTATGATATGATTGCAACGTCAAGGACGACGTTTGGGCTTCTATACGTCATATGAGTTTGATATGCTCTGAAATGCTTCATTCACTGCTGATTTTGCTTCGTAATGTTCCCTATGTCGTTGATGTGATTTGGAACATTTTATATGCCTTTGATAAGCTCCGATATGTTTCCTTTGTTTCTGATATGCTCCAATTACTCTATGCCCCATCTGTCAGGAACCAAATATGTATGATTAAAAAGGACAATTATGATTCTGCTCCTAATGATATTATGTATACGAAATCGTATATTCTGCTTTGTGTTTGAAACTGCATCTCTTTGGAAATTGTACTATTTTGATATGGATATGTTAGTCACTTGCTGAGCTCTTTATGCTCACCCCATTTGTTGATAAATTTTTCAGGATAGCGTATCGCTTGCTTAAATGTTAAGAATGGGCTGAGGCAGTGGAAAGTTTAGAAGACGTTGGGCAGAACTTTTGTTAGCATATATGTAGTTGTGTATAAGCTACGTTGCATCTAATGAAATGTGACTATGAATCTAAACCTGTGGATTTTGTGTAAGTTAAAGGATCCCTCATGTATAGGGTTTTGGAATGTTAAATTAAATTCGTGTAATGATATGAACTTATGGTAAATCGATGATTGTGGTGACTGCATAGATTTCCCCACTTGTGGATTTATATTGTGGTTTTTATTTTGATGAGTTGAGTTCAGATTGTATAAATTATCGAGTGATGTGTGCTATGTTTATGAATTGCACAGGGTTATGAATTGATAGATTATAGAAGTGAAATTTTTGATCTGAATGTTTTCTTAGTGACCTCAAATGTGTGTTTGGATCCTGGGTTAGTTGTGGTGAAAAAATTTAAATATCATGGATATTTTTAGGGGCGTGACACCTCCTAGCTGGGCGGTGGCACCGCTTGGCTGGGCGGTGGCACCTCCAGCAGCGGGAACCCAAAGAGAATTCAAATTTTGAAGCCCAAATTTGAATCCTCTTGAGGCCTATAAATACCCCTCAAATCTTAGCTGAGAGAATAACTTTTTGAGCAGCAAGTGTTTGAGAGAAAGGCATTAGAAAAGTCCTAGCTAATCTTGTTTTCATTTTGCTGGTGTTCACCTCCTTCATTCTTGCTAAAAATTTGTAAGAGAGTGAACCGCTTGTAAAGAGTTGTAAGAGGGGTATTTACCCTTCCCTTTCAAGAGATTTGCTTGTGGAAGGTGGGAGCCTCATCGAAGAGGGGCCTCGCAAGTGGATGTAGGTCATTTGACCGAACCACTCTAAATCGGCGTAATCTCTGGTTTGCATTTCATTATTGTCATTTACATTACTGCAAATCTTCTTACTGCTTTAGTTCCTTATTACCCTTGCTGCGCAACTTTAAGAATACGCTTTCAAGTTAAACTTTTCAAGTTCCGTTCTTATCACACGAAAAATTTGTCGAAATCAACGTTTTAATCCGCTGCACTAATTCACCCCCCCCTCTTAGTGCCGCTTCGATCCTAACATAATTAGGTTCACACCTCCTAAATGAGAATTAAATTCGGGAGGGGCGTGACAACACTAAGATCTTTTTACTTGAAATCATGTATTTTGAGAAAGATCTCTTGCCTATAATTATGAGGTAAATATTTTCTCTTTAGCTCCCTTTTCATTTTCTCCCATGTAATGATCTTACTCTTCCCCTCACATTCTCTTTGTTTTTTTAGATTTTCCCACCGAAAAGATGCATTCCGCCTGAGTTTGAGTGCCACAAATTTGACCTTCTTTTGTTCTGGAGGTTCATGAAAATAAAAAATTCTTTCTACTGTGTTAAGCCAGTCGATAAAGTCATCAACATTTATTTTACCTTCAAATTCTGGAATATCTAATCTAGGGTTATATTTATTCTGCCACTCATCTTGGACTCCATTTCTTCTCCGACATCTTCTCGACTCTCTTAGAAGAGATGTATCATCATCAAAAGTAAACTCTCGAGCTTCATTTTTTGTGTTGGTTATGTCTACTTTGAAGTTCGTCGATTATTTCATTTTTTTCTTGTAGGCTACGCAGCAATTTTCGTAGCTGCAGCCTCAACGACTCAACGTCATCTTCATGGTCGCTACCTTCACCAACTACATCTTTTCCATTCCGCCTTGCCATGATCTCTAGCCTTTAGCTCTGATACTAAACTGATACCGGGGAGGGTAAAAATGCAGAATGGATTTCGAAAGAACACCAATAGAATAGTTGTTCAGATAGAAAATGACTCAGAAGGCAAGGAACGAACTATTGAAGAAGGATACAGAACTGGATTTCGAAAAATAGCTTACCACCAAGTTTAAAATCAAAAGGGATACAGAAAGATCACCACCCTAATGACAATAAACAATGATACAGAACTGAAAGCAAAAGACTCCACTCATGGACACATCCAAGAGATACAGAGTTCAAAAGAGCACTCCAAGAGAGCTTCTACCAATATCCTCAGTTTTCTAAAGTCCTTTCTAAGACCTAAATCCCAAAATAAATACTAATGCATGAAACAACCCTTCATGCATAGGGAATTTCGAAATTAAGTGCTTTACAGCTACCAACCAACTCCATTAATGTATTCCTTAGCCATGAAGAAAAGCACCATGATACAGTTTTATAGCTGTCAACTAACTCCATTAATGTATTCCTTTGTACAGGGAATATGCTGATGAGTTGTCTTATCTGAGTAGGCTGAGTTGAAGATTATGTGGCAATATTATTGGCTAAAGAAAAATATCATATTATCAGCATGGTCCATATGAACAGATTGTAGCAAATTAGACACTCCCGTATCAGGTGGTAATATTGCCAAAGGTATTTGTATTCCACTCCTTAAGTGCTGCTTTGTAGGCTTTGAGTTTTTTACATAAGATGTAAGGGGGGGATCCATGCACATTAACATTCCAAGCTGATCTGATAACATCAAGGAACTGAGGATGAGTACTCCACATGTTAAAGAATCTAAACGATTTCTTGCCTTTTGGTGTTGCTTTATCTGCGTGTATGTACATTAAAGAATGATCAGAAAACAATGGAGCATCATACTCAAGAAGTGAATCAGGGTAAACTATTAACCATTCTTGATTAATCAGACATCTATCGAGTTGAACAGTATTAAAGTCACCAAGAACAATCCAAGATACATTAAGACAGCCATCTGCAATGTTAGTTAGATCAGACCATAGTGTATTTTTTTCTTGCATACTGTTTGAAGCATATATACCAGTGAAATTGAATTGACAGCCATTCTTTTTGTCCTCTACCTTAAGATGGATGAATTGATCAGTAGCAGAAATAAACCAATCATTAATAGAGTTAGGATGCCATAAGACCCATACTCTACCAAAAGTTTCATTTGAGTCATTGGTAAACAGTTTTGCGTCCGGTCATATTAAATTCTTTTGAGCTTGAATGCGCGATTGTTTAATTTTCATTTCCACTAGAATAACAATATCACATGCGGTAGACTTGATTATTCTGTTGAGCTCCCGACATTTCTCAGGCTTATTAAGTCCACGAACATTCTAGTATGTTGTCTTCATCAGTAATAAACAAATGAAAAAGGTGGTAAGGTATTCATCCTACGACTTTGGATGGATTGTACCATCCTTTTTCTTATCCTTTGGTTTTGTATTTTCCTCCCACACAATATCATTACCTTTTATGGCTTTATTCCTATATTTATCCACTTCATCTACAGCTTGCAGATGTTTAAACTTTAAAATACCTTGAATCATATGGTCTTGATTGGCAGGGTTTGTTGAAGCATGATAAGATTGTTGCGGCACAATATCCTGGTTTGTTGGGGCATGAGTTTGTTGAGACAAAATATCCTTGTTGGTGATGTTTGTTGCGGCCTGAGTTTGTTGAAGAAGAATATCCTTGCTAGCGAGATTTGTTTGGGCCTGAGTTCGTTGAGCTATTGTGGACGGATCCAATGATATTGGAAGAGATGAAGTTCCTGACTTATGCTTCTCCTATCCACTAGTACCATGGGAAACTTCTGTTATGGAAGGCTCAGACATTATAGGAAGAGGTAAAGTTTTGGATTTGTCCTTCTGTCTGCGGTGCTGTCCTTACGAGTCGGAATGCTCAATAGTCTTTGCCACCATCGGTGCTACTGCCATTAGAGAAGACTCGCTTTGTTGCTGAGGAGCTTGACGTGGTCGATAGACCTTTGTGATCGGTTTTGGAGTTTGTTGACAAGCTCCATTTGCATGACCAAAAGATAAGCAACGCTGACATCGTTGTGGCTTCCAAGAATATGAGACATGTACCTTCCGAGTGTTCCCGTCAAGATTACGATAGAAAACCTCATTAGGAAGATCTTCGTCGGAAGAAACCAGTATACATGCTCGTGCAAATGCTAATCTCGTCTGAGCTGCTGTTGCTTTGTCGATGTAGAGTGGCTGTCCCAGAGTGTTGCATAACTTTGCAATAAAATGTCGACTCCAAAGATGTAGAGGAAGACCTTGAAAGGATACCCATAATGGAATAGACTGTAGGCTATCTAACTCCAAACGGATATCAGGAGACCAGCGTCGTAGAATCATTAGAAGACCGCGAATAGTCCAGAATCCTTCGAGGACCCGTTGCAAATCTTCTTCAGAGTATAGCTTGCAAACAAAGAATCCGTTCTCCAGCATATGAAGATCAAATGATGATATTCCCCATTGAGTTTTGATAAATGAGGATAGTGGGAAATAAGATATTTTGAGACCTACCACATAGCCAACAATCGCCATAGACCATGTCTCAATAAGCTCTGCTGAATCAGCAGTCTCGTATACAGCAATCTTCTTATCAGCTTGAACTTCTGGAGTAAAGAATTCCAAGCTTATATCCGGACTTCCAACTGGAGCCTTGAAGAGGCTAGTCCAAGGCCGAGGGTCATTGGAAATGAGAGCAGGCTGCCGCGATCTAGAGTGCAACCTGCTTCGATGCTACTTCGTCGAAGGAGTTTCTCTCTAGAGAGGATATGGTGGAGCAACTTAGGGGGTAACAGTAGGGAGTCTTGCCATCGTATCAACCCTCCCGCCACCATCGCCAGCCCTAGGGGCCGTCGCTGCCATGTTTGATCCCTCTTTTGGTCGCCGCTACAGAATCGTCGCCATAGGGAAAAGCCACCGCTGTAGTATATCCAATTTTCGCTACAGTATCGTCGCCCTAGGGAGATCTTGTCACCGCTATAGTATT
This sequence comes from Musa acuminata AAA Group, assembly GCF_036884655.1. Taxonomy (NCBI): domain Eukaryota; kingdom Viridiplantae; phylum Streptophyta; class Magnoliopsida; order Zingiberales; family Musaceae; genus Musa; species Musa acuminata. The sequence goes on from NC_088357.1 coordinate 28,591,680, forward strand.
GTCGCCCTTGGGGAGAAGCCGACGCTATAGGAGATCCTATCACCACTACAGTAGTATCACCCTTGAGAGATCAGATCGCTGCTATAGTACCGTCGCCCGTGAGAGAAAGCCAATGCTGTAGGAGTCAGATCACCCTAGCGAGATCTGATAGTCGCTATAGTACCATCGCCCTTGGGAAACAGCCGACGCTATAGGAAATCAGATCACCGCTATAGTACCGTCGCTCTAGGGAGATCTGATCGTCGCTGTAGTGCCGTCGCCCGTCGCTCATGGGAGAAAGCCGACGCTGCAGGAGTCAGGTCACCCTAGATCTGGTCGCCGCTACAGAATTTGTCATCAAAAACTTTGCATGAACAAGAGGGAGGAAGGTAAGGAGGGAATCCATTAAGAACCTAATTTGTGAAATGATTTGAATCAAAATATCATTTGAAATCAAATTGCCGTTCTTGCAAGTAATCATCTCACACGAAAATTCATCTTTCAAGGATCAAGATATCCATTGGAATTCATAAAATTCATCTTTCGTGAGAAGAATAAGGAAGAATTCATGGGAAAGAAGCACCATATGAAGGATAAAGGAAATTCCATGAATAAACCTTCATAAATCAAATCTATTTCTCATTTAAAGATTCATAATTACGAAATTCGTGAGAGATGTATTTGTAAATGAATTTTATATGTCAAACATTATTAAGTGATGGAGCAAGGATATAAAGTAAACTTGATATCAAGGAAGATAAAACTGAAATAAATTCATTAAAGCTCCATTCATGAAATACATTAAGAGAAGGCACAAGTCCAGAAAAGAAATACAATAAACTTATGTATTCGGATAATTGAACATCCCTAATTCTCTTCTAATGAAATCAAATTGTTCTTCATTTAAGGGTTTTGTAAAGATATCGGTCAATTGATGTTTCGTATTAATAAACTCTAAGATTATATCATGATTATTAACAAGGTCTCATATAAAGTGATGCCTAATGTCAATGTGTTTAGTTCTAGAGTGTTGAATAGGATTTTTTATTAAATATATTGCACTTGTATTGTCACATTTTATAGGAATATTCTTAAGATAAATTTTATAATCTTCTAATATATTTTTCATCCATATAACTTATGCACAACATGCACTAGCCACAATGTATTCAGCTTCAGTTGTGGATAGTGCAACTGAGTTTTGTTTCTTCGAGGACCAAGAGACAAGTGCGTGTCCTAAAATTTGATATATTCCGGATGTGCTCTTTCTATCTATTCGACACCCAACAAAATCAGCATCGGTATAACCTAGCAATTCAAAATTTTTAGATTTTGGATACCATAATCCTAATTTATGAGTTTCTTTTAGGTATCAAAAAATTCTTTTGACAACTGTTAAACGATATTGCTTGGGGTTAGATTGAAATATAACACAAAGTCCTACACTAAACATGATATCCGATCTAGTTACGGTGAGATATAACAAACTACCTATCATACCCCTATAGGCTTTTTAATCAAAGCTCCACCTTCGTCAATGTCTAACTTAGGCTTTTTAATCAATACTCATAGGAGTATTGAAAGTCTTTTTTTGGTAAGTAAAAGTAAATTGATTATTGTAAAGCTTCTACAAATACCTTTGAGTGCACATGTGTAATATCCCTCACTTTTAAAAATTATTAATAAAAATTTATTTATAAATTGGTGAACCTATATGTAAATATAGAAATTTCAAGGACTAAACTGTTAAGTTGCAAAAAGAAAAAAATAAAGAAAATCAAAAATTTTGGTTTTATCCCACCGTCTCCCACGCTCTATTTCTCAAGAAACAGAGAGAGAGGAGCGGTGGGGTATGGGGAGAAGAAGAGAGGAAGAAGAGGGAGAAGAGAAGAAAACAAAAAGAAGAGGAAAGGGAAGAGGGAGAGGAAAGAGAGATAGCTGCAGCAGCTAGGGCTACAACACCTCTGTTTTGTGTAGGAGGAAACAGAGGAGTTCATGTGTGGGGCGTCGGGGAGGAGAAGGGAAGAAGAGGAGAAGAAGAGAAGCAGAGGAAGAGAAGCAGAAGAAGAAGAAGAAGAAGAAGAAGAAGAAGAAGAAGAAGATTGGAGTTATTCAAGCCCAATCACAAGCCATCCTCGACCTTGGAATGCTGTAGACTATAAATTTTCTTTGATGTATTTTAGGAATCTAGGATGATGAGGACATTTGGGTCCTCCTATTTCATTTGATTCTGATTAATTAAGGTGGATAAAAGGGTTGATCGAGGATATTAAATCAGAGTAGCGCAATGGAGGCATGGTGGACCTAATTTCATTGGTGGTAGAAAAATGAATGATGCAAACAGAGAAGATATTTGATGTACAAAATTGTTTTGATGATCAAAAGATTTCTTTTGCCACCTTATATTGGAAGTAGAGGCTGATTATTATTGGCAACAATGAAAAGAATTTTTGGAGATCAGTGACAAGAATGATAAGGATAAGTTTACCAATAAGAATATGATTGGAAATGAATCAGAAAGTAATGACAAGAGGGTCAAGACATTTGGATTTGAAAAGGAAAGTCACCACCAAAGACTTAATCATGTGTGAATTACAAGTTAAATTATGAAACAAGTTTGTGTTTTCGGGTGATTGGAGTCTATTTTGCTTGTAGAAAGTTGGATCATAAAATAAAAGTTTGCCCTTTGAACAAGAAGAAAGAGTCACTGCCTCCTAAATCATCAGCCTATGTCAGAGTGTATGCTATCACTGAATATGATTCTAAGACTTCGGAATTAGTGGTCGAAGGTATTATGTATGTTTATGAAAGAATGCAAATATTTGTTTGAACATGGGTTCTATCTACGATTTGATTTGTAACATGTTGCCTATCACTTGGGTATTCAACCTAGACCACTGTATTATGTGATATATGTAAGTACAATCATTGGAGATTCTTTGATAACGAACTTGAATCTGGTCCTCTTGTCTGATTTTATTGGAGAACTTGAACTTTTTGCTGAGCCCATCTTTTATTTTGAGAGTATTGGACATTATTTATCTCCTTGCCTAATGCATCCCAGGATGACTTGTTTGGATTACCTGCAAATGTGATTTTGCTTTTGATTTGGTCCTTGGGACAATCCTAAAATCTAAGCTTCTCTACAAAATGATATCATTTGAATAAGCGGAATTAGAAAAACAACTACAAGGATTATTAAATGAGGATTTTATTTGGCTTAATATTTTATCATGAGGTGCTCTGGTGTTAGTTAAAAAGATGGATGGAACATTGAGGCTTGTTATTGATTATGGATAGTTGAATCAGGTGATCATCAAAAACGAGTATTTTCTGAAGTAACGACTTGCTTGATTAATTACAGAGTGCGCAAGTATTTTTAGAAATTGATTGAAGGTCGGGTTACCGTCTATTGAGGATCAAGGAGGAGAATATTTCGGTCACTCGTGGATAATTATGTAATTGTATTGTATTGATGAAACTATTTAAGAGTAGGAGGAGGAAATAAAGATATCATAATCCTCATCTTTTCATCGATTGAGCTATGATCAATTTAGAGGACTAAATTTTCTTTTAAGGAGGGGAGAGTGTAATATCCCTCACTTTTAAAAATTATTAATAAAGATTTATTTATAAATCGGAGGATCTATATGTAAATATAGGAATTTGAAGGACTAAACTGTTAAGTTGCAAAAAGAAAAAGATAAAGGAAAACCAAAAATTCGGTTTTATCCCACCGCCTCCCACGCTCTCTGTTTCTCGAACAGAGAGAGAAGCGGTGGCGCGTGGGTCTGTTTCTCGAGCAGAGAGAGGAGCGGTGGAGCGTGGGGAGAAGAAGAGAGGAAGAAGAGGGAGAAGGGAAAAAGAAGAAGAAGAAGAAGAGAGGAGAATAGCTGCGGCAAGGCTGCAGCGAGGAGGTGTGTGGCGTTGGGGAGGAAAAGGGAAAGAGGAGAAGAAGAGAAGGAGAAGAAGAGGGAAAAGAGAGGGAAGAGGGAGAGGAGCGAGAGGTGGCAGCAGCTAGGGCTGCAGCACCTCTGTTTCCTGCAGATGGAAACAGAGGAGAGGTGAGGGGCGTTCGAAGAGGAGAAGAAGAAGAAGAGGAAGAGAAGAGGAAGAGGAAGCAGGAGAAAAGGTTGTGATACCTCTGTTTCCTGCAGAGGAAACAGAGGAGAGGGTGGGTGTGACGTCGGGGAGAAGAAGGGGAGGAAGGAGAAGAAGAGAAGAAGAAGAAAGGAAGGAGAAGGAAGAAGAGAAGGGAAAGGAGGAGCTACGGCGGTGGCAGCTGCAGCTGGAAGAGAAGGAGAGGAAGAGATGGTGAGGAAGAAGAGAAGAAGTGGAAGCGGGTGAAGAGGCGGCACCTCTGTTTCCTGCAGGAGGAAACAGAGGAAAGGAGGTGCTGTTCGTCGGGGAGAAGAAGGGGAGGAAGGAGAAGAAGAGAAGAAGAAGAAAGGAAGGAGAAGGAAGAAGAGAAGGGAAAGGAGGAGCTGCGACGGTGGCAGCTGCAGCTGGAAGAGAAGGAGAGGAAGAGATGGTGAGGAAGAAGAGAAGAAGTGGAAGCGGGTGAAGAGGCGGCACCTCTGTATCCTGCAGGAGGAAACAGAGGAAAGGAGGTGCTGTTCGTCGGGGAGAAGAAGGGGAGGAAGGAGAAGAAGAGAAGAAGAAGAAAGGAAGGAGAAGGAAGAGGAGAAGGGAAAGAAGTAGCTGCGGCTGCGGTTGTGGCAGCTGCAGCTGTGGCAGGGAAAGAGGAAGAGGAAGGAAGAAGGGAAGGAGAGGAAGATGAGAAGGGGAAGGAGGGGCTGCAGCTGCGGCGATGGCAGCTGCAGCTGGAAGAGAAGGGGAAGAGAAAGGAAGAAGGGAAGGAGAGGAAGAAGAGAGGAAGAGGAGAAGGGAATGAAGTAGCTGCGGCGGCGGCTGTGGCAGCTGCAACTGTGGCAGGAAAAGAGGAAGAGGAAGGAAGAAGGGAAGGGGAGGAAGAAGAGAAGGGGCTGCGGCTGCTGCGATGGCAGCTGCAGTTGGAAGAGAAGAAGGAGAGGAAGATGAGCAGGGGAGGAAGTAGAGGCTGTGGCCGTGGCTGAGGCTGCGACTGCAGTAGTGCAGCTGGGAAAGAAGAGAAGGAAAGGAAGAAGAAGAGAAAGGAAAAGGGAAGAAGAGAGGAAGAAGAGAAGGAGAGGCAGCTGTGGCAGTGGCAACTGCAGCTGGAATTGAAGGAATGAGAGTAAGAGAGAGTAAGTGACTGTGCCTCGATGTTCGACACATGGTGTAGTTGCGAAGAAAGGAAGAAAACGGGAGCACAAAACGAAACAGAGAGAGGACACGGAGAAAAAGTAGAAGGATTTGGGCTGGCACCTTCTTTGGATCTTCGGATCGAAATCATTGAAAGGCAAGTTTCCCGCTTGTTCCAATCCTTTCTATTGCAAATTCCCTGTTCGTTTCTCCTATAATTGCTCTGATATGTCTTATTGCAAGTTCCCTGATCGTTTCTCCTATAATTGCTCTGATATGTCTTATTGCAAGTTCCCTGATCGTTTCTCCTATAATTGCTCTGATATGTCTTATTGCAAGTATCCTGATCTTTTCTCACTGTCAATTTTATCTCCACATTTGCTTTGAATATGAGGAACTTTGAATTGTTCTAGCCTTGCATTTGATATATCTCCTGTTTAGACGTAACGATTCGAATCTGTGCAACTTTTGAGATTCTGACCTTTTGATACCGAGCTGCCTATAAGCCTTTGTGGAAACTCTGATTTGTTCAAAACTGATTTCATTGGAACTTAGACTCGTAGACCTTTCCTTGATATATGGATTGAAAGATTTGGAATCTAAACACCTGCCCAGTTATCTGTTGAATCTGACATTATGAATTCTGCTAATAGAGATTTTGTTCTACGACTCTTGCTTACCAAATTATTTGTAACTCTCTCTGTTGGACAGTTCAATTCATATGAAGCCTGTCTTATCTGAAAGTATTATCCAATGATTATTTCTGAGTAAATTGGAGCACGATTGATAGTTTGAATCATTTGTTCAATGTGCCTTCTGTATTCTGCCAGAAATCGAGCTTTGGTCGATTTCTCTTATTCTGGTTTCATTCCTTTGGAAATTGATATCCTTTAGCCTTCTTATTCAATTGAGCTTTATATTACTACTTTGAATTCTTGTATGCTCTTGTCCTTAAAATTATTGCATTTTTGAAAACTGTTGTGTAACGTTATACTATATCGTATTGACTCATATAGGCACATGTATATCCTATTGTTCCGCATTTGCTTTCGATATGTGCCTATTCCAGTTTCATTCCTTTGGACATTGAATTCATCAAATCTTCTTATTGAATTGAGTTATTTGTGATTGCTTGGATTCCATATGTGCCCTTGCTTTCAATTCCCTTCAAATCTGAATATACTTGTGAAAGATTATTGCTTACTTCGGATTGACTCGTAAAGGCACATGTAAGCTTCGTTGTTCCGCGTGTGCTTCCGATATATGCTACTTATTGTTGAAACTGCCCTTTTGTACTCTGGTGTGTGGGATTGTCTGGACCTTTGCCAGAAATGGTAAAGGGGATGCGCTGATTTGCCCGCTTTGTGGGGTCCCGCTTTGTGGGATATTCTGGTATGCGCTTATTTGCCCGCTTTGTGGGGTCCCGCTTTGTGGGATATTGCTTAGAGCCTGCGATGCTCTGCCGGCCCCTTTGACTTCACCTAGACGTGGGTGGATGGAGCTCCCAGACGTGGGAGACTTTTGTCAGGTGGTCATTCAGAAATGGATGAATCACATTCTGACTGAGATCCCACTACACCTTCTGTATGTTTGATATGATATCCAGAGCTTTGGTTATGTGTTTCTGTACATGCTTTGGATAAGATTGATATGTTTGCAATGTCAAAGACGACGTTTGAGCTTCTGTACGATATTTGTTTTCGATATGCTCTGAAATGCTTCATTCACTGATGATTTTGCTTCGAAATGTTCCATATGCCGTTGATATGCTTCGGAACATGTTATATGCCATTGATAAGCTCCGATATGTTTCCTTGTTTCTGATATGCTCCAATTACTCTGTGCTCCATTTGCTATGAACTGATATGTTCTGAAATGTCCTATCTGCCATTGATATGTTCCAATTACTCTGTGCTCCATTTGTTATGAACAAATATGTTCTGAAATATCCTATCTGCCATTGATATGCTCCAATTACTCTATGCCCCATTCGTTATGGATCAAATATGTTTTTGAATGACATGATACGTATGATTTGGTATCTATTGAGATGGTATCCTTGAGAATTCTGGTATTCTGCCTTGCAATATGATACCTTACTCGTTTCAAACTGTTCCTTTTGTTCTGAATATGCTTTGTCACTTGCTGAGCCGTTTTTGGCTCACTCCGTTGTTACATAAACCTTTCAGGTCAGCTTGTCACTCTTCGAGATGTTTGATTTGGGCTGAGGCAGTGGATAGCTATTCAGAATTATGGGCAAGTCTTGTTGGTTGTTATGCTATTGTTGTATAAGTATGTTTTGTATGTAATGAAATGTCGTCGATGAACCGAAATGGATATACTGTGTCAAAGTGTTAGGAGATCTCTCTTATTTGGAATTTCTGAATGTTAAGCCTAATTTATAATGATATGAACTTGTGGTGAATAGTTGGAGTTCTGATTGTATAAATTATTTAGCTTGTGGATTTATAAATGTTGTTCATGTTTGTCAAGTTGGCTTGGGTTGCCATAAAGGTGAATTATCGAGTGATGTGATATATGATTATAAACTGCACAGGTTTTATGGATGTGAATATGAATAGAATGTTTTCAGTGTCCTCAAACGTTAGTTTGGATCCTGGATTGGTCTGTGACGAAAAGTTTAAAAATCATGGATATATTTTGAGGGGGCGTGACAACGCCCCTCAAAATATCCATAATTTTTAAAATTTTCGTCACAGACCAATCCAGGATACAAACTAACATTTGAGGACACTGAAAAATATTCTATCAAATTCACATCTATAAAACCTGTGCAATTTATAATCATATATCACATCACTCGATAATTCACATTTATGGCAACCCAAGCCAACTTAACAAACATGAACAACATTTATAAATCCACAAGCTAAGTAATTTATACAATCAGAACTCCAACTATTCACCACAAGTTCGTATCATCATAAATTAGACTTAACATTCTGAAATTCCAAATAAGAGATATCTCTTAACACTTTGACACAGTATATCTATTTCGGTTCATCGACAACATTTCATTACATACAAAACATACTTATACAACAATATCATAATGACCAACCAGACTTGCCCATAATTCTGAATAGCTATCCACTGCCTCAGCCCAAATCAAACATCTCGAAGAGTGACAAGCTGACCTGAAAGATTTATATAACAACGGAGTGAGCCAAAAACGGCTCAGCAAGTGACAAAGCATATTCAGAATAAAAAGAACGATTTCAAACAAGTAAGGTATCATAATGCAAGGCAGAATACAAGAATTCTCAAGGATACCATCTCATTAGATACAAAATCATATGTATCATGTCATTCAAACATATTTAATTCATAACAAATGGAGCACAGAGTAATTGGAGCATATCAATGGTAGATAGGACATTTCAGAATATATCAGTTCATAGCAAATGGAGCACAGAGAAATTGGAGCATATCAGTAACGAATGAAACATTTCGGAGTTTATCAATGGCGTATGAAATGTTCCGGAGCATATCAACGGCATATGGAACATTTCGAAGCATATCAACAGTGAATGAACCATTTCAGAGCATATCAAAAACAAATACCATATAGAAGCTCAAACGTCGTCCTTGACGTTGCAATCATATCATTCTTATCCAAAGCATGTACAGAAACACATAACCAAAGCTCTAGATATCATATCAAACATATAGAAGGTGTAGTGGGACCTCGAACAAAACGTGATACATCCATTTCTGAATGACCACCAGACAGAAGTCTCCCACGTTTGGGAGCTCCATCCACCCACGTCTAGGTGAAGTCAGAGGGGGCCGGCAGAGCATCGCAGGCTCTAAGCACATACCCTTTACCATTTCTGGCAAAGGTCCAGACAGTCCCACAACCACCAGAGTACAAGAGGGCAGTTTTAGCAATAAGTAGCATATATCGGAAGCACACGCGGAACAACAAACGTACATGTGCCTTTACGAGTCAAATACGATGCAAGCAACAATCTCTCACAAATGTATTCAGATTTGGAATGAAATAAAAGCAAGACTATACTCGGATTCCAAACAATCATATATAACTCAATTCAAATAAGAAGGTTAGATGAATTCAATATCCAAAGGAATGAAACTAGAATAGGCATACATCGAAAGCAAATGCGAAACAATGGGTTATACATGTGCCTATAGGAGTCAATACGATATAGCTTAAACGTTACACAATAGTTTTCAAGAATGCAAATAATTTTAAGGACAAGAGAATACAAGAATTCAAAGTAGTAATATAAAGCTCAATTGAATAAGAAGGCTAAAGGATATCAATTTCCAAAAGAATGAAACCAGAATATGAGAAATCAACCAAAGCTCGATTTCTGGCAGAATACAAGAGGCACATTGAACAAATGATTCAAACTATCAATCGTGCTCCAATTTACTCAGAAATAATCATTGGATAATACTTTTAGATAAGACAGGCTTCATATGAATTGAACTGTCCAACAGAGAGAGTTTCAAATAATTTGGTAAACAAGGGTCATAGAACAAAATCTCTGTTTGGTAGAATTCATAATGTCAGATTCAACAGATAACTGGGCAAGTGTTTGAATTCCAAATCTTTCAATCCATATATCAAAAGAAAGATCTACGAGTCTAGTTTCCAATGGAATTAGTTTTGAATAAATCAGAGTTTCCAACAAAGACTTATAGGTAGCTCGGTATCAAAAGGTCAGAAATTACGATCCCTGTTTTGCAAAATCAGTAGGCTCATTTGAAACAGAAGTTTGGGCAGACAAACTTACTCCGAATTTTTAAAATAAGCTATCAAAACAAAGGTTTATGAGTCTATATTTTGATCAAATAAGTTTTGTCCAAATCAGAGGTCAATACATGAAGTTATAATCATAACAAGGAAGAAACGTCAAAATCTCATAAGTTGCACAGATTCGGATCGATATGTCTAAACAAGAGATATATCAAATGCAAGGCTAGAACAATTCAAAGTTCCTCATATTCAAAGCAAATGTAGAGATAAAAATGATAGTGAGGAAAGATCAGGATACTTGCAATAGGAAAGATTAGAACAATTACAGGAGGAACGATCGGGAAACTTACAATAAGAAATATCAGAGCAATTATAGGAGAAACGATCAGGGAACTTGCAATAAGAAATATCAGAGCAATTATAGGAGAAACGATCAGGGAACTTGCCTTTCAAATATTTTGATCTGAATATCCAAGGAAGGTGTCAGTCCAATCCTTCTACTTTTCCTCCGTGTCCTCTCTCTGTTTCGTTTTGTGCTCCCGTTTTCTTCCTTTTTTCGCAACTACATCACGTGTCGAACATCGAGGCACAGTCACCTGCTCTCTCTTACTCTCATTCCTTCTTTTTCTTTCCCAAACGTAGCTGCCACAACCGCCGCCGCTGCCGCTGCCACAATCGCCGCCCCTTCCACCGAACTACCATCCTTCCTCCCTTCTCTCGCAGACATAACTACTGCATACGCAGTCGCTGCCGCTGCCGCTGCCGCTACAGCCGCAATCCCGTCCATAGCCCCTTTTTCCCCCTTTCCTTTCTTTTCTTTCCCAGTTGCAACTATCGCAGTCGCAGTCGCAACCATGCCCGCAGCCACCACAGCCGCAGCCTCTTCTTTCTCCCCTGCTCTATTTCCTCTCCTTCTCTTCCAGCTGCAGCTGCCACTGCCACAGGTGCCTCTCCTTCTCCTCTTCCTCTCTTCTTCCCTTTTCCTTTCTCTTCTTCGTCCTTTCCTTCTCTTCTTTCCTAGCTGCTAGTCATAAGTGCCCAGCAAGCCAATCACGTGAGTGATGGCACGTGTGACTTGATACAGAATCTTTTTGCTTATTATATTTTTGGCGTATATCACTTTATAACTATTGCATAAATGCATATGTATTGTGATGTCCTTGGATTTGTGCAATGGGAATCGGATCGTGATGAGATCACGATAATGAGATCGATTCACCTTTAAACACATATCCTAAATAATCCCGGTCATAGGTTACTCGAGAGGGACATCGTGATAACCGGATAGACTGGTGTGCTGTATACCCGTTCATATGATGGATGCAGCTGGTCTCATAGCTGCTCGTGTAGGGACACTAGGGATACAGTACAGGTGCTCATTGGAGAATGAGTTCACTGATTGATCCGCTTACGGAATGCTGGATGGTTGATGATGCCTTAATGTCAGACAACGATTCCGTAGTCCTAGTGGTGTATCTGGTTCTTAGACTTGAGACACCAAGGATGTCCTGTATGAGTGCTCCACTCTTTGATACCAGACTTATAGGTTTGGCTGTTCCCAGATCTAGTACAGCTGGTCATTGGGAGTGGTAGTCGACCTTACGAGGGCTATTGAGTGTCGATAGAGGATCATCCACTCTCGGTATCATGAGAGGAATATCCCATGTGTTCTTGCTCAGACAAATCCCTGGCCAGGGTCATTCGGGTTGAGAGAGAAAGAGTTCTCCGGGAGAATCCGATTAGAGCGAGACTCAAGTAGAAACCGTATGGGTCTGACAGCACCATGCTCGATATACGGTCTCTGGGATATTAGATGGATGAGGGACTATAGGTACATGGTAACTGAGGACAGACAGGTCCAATGGATTGGATTCCCCTGTATCGTCTGGGGACTACGGCGTAGTGGCCTAGTACTTCCGTAGTCGATGAGTCGAGTGAATTATTACAGAGATAATAATTCACTTAGTTAGAAGGAGTTCTGACAGGTATGACTCACGGCCAGCTCGATATTGGGCCTAGAGGGTCACAAACATATGGTAGGCATTGCGTTGAGTAGAGGTTCGGATATGAGATATCCGACGGAGCCCTTGTCTTATTGGATGCAGATCCAATACCCACTAGGGAAGGACCCATTAGGGTTTGACACGGGATCTCTATAAATAGGAGGGATTCACAGCCTCATAGGCTAGAGTCTTTGCTTGCCCTTCCTATTCTCCTCTCCCTCTCCACCTCAGAGTAGGCCTGGAGTTTTGAGGAGCGTCGTCGCAACCCTGCTGTGTGGATCACCGCTAGAGAGGAGGACGCTTGACCTCCTTCACCCTCTCCTAAGGATCTGCAAGGAAACAGGGATATACGATCTCCCTAGGTAACACAATCTCTATACGCAGTTTTGTGTTTTGCGGATTTTTGCGCACCAATCTTCGCACGACGATGAACATCTTTTTGGGAATCGGGGATTTTTGTTTTCTTGTTCTTCCGCTGCGCATATGATGTCGCCCCCCATGATTTCCCAACAGTGGTATCAGAGCCAGGTTGTTCGTGCGAATGATTGGTTTTTGAACTGCGTGTGTTGTGTTTAGGAAGAATATTGACGTCAAAATCGTTGACGCAAAAGCAAGGAAGGGCAGCAACAGTTGCTGCCCTCGATCTGCATGCCTGCAGTAGCCGGCCGGCGATCTGCTTGTAGCAGGCTTGCGGCCGGCGGGGCTGGGAGCCCGCTCGGTAGAAGCGCCTGCGGCCACTGAGCCCGCGGACAGAGGCGCTGCGGGGCAGCAGCGCGGGCTGAGGCACCGCAGGGCAGCGGCGCCTGTGGCCGCTGCTCCCACGGGCAAAAACCCCGCAGGGGCGGCCGCCAGCGAGACAGCACCACCTGCGGGCGCTGACTCGCGGGCAGAACCGCCCGCGAAGGCGGCGGCGCCCGCGGGGGCGCCCACCTGCAACGGTAGCGACCCCAGCGGGCGTGCCACCTGCAGGCGAGGGCAGTGCCCTCGCCCTCGCCGCACAGGCCGCCGCCAGCAGGGTGGCGGCGGCGGCGGCGCAGCAGCGAAAAGGGGAAAGGGTATTAGGGTTTTCTGCGCAAAAGACAGTTTTGCCCCTCGGAATTTAAGAAATTTCAGTTTCTGTCTTTTGTCCAAATTATGAAAATACCTTAGGAATTGAGAAATTCCCTACATGTCCCTGATTTCAGAAAATATTAATTAATTAAAAGGTTTAGTTGATTATTATTTTTATTATTATCTAGTAGTCCTACATGATGATGATTATTTATACATGTGATGTATGATGTGTGGACGGATGATCATGGACCGTGTGATGTGTGTACTTGTGATTATTATTATTGAGGTCTACGAACCTCCATTATATTTCTCGTTTATTGTCGGGCCTGCGTGCCTATGATTAAGTTGTAATCACATGAGGAGGCGCAGCGGGAGCGTGGATGCGATAGCGGGACCCACGAGACGGACGATCGTGATGCATGGAGATGCATCAAGATGTCGACGACACCGACGAGGACGAGATGGACGATCACAGGGCATGGAGATGCACCGTTGCACACATAGATCTTGATGTGAGTGATTAGGCCTACTGGCTCGGGCCTAATCATATTAGGTTGTGGTCCATGATCATCTGGTGTGATTGCTTATACACATACTAGATATGTATATATATTTGCATGCGATGTAGATATATATTAAATATGTACATGTGTGACATGTCATAATAGGAGACCAAATCATAGAAACATCTCTCGATAATATTAAGTCGGTAAACGTGAGGCAATTAGATTGACCCACATGGCCTTCCATCGTTATGAGTAGGAACCGAATCCCGGTGTAGGTTGAGTTGGTCGAGTCCCTCGAGACTCACCTATATCGCGATTCGCTATCTTGCTTACGACATAGAGATGTCACCGGTGACCTGAGGGCATGATATGCTTGGTCGAGTCCCTCGAGGGTATATCATCAAATCAGACTCATCTTGTAACGAAGGTGTTGACTTAACCGAGCATCATGGTTGGTCGAGTCCCTCGAGGCCATGGTGATTCGGAGGCCGAACAGGACGGGAATCACAAGGAGTTGTGATCGGCAAGAGTTGTCTACCTTTTAGGCTTAGTGTGATTGGTCGAGTCCCTCGAGGTTACACTAAGACGCTGATTGGATCCTGATCCCCACTAGAAGTCTGCCGGAGACTTCCGTTTCACGTGCTGAGGGTGTCGCGTGACTCGTTAGTAAAATAGTGGGAGCATATTAAGATAGAAGTCCATATCTTGATAGTTTATTTCTTGCAAAATCTGCATGTTATTCATTTTTGCTACATCTTTATTTTCAGAAAATGTCGCTTTCAAATCCCTTACGTGGCATACTTGATGTCAACCGCCTCACTGGTCCAAATTATACGGATTGGCTCCGTAACTTGAGAATTGTTCTCACAGCGGAGAAAATCGTGTACGTCCTTGATACAGTGATGCCTACGCCCGAAGAAGGGGCAAGCGAGGATGAGATCGCTCGCTACGTGAAGTACATTGATGACTCCACTCTTGCTCAGTGCTATATGTTGGGCTCTATGACTCCAGAGTTACAGAGACAACATGAAAAGATGGATGCCAAATCCATTCTCCTACATGTCCGTAAATTGTTTGAGGAACAGGGAAGGACTCAACGATATGAGATATCCAAGAGCCTTTTCCGCGCTAGGATGACTGAGGGGACACCGGTTCAGAACCATGTCCTAAAGATGATTGAGTGGATAGAGAAACTCACAGGTCTAGGAATGGTCCTAGAGGATAACTTGTGTGTGGACATTGTGCTTCAGTCCCTACCAGATTCCTTTTCACAGTTCATAATGAACTTTAATATGAACAAGCTTGAGGTGACTCTCCCAGAGCTCCTCAATATGTTGAGGGAGGCAGAGAGTACTATTAAGAAAGAGAAGCCAGTTCTCTACACTGGTGAGACCAGAAAGAAAAGGAAAGCAGAAAGGTCCCTTAAGAAGGGAAAGGGCAAGGGCAAACAAGGTAAAGTAAAGGTTGCTAAGAAAGACCCAACAAAGGACAAAGGCCAGTGCTTCCACTGTGGTAAAGATGGGCACTGGAAGAGAAACTGCAAAGAGTACCTTGCAGAAAGGGCGAAACAAAAGCTTGATGAAGCTTCAGGTACATTCATGATCGGTCTCCATTTGTCAGACTCTTATGATAACACATGGGTATTAGATACCGGTAGTGCTTATCATATATGTAATTCGTTGCAGGTTCTGGCAAGGCCTAGGAGACTAGAGAGAGGCGAGATGGACCTCAAGATGGGTAATGGAGCAAAAGTTGCTGTTTTAGCTGTTGGCGAGGTCGCCCTACATCTGCCTAGTGGAGCTTTTATTGCATTAGATGCATGTTATTTTGTTCCTTCTATTATCAAAAACATTATCTCCATTTCATGTTTAACAGTTAGTGGATATAAATTTGTTTTTGAGAACAATGGTTGTTCGATATTATTAGATGATAAGATCATCACGAAAGGAACATTGCATAATGGTTTATTTATGTTAGACACCACTCCACATATCATGAATATAAATGTGTCCAAAAGGAAACGAGATGAGTTGAACAGTGCATACCTATGACATTGTAGGCTAGGTCACATCCATGAAAGAAGGATTCAAAAGTTACTAAATGATGGATATCTAGATCCATTCGACTATATGTCTTATGCAACTTGTGAGCCTTGCATTCGTGGAAAATTGACCAACTCTCCATTTAGTGGAACTGGAGAGAGAGCCACTGAGTTGTTGGAACTCATACATAGTGATATATGTGGACCTATGTCAACTCATGCCATTGGAGGTTACTCCTACTTCATTACATTTACTGATGATTTCTCAAGGTATGGATATGTGTACTTAATGAAGTACAAGTCCGAGGCCTTTGAGAAATTCAGAGAGTATAAGAATGAGGTGGAGAACCAGACTGGAAAGAGTATCAAAACTCTTCGATCAGATCGAGGAGGTGAGTACTTAAGTACAGAGTTTACTCACTTCCTCAAGGACCATGGGATATTATCCCAATGGACACCTCCTTATACACCTCAGCTCAATGGTGTCTCTGAAAGGAGAAATCGTACATTATTAGATATGGTACGGTCCATGATGAGTTTCGCTGACCTACCCATCTCATTCTGGGGATATGCCCTAGAAACCGCAGCTTACCTTCTGAACAGAGTTCCAACTAAGTCGGTGGTGTCTACACCATATGAGATATGGAAAGGGAAGAAGCCTGATCTTAAAGTAGTTAAGATTTGGGGCTGCTCTGCCCATGTTAAAAGACACAACCCCGATAAGTTAGAATCAAGGACAGGGCGATGTAAATTTGTGGGATACCCCAAGGAAACTTGTGGGTATTACTTCTATCATCTCGAGGACCAAAAGGTCTTTGTAGCTAAGAGAGCAGTGTTCCTTGAGAAGGAACACATTCTTGACGGAGACAGTGGGAGAATGATAGAATTGAGCGAGGTTGGAGAACCAAGCTCAAGCACCACTCTACAGCCCGAGTCTGTTCAGGTATCTAATACACAAGTTTCAACTTTACGCAGGTCTGATAGAGTATCCCATCCTCCTGAGAGATATGTGGGACATATTAGAGCAGAGGACGTAGAGGATATTGATCCTCAGACCTACGAGGAGGCTATTATGAGTATAGACTCCGGGAAGTGGAAAGAAGCCATGAATTCTGAGATGGATTCTATGTACTCCAATAAGGTTTGGAACCTAGTTGATGCACCCGAAGGTATTGTACCCATCGGTTGCAAGTGGATCTTTAAGAAAAAGATCGGAGTAGATGGAAAGGTAGAGACCTATAAAGCAAGGCTAGTGGCTAAGGGGTATCGTCAAAGGCAAGGTGTTGACTACGACGAAACTTTCTCACCCGTAGCAATGCTAAAATCCATCAGAATTCTATTGGCTATTGCAGCACACTATGATTATGAGATCTGGCAGATGGATGTGAAAACCGCATTCCTCAACGGGAACCTGGAGGAGGAGGTGTATATGATGCAACCTGAGGGATTCGTGTCCAAGAACTGCCCAGATAAGGTGTGTAGGTTGCTTAGATCCATTTATGGACTAAAGCAAGCTTCCCGAAGTTGGAACATAAGATTTGATGAGGCAATCAGATCTTATGACTTCGTTAAGAACGAAGATGAGCCTTGTGTATACAGAAAGGTAAGTGGGAGCGCTATTAGCTTTTTGGTGTTATATGTGGATGACATCCTCATCATTGGGAATGACATAGGAATGCTATCCACAATAAAGGCTTGGTTATCTAGACACTTCTCCATGAAGGACTTAGGAGAATCATCTTATATCTTGGGGATTAGAATCTATAGAGATAGATCCAAAAGGATGCTTGGCTTGTCCCAGTCCAGGTACATAGAAACTATTGTCAAAAGGTTTGGCATGGAAAATTCTAAAAGAGGTCTCATACCGATGAGACATGAGATATCGCTTTCTACGAGTATGTCCCCAAAGACTCCAGAAGAAAGGGCGAACATGGATATGATACCTTATGCCTCAGCAATAGGGTCTATCATGTATGCCATGCTATGTACTAGGCCTGATATAGCGCATGCTCTGAGTGTCACGAGCAGGTATCAGGCGGATCCAGGCTTGGAGCACTGGAAAGCAGTAAAGTGTATCCTTAAGTACTTGAGAAGGACTAAGGATCTTTTACTAGTATATGGAGGTAATAGCCTTAAGGTTGAAGGCTACACTGACTCAAGTTTTCAGTCTGATGTCGATGATAGCAAGTCGAATTCAGGGTATGTGTACACCTTGAATGGAGGAGCAGTGTGCTGGAAGAGTTCCAAGCAAGATACCACTGCTGACTCGACCACAGAGGCGGAGTACATTGCTGCATCAAATGCAGCAAAGGAGGGAGTCTGGTTGAAGAAGTTCATCACAGATTTAGGAGTCGTGCCGGATAGTGAGGAGCCGATTTCCCTATATTGCGACAACAACGGGGCAATTGCTCAAGCGAAGGAACCTAGGTCTCATCAGAAATCTAAGCATGTTCTGAGGAGGTTCCACCTTATCAGAGAGATCGTGACCCGAGGAGATGTAGCAGTGGAAAGAGTTCCATCCGAAGATAACATTGCAGATCCACTAACAAAGCCATTGTCTCAGATTGTCTTTGAGCGTCACAGGGGTCTGATGGGGATCAGACACATAGGTGATTGGCTTTAGGTCAAGTGGGAGATTGCTAGTCATAAGTGCCCAGCAAGCCAATCACGTGAGTGATGGCACGTGTGACTTGATACAGAATCTTTTTGCTTATTATATTTTTAGCGTATATCACTTTATAACTATTGCATAAATGCATATGTATTGTGATGTCCTTGGATTTGTGCAATGGGAATCGGATCGTGATGAGATCACGATAATGAGATCGATTCACCTTTAAACACATATCCTAAATAATCCCGGTCATAGGTTACTCGAGAGGGACATCGTGATAACCGGATAGACTGGTGTGTTGTATACCCGTTCATATGATGGATGCAGCTGGTCTCATAGCTGCTCGTGTAGGGACACTAGGGATACAGTACAGGTGCTCATTGGAGAATGAGTTCACTGATTGATCCGCTTACGGAATGCTGGATGGTTGATGATGCCTTAATGTCAGACAACGATTCCGTAGTCCTAGTGGTGTATCTGGTTCTTAGACTTGAGACACCAAGGATGTCCTGTATGAGTGCTCCACTCTTTGATACCAGACTTATAGGTTTGGCTGTTCCCAGATCTAGTACAGCTGGTCATTGGGAGTGGTAGTCGACCTTACGAGGGCTATTGAGTGTCGATAGAGGATCATCCACTCTCGGTATCATGAGAGGAATATCCCATGTGTTCTTGCTCAGACAAATCCCTGGCCAGGGTCATTCGGGTTGAGAGAGAAAGAGTTCTCCGGGAGAATCCGATTAGAGCGAGACTCAAGTAGAAACCGTATGGGTCTGACAGCACCATGCTCGATATACGGTCTCTGGGATATTAGATGGATGAGGGACTATAGGTACATGGTAACTGAGGACAGACAGGTCCAATGGATTGGATTCCCCTGTATCGTCTGGGGACTACGGCGTAGTGGCCTAGTACTTCCGTAGTCGATGAGTCGAGTGAATTATTACAGAGATAATAATTCACTTAGTTAGAAGGAGTTCTGACAGGTATGACTCACGGCCAGCTCGATATTGGGCCTAGAGGGTCACACACATATGGTAGGCATTGCGATGAGTAGAGGTTCGGATATGAGATATTCGACGGAGCCCTTGTCTTATTGGATGCAGATCCAATACCCACTAGGGAAGGACCCATTAGGGTTTGACACGGGATCTCTATAAATAGGAGGGATTCACAGCCTCATAGGCTAGAGTCTTTGCTTGCCCTTCCTATTCTCCTCTCCCTCTCCACCTCAGAGTAGGCCTGGAGTTTTGAGGAGCGTCGTCGCAACCCTGCTGTGTGGATCACCGCTAGAGAGGAGGACGCTTGACCTCCTTCACCCTCTCCTAAGGATCTGCAAGGAAATAGGGATATACGATCTCCCTAGGTAACACAATCTCTATACGCAGTTTTGTGTTTTGCGGATTTTTGCGCACCAATCTTCGCACGACGATGAACATCTTTTTGGGAATCGGGGATTTTTGTTTTCTTGTTCTTCCGCTGCGCATATGATGTCGCCCCCCATGATTTCCCAACACTAGCTGCACTGCTGCAGTCACAGCCTCAGCCGCGGCCACAGCTTCTTCTTCCTCCCCTGCTCATCTTCCTCTCCTTCTTCTCTTCCAACTGCAGCTGCCATCGCCGTAGCCGCAACCCCTTCTTTCCCTTCTCTTCTTCGTCTCCTTCCCTTCTTCCTTTCTATTCCTCTTCCCTGCCATAGCTGCAGCTGCCACAGCCGCAGCCGCAGCTACTTCTTTCCCTTCTCCTCTTCCTTCTCCTTCCTTTCTTCTTCTTCTCTTCTTCTCCTTCCTCCCCTTTCTTCTTCTCGGTGTCACACACACCCTCTCCTCTGTTTCCTCTGCAAGGAACAGAGGTATCACAACCTCTTCTTATGCTTCCTCTTCTTCTTCTCTTCCTCTTCTTCTTCTTCTGCTCTTCTCCTACCCGACACCCCACACGTCTCCTCTGTTTCCACCTGCAGGAAACAGAGGTGCTGCAGCCCTAGTTGCTGCCACCTCTCGCTCCTCTCCGTCTTCTCTCTCTTTTTCCTCTTCTTCCCCTTCTCTTCTTCTCCTCTTCCCTTTTCCTCCCCAAGGCCACACGTCTCCTCGCTGCAGCCTTGCCGCAGCTATCCTTCTCTCTTCTTCTTCTTCTTCTTCCCTTTTCATCCTCAACGCCCCACACATCCTCTCCTCTGTTTCCACCTGCGGGAAACAGAGGTGCTGCAGCCCTAGCTGCTGCAGCTGCCTCTCTTTCTCCTCTCCATCTTCCCTCTCTTCTACTTCTTCTTTTCTTCTCTTCTCCCTCTTCTTCCTCTTCTTCCTCTCTTCTTTTCCCTCTTCTTCTCTTCTCCCTCTACTTCTCTTCTTCTTCTCCCCACGCCCCACTGCTTCTCTCTGTTTCTCGAAGAAACAAAGAGAGCGTGGGAGGCGGTGGGATAAAACCGAAATTTTCGGTTTTCTTTATTTTCTTCTTTTTACAACTTAACAGTTTAGTCCTTGAAATTTCCATATTTACATATGTTGAATCTCGTATTTTGATGATGAAACTACTTGATATATGTTTATGATTTAATCTGCGTTTTGAGTGACGCAGGATGCTTTGATCAGGATGAGACTATTAAAGCAGGAACATCATGTTGTGCCGGAGGAACATGTCAGAAGATTGGACGTCGGGCCAGTAGATCGGTCGACGTATCGACAGAAGGCTTCGGGCCGTGGACTCAGGCATCGGGCCAAGAAGAGCGGGTATTGTGCCAAGGATATCGGAGTTGCGGAGTCAACTGGCCGATTGGGCAATAGGCTGTAGGAAAGGACGATGCGCCGAAGAATCGGACGAAGCGTCGAGGGACCAATGACATGCCGGACAACTTGGTTAATTGTTTAGGATTAATTGTCTCGATCGAAGTTTTTGTTTTGAGTGTGCAGGATTAACTACGATGGAAGAAAGACAAGCAGCAGGAGTTGCGCCGGAGTCAAGTTCATGATCACGTTGGGAGTTCGAGAGTTCGACGGAAGTACGGACGGTCGTCGGAGGTTCTGCGGGAACAGATCCGAGAAGTCCAGAAGCTTGCCAAGCGAAGCTCGTCGGAACTCGCCAAGTGGATCGTCGCAAAGTCCAGGAGTTTGCCGGAAGTCCGCAGAAGCATCACCGAGGGTTCATCGGATGATCGATGGAAGTTCGCCGGAAACTCGCCGGAAAAAGCAATTGACGTACCGAAGCAAAGCTGCAGAAATTGTCTTAGATTTAATCGTAGTTAGCACGGTGATTAAGTTAGAAATGGGAGGTGATCCCATTAGCTTAATCCTGGGGCAATTGGGCCCCTGAAGAACTCAAGTTGGGTCGAATGGTTCAACCCATTCGAACCCAAGAAGCTGTGGGAGGTGCAATCGCCCAGGCTAAGTCTCCCAGCGAGACTGGGCGGTGCAACCGCTCCAGCCAGGCGGTGCCACCGCCCAGGCTAAGTCTCCCAGCGAGACTGGGAGGTGCAACCGCTCCAGCCAGGCGGTGCAACCGCCCAGGGCTCAGTCTCCAAGCGAGACTGGGCGGTGCAACCTCCTCTGTCAAGCGGTAGCACCGCCTGAGCTCAAGTTTCGAGCTTTGCCTGGTGATGCAATCACCGAGCTCAGTCTTCGAGCTCTGGAAGAGAAGTACGACCTCTCTGGCCAGGAGATGCACAGCCTAAGCTCAGTCTTCGAGCTCTGGCAGAGAGGTGCAACCACCTCTGGCAGAAAGGGGCGATCACCTCTGGCAGAGAAGAGAAACTTCTCTGGTCAGGAGATGCACCGCCTGAGCTCGGTCTTCGAGCTCTGGCAGGAAGGTGCAACCACCCCTGACAGAGAAGGTGCAACCGTCTGAGCTCAGTCTTCGAGCTCTGCCAGGCGGTGCCACCTCTCCAGTCGAGAGGTGCAACCGCTTGAGCTCAGACTTCGAGCTCTGCCAGGCGGTGCCACCTCTCCAGTCAAGAGGTGCAACCGCCTGATCCCGGAATTTCGGGATTTGATCGTTTTGAGCTCGAAATTTGAATTGGGTTGGGGCCTATAAATACCCCACCCATTCAGCACTGAAAAGAAACAGACCCACACCGAAATCTTGATCTTTTCTGTGATTCTAAGAGCTCAAAAGTGTTGTAAAGCCTTTAAGTCTCCTCCTTCTGTTCTTCAAGTTTTCAGTTGTAAAGTGAGGAGAGAAAGGTCTGTAAAGGTTGTCTCCTGAGCCTGTTAAAAGGAGAGAAACTGTAAAAGGGCAGTTTGGCCTTCGCCCATTGAAGGAAGGCCCCTAGTTGACGTCGGCAACCTCGTCGGTGGAGGAAGCCAAAAGTGGAGTAGGTCAAGGCTGACCGAACCACTCTAAATCTCTGGTATAGTTTCTGGCCTTCAGTTAAATCATGCGAAAAGTAAAGTCTACATGAGCCCATACATTGAGGACAAAAATATTTTTGCACACACCCTAGGGGTTAGTGAGGGAAATCTACCAGTTACATATCTTGGTCTCCCACTCATATCCACTAGCATTCACAAAACCCACTATCAGCCTATCATGCAAAAAATAAAGAATAGAATTTCCTCTTGGAAAAATAGGCTTCTTTCAAAAGCAGGACGACTTGAACTCATCCGTTCGGTATTGTACTCTTACTCTATATATTGGTCTAATACATTTCTTCTGGAACGGTTATTAATACATTTCTTCTAGCCTATTGGATTTCTCCAAGATATTGAACGGTTATTAATAAACTTCTTCTGGAATGGCGCAAATAATAAGACAATGCATATGGTAAATTGGGACAACATCTGCAAACTGAAAAATGAAGGGGGGCTGAACTTGAGAAATACTAGAGATTGGAATAAAGCATGTTTGGTAAAACAATTGTGGGACCTTTTGCAAAACAAATGTTCCTTTTGGTCACAATGGGTTTCTGCTAGATGTCTTTCAAAGGAATCGATTTGGGAAATTTCAACAAGAACATACCACTATGTAGTTGGAAAAGGAATTTTAAAGGCAAGGAATTGGCTAATCAAACACATTTCTTATGCAATCTCTATTGGAACTAATACTAATATGTGGTACGATCCTTGGGTGAATGGGAAAAGTATATTTCAATTATATGGTGATAGAATACGAAAAGACCTTAGGGCTCCCAAAGATTGGAAGGTTTCCGAGTTCATTGCTAATGGTACCTGGTGTCTCCCTACTCCTATTTCTCCTGAAATGTTATCACTTTGGCCGACTATCACAACTATTCCAATTAGGAACAACCTTTCAGATGTACTTATTTGGCTTCATGACAATGGCAAATTTAGTGCCACATCCGCAAGGAATCAAATTAGGCAAAGAAATAACAAGTGGCTCCCAAGCAGTTGGACATGGGATCGACCGGGGTCGCAGAGACATTCCTTATGTACATGGCAGGCCCTTCTGAATAAACTATCTACAATAGACAATATGAAAAGAAGAGGTATCCATCATGTTAACCGATGCTCCCTTTGCATGCAACAAGAAGAAACTGTTGACCATCTCTATTTTGCTTGTGAGTATACTAAATGGATATGGAAGGAGATTCTCCAGCGATTCGAACTCAATAGAATGCCGCAACCAAACTTGCATCAAGAATTAGCTGACCTCATGTAATGTTTTTCAAGAAAAGGGCCTCTTACACAATTGACAAAGGTTATATTCAAATACGCTATTTGGTGGATGTGAAAGGAAAGATGTAGCAGAATCTTTGAGTGTCAACACACAAACAATGCTCAGCTCTTGACAGAGATTATTAGAGAATCAAGATCATGTATGGTGAACGATCTCAAAATAGAGCACCTTACACAGAGAGAAAAAGATATTTTTATCAAATTCAATTTTGCTATTAGCTAAAGATCTTGGGCATGATGTCAAAAGCTATACCCACAGGAAATCTTGGCATATCTGGACTTTAAATTTTATTTTTTGGCCAAAGTTAAGAGTTATAGTCTACAGCATGTGTAATCATAACTATCGCATGAGTACTCTATGAGTTACCTAACTTCGTCTATAACTTGTATAGACAAAGCTATTTGTAGAAACTTTACACACAATCAATTTATTTTTTTACTTATAAAAAAAAAATTATTTGTTATCTCAAGAAAAGCAAACATGCTAAACATACACATCTTTAATTGCTAGATTGCATGATGATAAAATTTGATACTATGTTTTTCATTCAATGTATGGAACTTTTTATCTCTAAACATATAAGAGTAGGAACTTCTCCTTTTTGTTGATGACAAAGGGGGAGAAGTATGATGACATGACATGTTATGCATAAGTTTATGATGACATGTTGCTTGGATTCTTGAATCCAAAAGTTTCTATCAATAAGCCATATTGATAGGGGGAGTTTGTTTAAACTCCGGGAGTTAAGATTAACTCCGTCATCAAGTGGTTGTCATCATCAAAAAGGGAAAGATTGTTGAATCTCATATTTTGACGATGAAACCACTTGATATGTGTTTATGATTTAATCTGCGTTTTGAGTGACGCAGGATGCTTTGATCAGGATGAGACAATTAAAGCAGGAGGAATTGACGTTGCACCGGAGGAGATCACGTCAGGATATTGGATGGCAGAACGCTTCGGACGTCAGGCATCGGGCCAAGGAGAGTGGAATTGCGCCAAGGATATCAGGGTTGCAGAATTTCACCAAGGACAATACGCTGAAGAATCGGACGAAATGCCAACCAATGTGTGCAGGATTAACTATGATAACGATGAAGACATAAAGCGAAACAAAGTGCCGGAGTCAAGCACGAAGGATTCGTTGGGAGTTCGAGAGTTCGACGGAAGTCCGAAGGTTCATCGAGAATGCTGCCGTAACTAGCCGAGAATGAGTAGGGAGCTTGCCGAAGGGTTTTTCGGAAGCTCGCCGGAAGGTTCGTTGGAAGTTCGCGGAGCTCACCGAGAAAGATCGGAGTGTTAGAACCCTTGCAGATTCTAAACTTTGGGTTGATCTCTTTAGGGGATCGGCCTCCTTGGAACTCTATAGGGGTTCCTCCCTCCAAGTTGCTGCTCAAAGACTGCAGAAAAGATTCATCTATTGATTATCAAAAGAGAAGGAATACATGGCTATTTATAGGGTTTCTAAACCCTAACTCCTAATAGGACTCCTACTTAAGACTCTTACTTCTAACCAACTCCTAATAGGACTCCTAGTCAAGACTCCTATTCCCTTACAACTCCTAATTCTTCTATAAGAAAACGCCTCCTACATGAATGCCCCTCTCAATTAGGACTCTCCTAGCTAGAGTCCTAACAGAATGTCCCTCTCAATTAGGACTCTCCTAGCTAGAGTCCTAACAGTTTTACATGAATGTCCCTCTCAATTAGGACTCTCCAAACTAGAGTCCTAACAGACCGCCCTCTTCAAATCAGCCTTGTCCTCGAGGCTGATGATTCATGAATTCTGGGACAAGTCGTCATTGTTCTCCCAAGTGGCATCTTCTGTTGGTAGGTTCGCCCACTATATTAGAACTTCATTAGTGGGTCGTCGTCGTCGAGTCACGATCCGTCGATCAATAATGGCACTTCGCTGGGTCTGGAGTTCTCTTTGGGTAGTCATATTTGGTGGGTGGCCTTGGGCTGTCTCCAAGCACCTATTTACAATTGTCTCGCCGTCGATTTGTGGGTGATATGTCATACTCCTTTTCAATTTAGTACCCTGCATATAGAATAACTTGGTCCAAAATCTACTCGTGAAGATGCAAGTAGAATTTATCATAAGCACAATGCGTCCCTTATAGTGTAATTCTTTTGAGTCCCAATTGTAATGAGCCATGGAGCTTGGTGCTTCCTCCAATTTTTTTATAATCTTACTAGTCTCTGAATCTTCCTGCCATTCCATCTTAATATCCTTAAGAAAGTTGCTGGTCAGAAGTGAAATGGCTGAAACTTCAGCTTGCTCGGGTAGTTGCGAAAGCGCATCTGCAAGAACATTCTCTTTCCCCTTTTTGTAAGTTATTTCATAATCAAATCTAAGAAGTTTTGTTACCCATTTTTGCTGCTCAGGGGATGATATCTTTCGCTCCAAAAAGTACTCGAGGCTTTTATGGTCGGTTTTAATTTGAAATCGTCGACCAATCAAGTAGGGTCTCCACCTCGTTGCTGCGCGCACAATGGCAAGCATCTCCTTATCATATGTTGACTTATTTTGATGGGAGGGAGATAATGCCTTGCTAGTGTATGTGAGTGGTTGACCATCTTGCATGAGAATGACTCCAATTCTGACTCCAGATGTGTCGGCCTCAATAATGAAGGGTCGATTGAAATTTGGTAGTGTTAGCACCGGCGTCATCGTCATGGCTGCCTTAAGTTTGTCGAAGGCAGCGGAGGCTCTGTCCAACCATTGGAAGACATCTTTTTCTAGTAAGGAAGTAAGTGGTGCACTGATCTTTCCATAGTTTTTCACAAACTTGCGGTAGTAGCCTGTTAAACCCAGAAAGCCATATAGCAATTTTATGTTTCTCAAGGTCGGCCAGTTTTGCATTGCTCCAATTTTGAAGGGGTCCACTGCCACACCTTCCTCTGATATGATATGCCTAAGATATTCCACCTTTTGTTGAAGAAAGCAAAAATTCGTGGTTGTTGTGTGTTCAAAAGGTGGTTTTCCGTATGTCTTCTTCGTATGCTCGTATTTGATGATACCCGGATCAAAGGTCCAGCTTTGTAAAGATTTGTGCTCCCTTTCATCTAGAAATTCATCTACTATTGGAATAAAGTATTTGTCCTTAATGATTATGCCATTGAGAGCTCGGTAATCAACACATATTCGCCTTGTTCCGTCCTTCTTGCATACAAGTAGCACCGGCGAAAAGTAGAGGTTGCAACATGGCCGAATAACTCCTGTTTTGAGCATCTCTTTTATAATCCTTTCTATTTCATCCTTCTGGAGATGTGGATACTGATATGGCTGAGCATTTGCTGAAGATTTGCCTGGAAGAATCATTATACAATGATCATGCCAACGGGTAAGAGGTAGGTTGCGCGGTTCATCAAATATATTTGAAAATTCAGCAAGCAAAGGAAGTAGATTTGGATCTTCAAATTCTGTTGGCTCTCCCTTAGTTTGCTACTCAAGTTGTACCAAAAAGCCGCTGCATGCTTTATGCAAAACATTCTCCATTTGTTGTGTGCAAATCGTTGTTATGTCGCCCCCACGTTTCCCGTGCAATGTCACCTGTTTCTCCTTACTGTAAAATTTCATAATTAGTTTCATAAAATTCCAAGAAATATCACCTAATGTCGTCAACCATTTAATTCTGAGCATGGCCTCATGATTGTTAAGAGGGAGAAGGAAGAAATCTGCAATTATCTCTTGGTCCTACAGCAATAGTTTCTCCTGCAAGCGCCTATGATCACAATTCAAAATCCGTCCGTCGGTGACCTTAACATCAAACCTGCAGTGATTCTCGATAGGTAATGATATCCGAACAGCAAGCTTACTATTTAAGAAGTTAGTAGTACTGCCCGTGTCGATGAGAACAGTGATTGGTTGTTGTTTGAGAAGGCCTCCAATTTTCATCGTTTGCGGGTTTGAGTAGCCAGCTAGTGTATGTACCGTAACTTCGGTCGGTTGTGGCTCTTCTTCTGCATCTTCTTCTTCATGTTCAAGGCTCTCTTTTGGATGTTCAATGACCTCTTCTTCTATCGGTTCAATCATAAGAAGTCCCCCTTTACTACAGCGATGCTCACGGCTCCACGGCTCGTCACAATGCCAACATAACCCCTTCGCATATCTCTCCCGAAGCTCTTCTCTTGTTAACCTCTTTGGTGTAGGGACTTGGTCAACAGTAGGGGGGGCTAAGGGCTTCAATATTACTGGTTGAGGAGAAACCCTAGTCCTCCGAGCTTCATGGTTCAATTGCTCCTCTTGATGTCGTGCGAAAGAGATGGCTGCCATAAGCGTATACGGTTGTCGCGCTTTAACTTCTCCTCGGATCTCCGGCTTTAAGCCCTCAATGAATGTCCTCAATAGCTGTTTTTGAGACCAATCATGAGTTTGATTAAATAACCTTTTAAACCTGGTTTGGTACTCCTGAATGGTGGAGGTTTGTTGGATCTTTGCTAGTTGTTCGTCAATATTCTCGTAATCGGTTGGTCTGAAGCGAATCAACAGTCCTTCTTTGAATTATCGCCATGAAAGGACTCCATAAGTATGTTCAAACCAGTCAAACCACTCTATAGCATCCCCTTCAAGATGTATAGCTGCAATTTTCACCATAGATACATCCGCGGTTTTGTGGTACCGAAAATATTGCTCCGCGCGCGAGATCCAACCAATCGGGTCTCCTTCTTCCCATCTAGGGAAGTCCACTCTCATGCATGGATAGTTGGGGTTGGTCATAGAGCCTACCCTCCCTTGGAAGTCATCTCTTCGGGCTTGGTGTGATTGGGCAAAGCTCTCTCCTTGATATGATTTCTTCGGGCTTAGTGGTCGGCCCAATCTGAGTTCGGCAAAGAGCGTCCGAATCTTATCCTCTATTCGCGCCTCCAAGGCTTCGAATTTAGCATTGATTGCCTCCTTAGATGTCATAGTATATGGCCCCAAATCAATGATGTTAAGATCTCTCTTTTGCTGTTGGGTTAAAGGCATGTATAGGTTGAGAGAAGTGATGGTCGAAAGTGTTGGTGGATTGGTGGATGTAGGCTACGATTTAGGCTTATTTTGTGGCTGTTTTGGGTGCAGTTTGAGGGTGTGGTTGTTGGGAAATCATGGGGGGCGACATCATATGCGCAGCGGAAGAACAAGAAAACAAAAATCCCCGATTCCCAAAAAGATGTTCGTCGTCGTGCGAAGATTGGTGCGCAAAATCCGCAAACCACAAAACTGCGTATAGAGATTGTGTTACCTAGGGAGATCGTATATCCCTGTTTCCTTGCAGATCCTCAGGAGAGGGTGAAGGAGGTCAAGCGTCCTTCTCTCTAGCGGCGATCCACACAGCAGGGTTGCGACGACGCTCCTCAAAACTCCAAGCCTACTCTGAGGTGGAGAGGGAGAGGAGAATAGGAAGGGCAAGCAAAGACTCTAGCCTATGAGGCTGTGAATCCCTCCTATTTATAGAGATCCCGTGTCAAAACCCTAATGGGTCCTTTCCCTAGTGGGTATTGGATCTGCATCCAATAAGACAAGGGCTCCGTCGGATATCTCATATCCGAACCTCTACTCATCGCAATGCCTACCATATGTGTGTGACCCTCTAGGCCCAATATCGAGCTGGCCGTGAGTCATACCTGTCAGAACTCCTTCTAACTAAGTGAATTATTATCTCTGTAATAATTCACTCGACTCATCGACTACGGAAGTACTAGGCCACTACGCCGTAGTCCCCAGACGATACAGGGGAATCCAATCCATTGGACCTGTCTGTCCTCAGTTACCATGTACCTATAGTCCCTCATCCATCTAATATCCCAGAGACCGTATATCGAGCATGGTGCTGTCAGACCCATACGGTTTCTACTTGAGTCTCGCTCTAATCGGATTCTCCCGGAGAACTCTTTCTCTCTCAACCCGAATGACCCTGGCCAGGGATTTGTCTGAGCAAGAACACATGGGATATTCCTCTCATGATACCGAGAGTGGATGATCCTCTATCGACACTCAATAGCCCTCGTAAGGTCGACTACCACTCCCAATGACCAGCTGTACTAGATCTGGGAACAGCCAAACCTATAAGTCTGGTATCAAAGAGTGGAGCACTCATACAGGACATCCTTGGTGTCTCAAGTCTAAGAACCAGATACACCACTAGGACTACGGAATCGTTGTCTGACAATAAGGCATCATCAACCATCCAGCATTCCGTAAGCGGATCAATCAGTGAACTCATTCTCCAATGAGCACCTGTACTGTATCCCTAGTGTCCCTACACGAGCAGCTATGAGACCAGCTGCATCCATCATATGGACGGGTATACAGCACACCAGTCTATCCGGTTATCACGATGTCCCTCTCGAGTAACCTATGACCGGGATTATTTAGGATATGTGTTTAAAGGTGAATCGATCTCATTATCGTGATCTCATCACGATCCGATTCCCATTGCACAAATCCAAGGACATCACAATACATATGCATTTATGCAATAGTTATAAAGTGATATACGCCAAAAATATAATAAGCAAAAGGATTCTGTATCAAGTCACACGTGCCATCACTCACGTGATTGGCTTGCTGGGCACTTATGACTAGCAGTGGTTTGGTAGAGTTTTAGGGCTATGGATGAAAGTTTTGGATCTGTGGTAGATGGTAGCAAAGGTTTGATAGAAATCCGTGGTAATTGCAGCAAGTATGTACTGTCTTGTAAGAGTAGAATTGTCGTCGAAGAAACAACGGTTTCTCAACGTAATTTCCACCAAAAACTTGAGAGAATTGAGGAGGGAATTGATAGCAAAATCATAGTTTATATGACAGTAAGGATATCTAATTTAATCAAGAAAATTTTGGCAGTATAACAGCAAGGAAATTGCTGCAAGTTGCAATTGCAGAATTATCGTCGAAAAATTTCAGCGGGTTACGATGAAAATTTGCAGCAACATAAAATCGTTTTTAGAGATGAATTTGTTAATAGATCAATCTTAGATGGAAGCCAAGATGATCTATGAAGTGTATAAGAAATTTCATTCAAAAAAGATTGCAAATAGATGGGTTAAGGCAACGATATGCAGCTGAAATTTTCTGCAGCATAGATTTTCAAGTGCAGCAGATTGGACATAAAAGATCAGTAGTTTATATTAAGAATTTTTCGATGAAACCAAAGGGAAATCTACTGTTATGAAGTGTCAAAGATGTCATAAAAATTTCGTAGAAATTTGAATAGAAAAAGCATAGTAGCAAGATCAAACAGATGGTGCTATGCGGCTTGAATTCTGCAATTCAAGTACAGCAGATTGGACATAAAAGATCAGTAGTTTATATTGAGAATTTTTTGATGAAACCAAAGGGAAATCTACTGTTAAGAAGTGTCAAAGATGTCATAAAAATTTCGTAGAAATTTGGATAGAAAAAGCACAGTATTAAGATCAAACAGATGGTGCTATGCGGCTGGAATTCTGCAATGTATCTTTCGTCGTAGAGATGAAAACTTTGTGACGAAAAGTTTATGCAGCTATATAGGAATAATTTTTTTGGGATTTTCAAATAAGGATAACTAAATTGCAGCAGCAGTAAGGTAGGAAACCAGAACCTGTTGCAATTCACGGGGAGATCAAAGGATGATCCGTGGTGGTGGAGATGATGACGGAATTCGGTGACGATCTTTTAAGCAATTGTGGGAATTGCTTTGGATGGTTGTAGAGGGTTGATGGATGGCTGTGGAAGGGCAGCGAGACACCAAGAACGCTGCTCTGATACCAGGTGTTAGAACCCTTGCAGATTCTAAACTTTGGGTTGATCTCTTTAGGGGATCGGCCTCCTTGGAACTCTATAGGGGTTCCTCCCTCCAAGTTGCTGCTCAAAGGCTGCAGAAAAGATTCATCTATTGCTTATCAAAAGAGAAGGAATACATGGCTATTTATAGGGCTTCTAAACCCTAACTCATAATAGGACTCCTACTTAAGACTCTTACTTCTAACCAACTCCTAATAGGACTCCTAGTCAAGACTCCTATTCCCTTACAACTCCTAATTCTTCTCTAAGAAAACACCTCCTACATGAATGCCCCTCTCAATTAGGACTCTCCTAGCTAGAGTCCTAACAGAATGTCCCTCTCAATTAGGACTCTCCTAGCTAGAGTCCTAACAGTTTTACATGAATGTCCCTCTCAATTAGGACTCTCCAAACTAGAGTCCTAACACGGAGCTTGCTGAAGAAGCTCGTCGGAACTCGCCAAGATCAAATCATGAATTCTAAGAGCTTGCTAGGAGTCCGTAGAATGGTTTCCGAGAGTTTATCGGAAGACCGCCGGAAGTTCGCCGGAAGCTCGTTGGAAGAAGTCTTGACTTGCGTGTTGAATCTCAGATTTTGATGATAAAATCAATTGATGGGTTAATTGATCTAATCCATATTATTGAGTTAAGTATGCAGGATTAATTACGATAACCAGAAAACACAAAGCAAGAATACCGGAGTCATGTTCGATGGTCATTTAAGAGTCCGAAGAATCGTCGGAGATGCTGCCGGAATCAACCGAGAAGAAATCAAGAACATGTCAGAATTTTCGGAAGTTCGCCGAAGAGATCGTCGGAGGTTCACGGAGATCACCGAGAAGGCTTGGCTACTCGATAAAGTCATCACAAGATCGGGAGCTTGCTGGGAGTCCGTCGGAAGAAGTTCGTCGGAAAGCTCGTCGGAACAATTCTCGACGTTCGCGGTTGAAAACTTGCTTAGGATGTTTTTTTTGTTATATAGTTCACTTGTAATTAGGATTAGGATTAAGAGATAATCCTATATCCTGGTTAGGGGCCAACTGGGCCCAAAATTAGACTTGGTTTGGGCTAAATTTGAAGCCCAACCAGTGAATCGAAGGGTCTGGCGGTGGCACCGCCAGACTGGGCGGTTGCACCGCCTAGCACCCGAGAGCCAGGCGGTGGCACCGCCTAGGCTGGGCAGTGGCACCGCTTGGCTGGGCGGTGGCACCACCAGTCCACTGTCAGTGTCTGACACTGACAAGCGGTGGCACCGCCACTGACAGGCGGTGGCACCGCTAGGATCGGGAACCAAAGAGAATTCAAATTTTGGAGCCCAAATTTGAATCCTCTTGAGGCCTATAAATACCCCTCAAATCTCAGCTGAGATTACAACTTTTTGAGAAGCAATTGATTAAGAGAAAGGCCTTAGAAAAGTCTTAGCTAGTCTTGTTTTCAATTTGCTAGTGTTCACCTCATTCTTTCTTGCCGAAAATCTGTAAGAGAGTGAACCGCTTGTAAAAAGTTGTAAGAGGGGTATTTACCCTTCCCTTTCAAGAGATTTGCTAGCGGAAGGTAGGAGCCTCACCAAAGAGGGGCCTCGCAAGTTGATGTAGGTCATTTGACCGAACCACTTTAAAATCGGCGTAATCTCTGGTTTGCATTTCATTACTACTATTTACATTACTGCAAACCTTCTTACTTGCTTTATTTCCTCATTACCTTTGCTGCACAACTTTGCGAATACGTTTTCAAGTTAAGCACTTCCGATTTCGATTTTTATCGTACGAAAGATTTGTCAAAACCGACGTTTTAATCCGCTGCGCTTTTATCGTACGAAGTTTCCGAAAGTGTTTAAATTGTCAAAAGTTTATTGCACATTACCACTGCACTAATTCACCCCCCTCTCTTAGTGCCGCTCCGATCCTAACAATTGGTATCAGAGCTAGGCTCACTCTCATATTTGGTTTGATACCCAAGAGAGATGGCTTACTCCGGCATACATGAGGGTCATTCTATCACACGTCCACCCTTGTTTAATGGGTCGGATTATACTTATTGGAAGACTCGTATGAGGATCTTCCTCATTTCCATGGATTTCGAGCTTTAGACTATTATTGAAAATAGATTTCAAAAATCTTCTCTTCTGATGAGCGAATGGAATGAATCGGAGAAGAAGGTTTTTGCTTTAAACGCAAAGGCTATAAATGCCTTATTTTGTGCACTAGACAAAAATGAATTTAATAGTGTTTCAATTTGTGATTCGGCTTTTGATATTTGGAGAACTCTTAAGGTCACTCATGAAGGCACTAGCCAAGTGAAAGAGTCCAAAATCAACATTCTTGTGCACTCTTTCAAACTTTTCCGAATGAAACCAAGTGAGTCCATCGGAGACATGTACACCCGGTTTACAAATGTCATCAATGGACTCAAAGCTCTTGGTAAAGGTTTTACTAATTTTAAACTAGTAACTAAAATCTTCATATCCCTCCCTAAAAGTTGGGATCCAAAAGTTACGGCCATTCAAGAGGCCAAAGACCTTAAAACATTCTCTCTTGAAGAACTCATTGGGTCTCTAATGACCTACGAAATGATATGTCAAGCTCATGACGAGCTCGAGAACCCCCTTCCAAAGAACAGGAAGGATATGACACTCACATCACAAGAAGACCACTTGAAAGGAACATCAAGTGATGAGGACAGTGACAATGACATTGTACTTTTGACTCAAAAATTTAAAAAATATTTAAGAAAGAATACATTTAAAAATAATATAAAAAAAAATTCGAACAAAAGAAGGACCAAGTGATTTGCTATGAGTGCAAAAAACCGGGACACTACAAGAACGATTGTCCTCAAGCCAAAAAGAAAACATCAAAGAAGAAGGCGCTCAAGGCAACGTGGGATGATTCAATTGCTACTCGAAGAGCCGTTAACCGCATCAGGAAATGCAGAGACAAAGATAATAATCTTACTGAGAATTTAGATGAGGTTAATGCATACACTGAGCAATTTTTTTATTCATTACTCAACCAAGAGGGGCAACCTAATAATATTCATGTGGAGCCAACTAGAAAGCTTGATTCGAGTGCCATTTCTATCCTCAATGCCCCAATTACAGATGACGAAATAGTAAGAGTTGTCTTTAAGTCACCAAAGCACAAAAGCCCTAGTCCAAATGGATTTCCTGCTGAATTTTACCAAATTACATGGTCTATTATTGGTAATGATGTGATTAAAGCATGCCAACACTTTTTCTCTTCAGGTCATATTCTTAGAGAGATGAATTGCACTTTTATTTCTTTAATTCCCAAGAATACAGGGGCTGATTCACTAGAGAACTATCGACCCATATCTTTATGTAACTTTATTTACAAGATCATCTCTAAACTATTAGCAGATAGATTGCAAAAGGTAATACACAAGATAATTAGTCCAAATCAGGCTGCTTTCATCAAAGGGAGAAGTATACATCATAATATTCTGCTTGCTAATGACTTGGTCAAGGATCTGCACTCAAAAGCAAAAGGGACAAAAATCTATTTTAAAGCTGATCTACGAAAAGCCTTGGACTCAGTTAATAGGAACTTTATCTATAAGATGCTCCACGGTATGAACTTCCCTCAACAATGGGTTAATTGGATTCAATGTTGCTTAGAAACTCCAAACTTTTCAATACTCTTCAATGGCTCACCTATTGGTTTTTTTGCGAGCAAGAATGGCATCCGACAAGGCGATCCACTCTCTCCATATCTCTTTACTATTGCAATGGAAGGACTTAGCTATATGTTGGAATATGCGGTCTCTGATTGCAGTATTAAGGTACCCCATGCTGGCCCTAATTCATATATCACATATAATCTTTGCATATGATCTTTTTATCTTTCTTCAGAATGATTTAACTTCAATAAAAAACCTGGCTACTATTTTGAATGATTTTGGTATAGTTTCTAGCCTTCAGTTAAATCATGCGAAAAGTAAAGTCTACATGAGCCCTTGCATTGAGGACAAAGATGTTATTGAACATACCCTAGGGGTTAGTGAGGGAAATCTACCAGTTACATATCTTGGTCTCCCACTCATAACCACTAGCATTCATAAAACCCACTATCTGCCTATCCTACAAAAAATAAAGAATAGAATTTCCTCTTGGAAAAATAGGCTTCTTTCAAAAGCAGGACGACTTGAACTCATCCGTTCGGTGTTGTACTCTTACTCTATATATTGGTCTAATTCATTTCTTCTGCCTATTGGACTTCTCCAAGATATTGAACGGTTATTAATAAACTTCTTCTGGAATGGCATAAATGATAAGACAATGCATATGGTAAATTGGGACAACATCTGCAAACCGAAAGATGAAGGGGGGCTGAACTTGAGAAATACTATAGATTGGAATAAAGCATGTTTTGTAAAGCAATTGTGGGATATTTTGCAAAACAAATGTTCCTTATGGTCAAAATGGGTTTCTGCTAGGTATATTTCAAAGGAATCGATTTGAGAAATTTCAATAAGAATATACCACTCTGCAGCTTGGAAAGGAATTTTAAAGGCAAGGAATTGGCTAATCAAACACATTTCTTACGCAATCTCTACTGAAACTAATACTAATATGTGATACGATTCTTGGGTGAATGGGAAAAGTATACTTCAATTATATGGTGACAGAATACGAAAAGACCTTGGGGCTCCTAAAGATTGGAAGGTTTCCGAGTTCATTGCTAATGGTACCTGGTGTCTCCCTACTCCTATTTCTCCTGAAATGTTATCACTTTGGCCGACTATCATAACTATTCCAATTAGGAACAACCCTTCAGATGTACTTATTTGGCTTCATGACAATGGCAAATTTAGTGCTACATCCTCATGGAATCAAATTAGGCAAAGAAATAACAAGTGGCTCCCAAGCAGTTGGACATGGGATCGACCGGGGTCACAGAGACATTCCTTATGTACATGGCAGGCCCTTCTGAATAAACTACCTACAATAGACAATATGAAAAGAAGAGGTATCCATCATGTTAACCGATGCTCCCTTTGCATGCAACAAGAAGAAACTGTTGACCATCTCTATTTTGCTTGTGACTATACTAAATGGATATGGAAAGAGATTCTCCAGCGATTCAAACTCAATAGAATGCCGCAACCAAACTTGCATCAAGAATTAGGTGACATCATGCAATGTTTTTCAAGAAAAGGGCCTCTTACACAATTGACAAAGGTTATATTCAAATGCACTATTTGGTGGATGTGGAAGGAAAGATCTAGGAGCACCTTACACAAAGAGAAAAAGATATTTTTATCAAATTAAATTTTGCTATCAGCTAAAGATCTTGGGCATGATGTTAAAAGCTATACCCACAGGAAATCTTGGCGTATCTGGACTTTAAATTTTATTTGTTGGCCATAGTTAAGAGTTATAGTCTACAGCATGTGTAGTCATAACTACCGCATGAGTACTTTACGAGATACCTAGCTTCGTCTATAACTCGTATAGACAAAGCTATTTGTAGAAACTTTACACAAAATCAATTTACTTTTACTTATAAAAAAAAATAGTATATGCCGTCAAAACTGTGATGTTAAGATCTCTCTTTTGTTGTCGGGTTAAAAACATATATTGGTTGAGAGAGGTGATGGTCGAAAGGGTTGGTAGATTGATGAATGTAGGCTACGGTTTAGGCTTGTTTTGTGGCTATTTTGGGTGTAGTTTGAGAGTGTGGTTTGGTGGAGTTTTAGGGCTGTAGATGAAAGTTTTGGATCTGTGGTAGATGGTTGCAAAGGTTTGATAGAAATAAGTGGAAGTTGCAGCAAGTATGTGCTGTCTTGTAAGAGTAGAATTGTCGTCGAAGAAACAACAGTTTCTCGACGTAATTTCCACCAAAAACTTGAGAGAATTGAGGAGGGAATTGATAGCAAAATCATAGTTTATATAATAGCAAGGATATCTAATTTAATCAAGAAAATTTTGGCAGTATAACAGTAAGGAAATTGATGCAAATTGCGATTGCAGAATTCTCGTCGAGAAATTTCAACGGGTTACGACGAAAATTTACAGCAACACAAAATCATTTTTAGAGATGAATTCTTTAATATATCAATCTTAGATAGAAGCCAAGATGATCTATAAAGTGTATAAAAAATTTCATTCAAAAAAGATTACAAATAGATGGGTTAAGGCAACAATATGCGGCTGAAATTTTCTACAGCACAGATTTTTAAGTATAGCAGATTGGACGTAAAAGATCAGTAGTTTATATTGAGAAATTTTTGATGAAACCAAAGGGAATTCTACTGCTAGGAAGTGTCAAAGCTATCATAAAAATTTCGTAGAGATTTGGATAGAAAAAACACAGTAGCAAGATCAAACAAACGGTGCTATACGGTTGGAATTCTGTAATGTATCTTTCATCGTAAAGATGAAAACTTTATGACGAAAAGTTTATGCAGCAATATAGGAATAATTTTTTTGGGATTTTTAAATAGGGATAACTAAATTGCAGCAGCAGTAAGGTAGAAAACCAGAACCTATTGCAATTCACGGGGAGATCAAAGGATGATCCGTGGTGGTGGAGATGACAGCGGAATTTGGCAACGATCTCTTGGGGTTGTGGAGGGTTGATGGATGGCTGTGGAAGGGCAGTGAGATACCAAGAATGCTACTCTGATACCAGGTGGTAGAACCCTTACAGATTCTAAACTTGGGGTTGATCTCTTTAGGGGATCGGCCTCCTTGGAACTCTATAGGGGTTCCTCCCTCCAAGTTGCTGCTCAAAGGCTGCAGAAAAGATTCATCTATTGCTTATCAAAAGAGGAGGAATACATGGCTATTTATAGGGTTTCTAAACCCTAACTCCTAATATGACTCCTACTCAAGACTCCTACTTTTAACCAACTCCTAATAGGACTTCAACTCAAGACTCATATTCCTTTACAACTCCTAATTATTATGATAAATATTCTTTTGATAAAATCATAGAATCATGATGAACGATCTTGATTTATATAAATTTCGAAACATAATTATTAAGATCATTAATACTAAAAGACCATTAAACATTTCAACAAATCTCCTTTTAAATAGAAAACAATTTTGATTCATTCAATACAAAATTCAAATTATAATTGTGAGAAATCAAGATCATAACTTCAATAAAGCTTCTCTTTAATATATAACAAGTAGAATCATAAGAGAATAATGAAAAATCTTGATTCATATAAAGAGAATCTAAAGTTAAGAAATCAAGATAAAAATCATGACTCATAAATCTCAACAAGATACGAGAACACATAATAAGAGATCTTGATTTATAAATGATTTCAAGTTATAAATCTCGAGAAATCAAGATCATGATTTCGATAAAACCCATTAAATTTAATTTCATGGTTTACAAAATTCATAATATAAATAGATTCATTAATCTCCTTTTGAAAAATCGAAAAAAAAAAATTTAAGAAGAAAGCTTTCCTCTTTTTAGTGTTTCAATTTATATGATTGATTTCATATAAGTATGTCCAAATTTTATACTAAATAAAAACATGCATCAACGTTTAAAACCGAAAAAACACTTTTCATTACCACAAAGATCAATAAGCCATAAATCATAAAAAATCGTCATGCATAACTTTAAAATCTCATGCATAGTATAAAATCATCAAGCATGGTATCAAAACTTTAATATTTTCATTACATCTTAATCATTATGTCATTAAAACATCAAGATTTTATTAAGCATTTTCAATTAAAGTCAGAAATTATCAATTTAGATACACATTATTTAAAAAAAAAACATACATAGGATTAATCATTAGATTTAAATCTAACATTTTGTTGTATTTTCATAAATATGCAATTGTCATTATCATTTTCAAAATTAGCTAGAAAAAGAATAGCATAATCCCCTTTTATTTATTTTTTATTTTTTATATTATAATTTAAAAATAACATATGAAATGCATTAAGTAATTTCAAAATAAAGCAAAAGGGTTTTGGTTACCTCATTATCGAAAGCTGTTAAGGCGTAGTTTACCACATCGCCTTTGTTGGTTTGTTCTTCATCTTCGGATGAACTCGATTCGTTCCAAGCCACCTTGAGTGCTCTCTTCTTCTTTGGTAACTTCTTTGTAAGTTCATTTTTATTCTTTGATTCTTCTTTTAAGAATTTTTTAAGCTTTATAGTTAAGAGTTCAAAGTCCTTATCACTTAAGCTTTCGCTCGAGTAGTCTTTATTTGTTCTAAGTGCCAAATCCTTTCTGTTCTTTGGAATGTTGTTCTCAAGTTCAAGTGTCGGATAAGTCATTTCATAGGTCATCAAAGACCTAATAAGTTCTTCAATCGGAAAATAATTCAAGTCCTTTGATTCTTGCATTGTCATTACTTTAGAATCCCAATTTTTAAAAAGTGATCGTAAAACTTTATTCATAAGTTCAAGATTCGAAAAACTTTTACCAAGAGCTTTTAGACTATTGATGACATTTGTAAAACAAGTGTATATGTCTCCAATAGTCTCGCTTAGTTCCATACGAAATAATTTAAATCACGTATCAAAATATTTATTTTAGAGTATTTAACTCTACTAGTGCCTTTGTGTGTAATTTTTTTTTTGATAAGTAAAAGTAAATTGATTTTGTGTAAAGTTTTTACAAATAGCTTTGTCTATACAACTTATAGACGAAGCTAGGTAACTCGTAGAGTACTCATGCGGTAGTTATGACTACACATGCTGTAGACTATAACTCTTAACTGTGGCCAACAAATAAAATTTAAAGTCCAAATATGCCAAGATTTCCTGTGGGTATAGCTTTTAACATCATGCCCAAGATCTTTAGCTAATAGCAAAATTGAATTTGATAAAAATATCTTTTTCTCTTTATGTAAGGTGCTCCATTTTGAGATCATTCTCTATACATGATCTTGAGTCTCTAATAATCTCTATCAAGAGCTGAGCATTGTTTGTGTGTTGACACTCAAAGATTCTACTACATCCATATCCATTGAGTTTGAATCGTTGGAGAATCTCCTTCCATATCTATTTAGTATAGTCACAAGCAAAATAGAGATGGTCAATAGTTTCTTCTTGTTGCATGCAAAGGGAGCATTGGTTAACATGATGGATACATCTTCTTTTCTTATTGTCTATTGTAGGTAGTGTATTCAGAAGGGTCTGCCATGTACATAAGGAATGTCTCGGTCGATCCTATGTCCAAATGCTTGGGAGCCACTTGTTATTTCTTTGCCTAATTTGATTCCATACGAATGTGACACTAAATTTGTCATTGTCATGAAGCCAAATAAGTACATCTGAAGGGTTGTTCCTGATTGGAATAGCTGTGATAGTCGGCCAAAGTGATAACATTTCAAGAGAAATAGGAGTAGTGAGACACCAGGTACCATTAGCAATGAACTCGAAAACCTTCCAATCTTTAGGAGCCCCAAGGTCTTTTCGTATTTTGTCACCATATAATTGAAATATACTTTTCCCAATCACCCAAGGATCGTACCACATATTAGTATTAGTTCCAGTAGAGATTGCGTAAGAAATGTGTTTGATTAGCCAATTCCTTGCCTTTAAAATTCCTTTCCAAGCCGTAGAGTGGTATGTTCTTGTTGAAATTTCCCAAATCGATTCATTTGAAAGATACCTAGCAGAAGCCCATTGTAACCATACGGAACATTTGTTTTGCAAAAGGTCCCACAATTATTGTACCAAACATGCTTTATTCCAATCTCTAGTATTTCTCAAGTTCAGCCCCCCTTCATCTTTTGGTTTACAAATGCTGTCCCAATTTATCATATCTGTGTAATTTCAAGTGTGTGCCAAATGTCAAAATTCATTTCACAAGTAGAAACATGATTAAATTCATTTTTGTCTAAGACACAAAATAGAGCATTCGTAGCTATAGCATTTAAAGAAAAAATCTTCTTCTTTAAATTATTCCAATTATTTATTGGAAGAGAAAACCTTTAAAAATCGTTTTCAATAATATTCCATAAATCAAGGTTCAAGGAAAGCAAAAAAACTCTCATACAAGTTTCCAATAAGTGTAGTCTATCCCATTGAACATGGGAGAACGAATGAAAGACTGACCCTCTTGAAAGCTGAAAAGAACAATTTCTTTTGGTTGTTAAACCAAATGAGAAAAATCTTAGCTCTGATATCAACTGTTAGGATCGAGTCAGCACTAAGAGTGGGGTAAATTATTGCAACGGATAAAAACGATGGTTTTGAAAATCTTTCGTATGTTCGATGAAAACTGATATCG
The DNA here is from genome assembly GCF_036884655.1 of Musa acuminata AAA Group. Lineage (NCBI taxonomy): Eukaryota > Viridiplantae > Streptophyta > Magnoliopsida > Zingiberales > Musaceae > Musa > Musa acuminata. The sequence goes on from NC_088357.1 coordinate 28,633,459, forward strand.
GAAATATGAGTTTAACTTGAAAGCATATGGAAGAGTGTAATGAGAAGGTAAAGTAAGTAAGACAGTTTGCAATGAAAGTAAATAGCTTAAAGTAAATGCAAACCGAGTTTTACAGTGGTTCGATCGTCGTGACCTACATCTACTCTTGATTCTTCTTTCATCGAGGCCATCGGCATCCACCAATGGTCTTCCTTCAATAGGCGAAGACCAACCACCTTCTTACAACTATTTTCTCCTTTTGACAAGCTTAGGAGAGAGCCTTTACACCTCTCTTTTAGACCTAGATCTCTCTTCTCCCTTTAGAAGACCTAGACCTACTCTTAAAAAGAGATTACAATTTTTACCCAAGGATTCTCACTCAAAATATAGATTAGATCACAAACTCATCAATTGATTTCATTATTAAAATCCGAGATTCAATAGATATGAAATTTATTTCTAACCTCATCACTATGATGATTAGTACTCCTATGTAGAGGTAGAGGAAGAGTATAACTTTGAAAGATATCTAAGTGGTATTTTTTACGAGATGTGATTTTACACATATCCCTAGTAGGGGCTCTTATATATGTTAGAATTCATAGATGAGCACGACGAGAGATCTGGACAATCTTTATAATATTTTATAAATAATCAAAATACTCGTATATGACCATTAATGTGTAACCCACGAAGATGTATTCCTTACTATAAATGAGTTAGTGGAAGTCTAGGTGAAAAGAACTTAATTCAAGTCATTCACTCCATTTCCTTTCGATGGATATATATTTTACTAAATGAGATTAAGTCTTTGAAAGCCTCATTAATTACACAATATATGCACTAGTAACATTTAATTTTTTAATGACTTTATTTTATTTAATTATTTATCTAAGTTATTTTTTAAAGGATATTTGAGTTTTTATGAGGGATTATTGAAACTTGAAGAAGAAAAAACTTAAATTTCATTTCCCTGTTTAGGGATTTTAGTCCTACATCGACAGTTAAGGGATTTTTTCCACGACTCTTTTACTCTGCCCTCAAAATTAAAATGGTTAACAAGTATTCAAAGAGGTTTAATAAGTGATATTTGGTTAGGACAATATGACTCTCCTTCCAAGAAAACACATCCTTTTATCGATTGGGACACCATCACTTCTTCTTAGCATAAGAGAGATTGATTCTCTTTTATTACGATGCCAGTCGACTGCTTGTGGATTCGGTGAAGATTTTGGAGTTCAGGTTGACCTTGATCACCTAGTCCATCTGATGATGAGGTGAAACTACCCAGCCTCTGCATTGTGAGGTCTGTATCGGGTCACGCCTTAGGTGGTGGTTAACGGTGACAAGTATCACCTCCCGTCGTTTACAGCTAGCAGTATTCCGTGGCCCCACCACTATTAAAAGATAAAATTAAATAGGTGGACACCGGGAGCGAGATATCTCTGAAGCTCAACCAGTGGCACGACAATCTCCAGACGAGGAAGCGTTGGCCTATCCGGTTCGTCCGATGGCCTCCTTCGCTACGCTCCCGGCGCTGCCATCCCCTCTTCATAGCAGTTCCCCGGTTCCTGTTAACCGATTGAAAGGTCGCCACCTCCCAACCGTAACCTCAAATCTGATCTTCCGCCTTCGACCCACCCCCCGAGTTCTAACTCAACGTCTTTCATGGCCTCCAGGGTCACTCCCATCTCGAAGCCGGCTGATTTTCCCCGCCGCTGTTAAATGTGACGCCGCCGAGGAATTTAGGTAATTTTGATCTCAATTTCATTTCTTGTTTCCATTTTGTTTTTTTTTTCTTAAAAGATTTCCTAAATCCAATTCTATCCCTTCCCTTATCTTCTTTATCGACAAATAATCGGCGTTCTAGGTCTGACATTGGACGATTCCCAAGTAAGAGGAGAGAATTGTTGCTTCAGATCTTTCTTGCTTCACTCTCTTTACCATTTGTAGCGACGAATGCTTCAGCTGAGACCGGTACTGGCGATTTTTTTTTCCCACTTGCGGTGGCAGAGTTATTGTTTGTTTGAGTTATTTTTCTGTTGATTTGATGGCTCGGATTCTAGATCTTCAGGAGAGTTTCCGAATATACGAAGATGAGATGAGTAAATTTCAGATATCCATTCCAAAAGGTGGCCCATTTGCGATATTTTCATCTAATATGTTCCGTTTGTATTCAATTTCATCTTCACTTGTTAACGTTGAACTGTTCATTTTCTGTTGTTGTCCTTTGTTTTCTTTTTTCTCTTTTGAATATGTTTAACAATGATCTGCAAGTTATGAACTATAACGAGGTCCTAACATAACTATCTTGCAAAGTTAAGCCTCATGATATATTGAAATTGGCAATACTGAGAGCATTAAGAAAGGGATCAACGGCCCTTAAAATTTATTAAGTGGAAGTTCATGTTTAGTCAATATCCTATCATGGATGACCTTTGCCAATATTCACCAGCGGTTAATAAGAGAAGAACTGCTTTACAGCATTGGTTTGCAAATATCAATCTTTGAATTCCAACCTATGTTGTTCAAATGTTAGTCTTCTACCGTCCAAGTTCAGAAGCAATAACAAAAAGGCCATGTTGCATGGCTACTTGTCAAACACCCGATGGTTGTAGGAGGCTGACGCTGGCAATTAATTGCCACTTGCTACTCATCACCATGGTAATTGCAAATTTTGAATCATTGTAAATGCACAGTTAATCTTTCTTTGATGAATGGAACTGGTCTTGTGCAACGATGAGATGATAATTTTCCAATCTGGTTCTATTCTAATCTAATTGTCTCTTACAAATGATCTGCAATTAAATAGATGTTAGCAAATGGAAAATAATGATCATTAAATTTAAGAATCTTGTACTTGAAAAATACATAGTCTTTCCAAGATCAAGAAAATTGCACAAAAAAGTATGTCATGTCAATTAGTGCAGCCAGTGCTTGATAGGAAGATTGGTCCAGTTAGAGTGGAAAACTAATTAAGGCCAATGGTATTGAAAGATATGATTATGGTTTCTGAAAAATTGGTGATTATTTCTTCATCTAGGTTATAATCTGCATGAAGTTTAAATTTAAAACATTCCACATGAAACACACAATATGTTGTTTGGTTTATTATGATGAACTAACATAGTTTATTGCAGCTTAAGTGACAATAGTCTGAGCAAACACACTAATATTCAAGTTTATTCTATTATAGAGTGGCTAGTTGGTGCTGGTGATGCGAATGGCATCAAATCAGTTACAGGATTCTACCCTGAAGAATCATCTGATTCTAATGGTATATATGGTTTCTAGGTGTTTGCAGAAGCTTTACTAATTGACCTTTACAAAGTGTTCATTATTAGTAGCTAATCGGTTTCTTCAGTCAGTATCGTGATCACGGGGCTTGGTCCTGACTTTACCAGATTGGAATCTTTTGGCAATGTGGATGCATTTGCAGAAACTCTGGTGCATTTCAACTTCTTGGCACATAATGAACAACTTGGTCTTCTGTAATGTATTCAAAACTTAAAACACTGTCATGTTCATGCTCACCGGAACAGGTAAGCGGTTTGGACCGAAGCTGGAAAAGGCCCCCAGGAGTTACAGCAAAGCTGATTAGTTCGAAATCTACAAATGGTAATGCTTAAAGGGTACTTTGGGAATGAGAAAGGCTGTGCTTTTCATACTGTGTCTATATATACTGCACAGGGTTGTATTATGTGGAGTATACATTGCAAAATCCTGGAGAAAGATGCAGGCACATTCTCACCGCCCTTGGCGTTGCATCCAATGGTTGGTATAATCGGCTGTACACAGTCACTGGACAGGTTGGCAATCACACTTATATGAGAAACTTCATCTTACCTTGACACCTTTCATTTCATTATTTTTATTCTTGTAGCGCGCAATTATTATTAGTTTGTTACTTATTGCTTACAAGCATCTGTTCCTCCGGTTAACTATCATCATAAATCTAATGATGTTTTGCAGTATATGGAGGATGAAGCTGAGAAGTACCAACCCCAAGTAGTGAAGGTAGGTTAAAAGATTATGAACCTGCATCATAATTATTGTAATACTCTAACACCAACACTCTTGCCAATTGCAGATGGTATCATCGTTCAGATTGATACGAGAAACTAAAGAAATTCCTGGAGAAACAGCTTTTCTCCTAAGGCTTTGAAAAGTCCTAGGCACTCCCCATACGTATTTCTTGTGTATGCTGTAACTTCACATGCTTTGTGTCCATTTATAATCTTACCATAAAGAAACAATTTACAACATTTATCATCATACAAATTTTAGTTGCAGATGTCTGAGCTAAAGTTTTCAATGCTGATTTGTGCGCTGAAATCTCTATGGCTTTGTCACTATGCTAGGAATGTTTTTATTCTCTTAAAATCTTTGACAACAAGTTAAACTTCAGTGACTTGCTTTCGAGGCATGGAATCAATCATGTATCAGTAACAGCGTGGCATTTCATATCCATGACCTAGTTGGAATTGTACTTGATGGACCCACCAGGACTCGTTAGCAAGCATTCTCTCTCACATGCATGAGATCAATCCTCATTCCACGGTGATGGCATGACCATTTCTCGGTGACACGGCATGTCCAGCTGCAGTTACATGAGTTCACCGATGAGTCCTCCGACGTGCTTTATTAGGAAGGTCACTAACTGGTACTCCAATTTCCATCGTCTAATCTTCCATTGAAACGAAATGTTCAGCCTACCATTGTGTCAACCAACATTTAGCTATTCTATCGATTCCAAGGGTACCCTGCATGATCCCATATATCCATCCAAGAGCAGCAATTATCAGCCACATAAAAAGATATTTATCTGATGATGGTTATATTTTTGACGTCCATCCACGACGAGGTGGATGGAGCTGGCCATCTTCTCATGCCGTCAGTCAAATGCCATAGTTACATCCCCAAGCGCATCAAAATAATAGTTTAGACATCCAAACAGCTCCTTCCGGAGGATGGGCTGTTCTAATGGTAACAAGTTAGTTCTTAAAATAGAAAAAAAAAATATTTCATTTATTTTTGAAAAAAACAAAATAGAAGAAGGTTTTGAGAGTTTTTCATCGAGCCACCTCCATTGCTCAAGTCAAAAAACTGTGCCTCGAACGGTGCCCTTAAAAGAAAGAAAAGCTTTCATCTTTCTCTTCGACATAGTTTTAAGATCATCATCTTTTCTATATTTTAGATCAAATTATCCAACGAACATAGGAATTTCATACTCCAATTCCTAGATCCTAGCAATCTATTGCATGCTGACTCTTCAACGAATCTATTGACTGATCCACCACTGATAGTTGCAGCTACTGATGATGCCCATTGACTTATGATCGAAGGAGATTTGGGAACAATGACTCCTTAGATCTCCGCTGTTTATTGTTTCCTGATCTCCTTCAAAAGATCATATCATTCTTTGTGCACTTCTCAAATATCATCAGATCAAATCCTCCCTTGTTCACTTCTCATATTTGATCTCCTACAATAGATTAGATCTTCACCATTTGTGGATCTAAACCAGATCATTAGTTCGTTTTAGATTTTCCTTATTAGTTCACATCATCTTCTTAGCGTGTCTTCCTCTTCTATGTTTAAAGCTTTTAATTATGTACCTCGATGAGCACAATTCACTAACCTCCTCTTTGGATATGATTTATTAGGATGCACCAATGACTCTCTTAGTTATTCACTAGAATAAATCTAAATACTAAGAGAACCCACTAATATCTTCATGTACTATGGTAGGAGCGTGGTCCAAGTTATAAACTACTCTCGCCAATCACTCTTATGCTCGCATGCTACGTCCTTTATCTACTTTCATAAAAATAATATAAAATAAAAATACTACTGATTATATAAAAAATCTAAAAGTTATTATAGATGCCTTGGCTTTAATAGAGTATCCCTTGAGTGATGAAGAAATTATTGTTTATACTCTCAATAGTCTAGAAAATGAATATAATGAATTGATGGCAGCAATTCGGGTATATGACTCACCATTGTCATTTGAAGAATTGTCTAGTAAGTTGATTGACAATAAAATGTATCTGAAATGAGAAGAGAGGGAGACGAGCCCAACTATTATAGCTCAATTCAATCAAGAATTCACATAGTGACAACTTCAACCCAAATAACTTAGGAAATAACTTCAACAATAATTACTACAACTATCAATAGTTTTAGTGTCCCAATAATAATAATTAATAAAAAATCATATGTTAGCTTTGTGACAAAATTAAGCACACAACAAAAGTTTATTGATCTCAACCCAAGCCTATACCCAACTAGCCTCAAGTAAACATCATATTACTCTGACTATTCATTCAAGCAATTGGATTGTTAACTCTAGTACTTCTCATAATATTATTTTTGATCTGTTGAATTTATCCATCTATATCGACTATGAAGACAATGAAGATATTATCATTAATGATAGTAATGGAATCTTTGTCACTCATATTAGTTTCATATCACTTAATTCACACATAAACACTCTTACACTTAATAATATTTTGTATGCATCTTACATCAAAAGAAATCTTATTTCTATCTCTCAATTTTATAAATAAAATAATACCTCTATTGAATTTTTTCTTGACTCATTTTTGTAAATGATATAAGCATAGGGGCATCCTTAGTTTGAAACCAGAATAAAGATAATATTTACGAGTAGTCATCAACTTTATAAATTAACCAACTAATGACTTGCTTTAGTTATTACTTCAATCAATGTATGGCATCGCGGCCTTGGTTATTTATCATCCTCCATTCAATGATAGTTAATTTCTCTTTATTCTCTTCCAATATTTAAATCAAGTAGAATTGTAAATCATTATGATACTTGTTGGGAAACCTTAGGGAGCATCACATGCACAACTGCAAAATAAAAACAAAACTGGTTTCCCAAAAGAATCATATCGAATCGTTGTGTAATGATTAGGAGCGTAAAAGTCATGAAATTGAAAACTACATAAGGTATGTGAGATGTTCTTACCTAAGGGAGATTATATATCCCGGAAACTACAGATCTCAATCAGTGGATGAAGGAGCTCTTATAAACTCCTCTCTAGCAGTAAACCACATAATAGATGAAGTGATGACGCACCTCTTTTTGTGGCATGTTCTTTCTTCGCCTTCGCGCACCACCATGCAATGGAAAAATAAGGGGCCGACCCTTCTTACTATCCTTATGCACAAGGGTTGGTGGTAAGGGAAGAAAGGCAAGGAGATGATAGGAGGTGGGTGGCCAAAGGAATCTAGCCTATGACCACCTTTCAAAGATCAAGAAGGATTTCGGACTAAGAACAATTGAAGACCACTCGAGCATAAGCTCAAGTGATGGTGAACTTGAACTCATCACTATGAAATTTAAAAAGTTCATGAAATAAAAATTAAAGAACAAAAAGAATACAACTACTTGCTATGAATGCAAGAAGAGGGAAGAACTTTGGGATGAATCAAGCTCCTCCGAAGACAAGGAGAAAATCAACAAAGGTGAAGTGGCAAACTACGCCTTAACGGTTTTCTACAACGAGGTAAACAACCTTATTTTTTTTATAAGTAAAAGTAAATTGATTATTGTAAAGTTTCTACAAATAGCTTTATCTATACAAGTCATAGACAAAGCCTAGTAACTCATTGAGTGCACATGCTATAGACTATAACTCCTAACTGTAGCTAACAAATAAAATGCATGTCCAGATATGTCAAGACTATCTGTGGGTATAGTATTTAACATCATTCCCAAGATCTTTAGTTAATAGCGAAATTAAATTTGATAAAAATATCTTTTTCTCTTCGGGACGAGGTAAACAACTCAAACGAAACTCCCTTAGTTTACTTTGAAATTACTTAATGTTCTTCATGAGTTATTTTTAATTTAGTTTTAAAAAAATTATCTAAATTTCTTTTTTAAAATTACATGTTTAATAATGTAATAAAAATACAAAAATTGGGATCATGCTAGTAATTTTGAAAATGATAAGGAAAATTATATATTTTATGTTAAAGGAATAAAATGTTAGATTTAAATCTAATAATAATCCTATGTATGTTTTTCAAGAAGAAATAAAGTGTATTTCCAATGTTGATTGAAATCATGCTTGATGTTTTAATGATGCAAATCTAATGCTTGTATACTTAACAAGATTAATCATATTGTTTCTTAATTTTAATTAAAGATGCTCTATGATTAATGAAATTAAGTTTCATTGGAAGTAATGATTTGATATCATGCTCAATGTGTTTATGTTTCGAATTTATGCATGATGATTCTTGAGATTTATGGATTTTCGATTTTTACCTTAATGAACGTGGCCTTTTCAGTTTTAAACTATGATGTATGTTTTCATATAAAAAACTTGATCATGCTTATATGAAATCAATCACTTAAAATGAAACACATAAAAAGGAAAATATATTATCATTGAAATTAAAATGATGAATTAAATCTTTTGTTTAAAGAAGACTTATGTTTAATGTGTTATACTTTTTTTTTGGTCTTGATGGTTTTTATGACGAAATCTACTTTTCAATCTTAAATAATGATGCATGCTTTAACTTGGCATAAAAACTTGGGCATGCTTGTGTGAAATAAATCAAATAAAAAAGGGGGAAGGAAAACATTTTTCTTAAAGAATTTCTCAATCTCTACTTTATCGATCTTTAAAAATAAAGAGATATTAATGAATGTATGTTTGTTATTTTTGAATCTCTTGAAAATGATTTTGAGTTGACAATTTGAATTTAAATATGCTTTATCTTGATCTTTCGAGATTTATAACTTAGAGATTTCTTATGCATGAATCAAGATATTGTATCATTTGATCTCTTATGTTTCTTTTTTCTATTTATAAAAAGAAGAGATTTGATGAAATAAATCATGTCTTATGGCATTCATGATTTGATATTATTATCTTTTATGAAATAATGTGTAAATTCCTTTGTATTTGTGGTTGTAAACCTTATGTTATAAGTAGAGTATTGATGTAAAAATTGTATTCTTCCACTCTACTTCTTCCTTGTTTACAATAACAAAGGGGAGAAAGAAAATTGCTAGCTTAAATGAGAAATGTAGACATGTTAGATCTTCCAAATGCATAAATTCTTCTTATACATTTTCTGAATTATGATCTTGATCTCTTGAGTTTTAGACTTGGATCTTTCATTTTTGATGATTGGAATAATGATTGAAACATTGATGATATGAATGCATGGAATACTTATAATATTGTTTTGATGCTCTAAAATGATATAAATTTGCTAGCTTATGAGTATCATGTATGATATAATGATTGATTTATTTTTAGTATCATGCATAGAGTAAGGATGATATGTAAAGTTTTAAAATTATGCATATTGTAAATTGAAACTATAATGATGCACAAACATATTGAAATAATGATTAAAACATTAATGTAATTATGAATGATGATTTGATATTATGCATGCAATACTTCAACTTATGATAATGATGCATGGAATGATAAAATATTCATGATGAAAAATTGTTTTGACATTCATAACTTGATTTTTCATCTTTGATTATTCATCCTTTGTCATGATTTGAAAATTATTGTAAAGGAAAAAAGAGATACAAAATTGTATTCTTCCCTTCTTTTTGACAATGACAAAGGGGGAGATAGCTAGCTTGTACAAGTCAAGAAGATGCAAAAACTTGCTTGCTTGCTTGCACATCTAAAGAGAAGATGCAAACATACTTCATGTAGCTTGCTTTATGTAAAACATTGTATCTTGCTAGCTTGTTATCTTGCATTATTTTTCAAAAACTTGCTAGCCTTCGTACTTCAAAGAGAAGTAACACTTGCCAAATTGCTAGCTTGATTGTTGTAAAATAATGTAGAATTTTGCTAGCTTGTACTTTGCAAAGGAAACAAAAATGACACTTCTCAAAAGAGAAGAAAGAGCTTGCTATCTTGAATATCACTATCTTGTCAATCTCAGGAAGTAAAACTTGCAACTTGCACATTGCAATAGGAAGCAAGAATCGCTAACTTACACACTTCAACAAAAAAGTTATCTTGCATTTGCTTTCAAAATTTTTGTTAGCTTGTATGTTGTAAACTTGCTATCTTACTACTTTGCATATCTAAAACTTGGTAGCTTGCATGATGTAACACTAGCTAAATTTTCTAGCTTACAAATTGCATGATGATAAAACTTGATATTATGTTTTTCATGCAATGATTTGAACTTATATCACAAACACTTGACAGTTGGAACTTCTCCTTTTTGTTGATGACAAAGGGGGAGAAGTATGATCAAGTTATGCATGATGACGTATTGCAAATATTCATGATGAAATTTGCAATGACTTAAATTCAGCTTGAATTCAAGGTTCTATCAATATGACATACTGATAGTGGGAGTTTATTTAAACTCCGGGAGTTATAAGGTTAACTCCATCATTAATTGGTTGTCATTATAAAAAAGGGGGATATTGTTGAATCTCAAATTTTGATGATGAAACCAATTGATATCATTTATGATTTGATCTACATTTTGAGTGACGCAAGATGTTTCGATCAGGGAGAGATAATTAAAGCAGGAAGAATCATGTTGGGCCAGAGAAAAAGATGTTAGAATATTGGACGTTGGGCCGGAAGATCGATCGACGTATCGACAGAAGGCTTCGGGCTATGGATTCGGGTAGTGGGCCAAGAAGAGCGGATATTGCGTTAGATATTGGAGTTGTGGAGGTCAATTGGCCGATTGGATAATAGGCCGCAAGAGAGGATGATGCGTCGAAGAATCGGACGAAGCGTCGATGGACCAATGATATGCTGGACAAAATGATTCATGCTTAGTAATACTTGTCTTGATCGAAGTGTGTTTTTATATGTGCAGGATTAACTACAATAGTAAGACATAAAGCAAAATGAAGTCCCGGAGTCAAGAATGCTATTTCGTTGGGAGTTCAAGAGTTCATTTGGAAGTCCGGACGTTCGTCGAAAGTTCTGTCAGAATTGACCAAGAAGTCCTGAAACTTGCCAAAGAAGCTCATTGGAACTCACCAAGAAGATCATCATGAAGTCTAGGAGCTTGCCAGGAGTCCGCTGGAACATTGCCGAGAGATCGTTGGAAGTTCGCCAGAAGATCGTTGGAAGTTCGCCGGAAGATCGTTGGAAGCTCACCGGAAGAAACCTAGACTTACGGACATTGTTTAGCTTAGTAAATGTCTTAAAATTCATAGTTAGCACATAATAGGGATTAGAATTGGGCAACCCAATTAGGGGATAGTTGGGCCAAGTTTGGGCTATGTTGGGCCAAGAGAAAGGCCCAAACAGTGACCAAACAGGTGAAATCATCGTGGCATAATCTCCGAGACTATGTCAGGTAGTGGTACCGCCAGTCTGGGTGGTGGTGCCACCCAGACTCAGTCTCTGAGACTATCTAGGTGGTGGTACCACATAGTGTCAGGCTGTAGGTGGTGGTACCGCCCGTATCTTGAAATTTTGGGGGTTTAAATTTTGGGCTCCAAATTTGAATCCATTTGGGGCCTATAAATACCCTAGCTATTCCTGTATGGATCAGTAAGAAATATTGAGCAAAATCCTATGATTCTAAAGTTGTAAACCTTAGAAAGTTGAGTTCCCTCCTCCCAAAGTTGAGAGAGAGTTCTAAGGGAGGTGTGAGAGGGATACCTTGTAAAAGAGGGTTGTAAAAGGTTGTCTCCTAAACCTGTGAAAAGGAGAAGAGGGGTGTAAAAGGGTAGTTGGTCTTTACCCATTGAAAAAAGACGGATAGTGGATGCCGGTGGCCTCAATGGAAGAGGAATCAGTGAAGTGGATGTAGGTCACAACGACCGAACCACTATGAAAATCTGGTTTACGTTTCTCTTGTGCAATTTACTTTACTGCAAACCACTTTACATACTTTATATCCACTATGCTCTTCTATACGCTTTCAAAGTTAATACCTTTATGAAATGGTTTTTCATCGGAAATGAATTTAATCGCAATAAAGTTTTAAACCGACGTAATTTTTACCGCTGCACTAATTCACACCCCCCCCCCCCGCCCTTAGTGTCGACTCTTTTCCTAACACTATAAAGCATCAATAGTAGTTGATGAAACCAAGGAAGTATCTTAACTCTAGCACCTTCTTTGGGGTTCATCATTCCGCAACACTTGCACCTTTGATTTGTCCATCCGAATGTAGTCAATCATCGATTCGATGCCCCAAGAATAAGATCTCCGTTTAAGCAAAGTAGCATTTCTCCCTTTTCACGAATAAAGTGTTCTCTCTAAAAACTTTGAAAATTGTCCAAAGGTGCTTGATATGCTTCTCGAGTGTTTGACTATAGACGACTATATCGTCTAAGTAGACGACTACGAACTTATCCAAATACTCTTTGAATAGCTAGTTTATAAAAGTGCAAAACATGACCAGAGTGGTGGTTAAGCCAAAAGGTATCACCAAAAACTCAAATGCTCCATACCTTGTCACATAGGTAGCCTTCGCTTCATCGCCTTTAGCAATGCGTACCTACCAATATGTTAGGACTCTAGCTAGGAGAGTCCTAATTGAGAGGAACATTCATGTAAAACCTACCTAAGCCGACCCCTATTAAGAGGTGAAGAGGACAGGTAGGGTTAGGAGGTTGTTTCTTAGAGAAGAATTAGGAGTTGTAAAGGAATAGGAGTCTTGAGTAGCAGTCCTATTAGGAGTTGGTTAGAAGTAGGAGTCTTGAGTAGGAGTCCTATTAGAAGTTAGGATCTAGAAGCCCTATAAATAGCCATGTATTCCTCATCTTTTGATAAATAATAGATGAATCTTTTCTGCGGCCTTTGAGCAGCAACTTGGATGGAGGAACCCCTATAGAGTTCCAAGGAGGCTGATCCCCTAAAGAGATCAACCCTAAGTTTAGAATCTACAAGGGTTATAACACCTGGTATCAGAGTAGTATTCTTGGTATCTCGCTGCCCTTCCACAGCCATCCATCAGCCCTCCACAACCGCTCAAAGCAATTCCCACAATTGCTTAAAAGATCATCGCCAAATTCCGCCATCATCTCCACCACCATAGATCATCCTTTGATCTCCTAGTAAATTGCAACAGGTTCTGGTTTCCTATCTTACTATTATTGCAATTTAGTTATCCTTATTCAAAAATTTTAAAAAAAATTGTTCCAAAATTGCTGCATAAACTTTTCATCGTAAAGTTTTCATCTCTATGACGAAAGATACATTGCAGAATTTCGGCCGCATAGCACAGTCTATTTGATCTTGCTACGGCATTTTTTCTATCCAAATCTCTACAAAATTTTATAACAGCTTTGACACTTCCTAACAGCAGATTTTCCTTTGGTTTTGTCAAAAAATTCTCAATATAAACTATTTATATTTTATGTCTAAACTACTATACTTGAAAATCTGCACTGTAAAATTCCAACTGCATAGCATAGTTTGTTTGATCTTGTTACTATGTTTTTTTTATCCAAATCACTATGAATTTTTTATGATAGCTTTGACACTGTCTAATAGTAGATTTTTCTTTGGTTTTGTTAAAAAATTCTTAATATAAACTATTGATCTTTTACGTCCAATCTGCTACACTTGAAAATCTGTGATGCAGAAAATTTCAGCCGCATATTGTTGCCTTAACCCATCTATTTACAATCTTTTTTGAATGAAATTTCTTATACACTTCATAGATAATCTTGACTTCCATCTAAGATTGATCTATTGAAGAATTCATTTCTAAAAATGACTTCTTTTGCTGTAAATTTTCGTCGTAAGCTGCTGAAATTTTTCGATGAGAATTATGCTATCGCAACTTACACCAATTTTCTTACTGTTACTGCCAATATTTTCTTGATTAAATTAGACATCCTTGTTGTCATATAAACTGAGATATTGCTGTCAATTCCCTCCTCAAATCTCTCAAATTTTTGGTGGAAATTCCATCGAGAAACTGTTGTTTCTTCGACGACAATTCTGCTCTTACAAGACAACATAATTTTGCAGTAAACTTCCACTGATTTCTATCAAACTTTTGCTGCCATCTACCATAGATCTAAAACTTTCATCTACAGCCCTAAAACTCTACTAAACCACACCCTCAAACTGCACCCAAAATAGCAACAAAACAAGCCTAAATAGCAGCCTACATCCACCAATCCACCAACCCTTTCGACCATCACTTCTCTCAACCTATACATGCCTTTAACCCAACAACAAAAGAGGGATCTTAACATCACAGATTTGGAGACATATACTATGACATCTAAGGAGGCAATTAATGCTAAATTCGAAGCTTTTGAGGCAGGAATGGAGGATAAGATTCAGACTCTCTTAACCGAACTCAGTTTGGGCCGACCACTAAGCCCAAAGAAATCACCTCAAGGAGAGAGCTCTAACCAATCGCAATAAGCCCGAAGAGATGATTTCCAAGGAAGGGGAGGCTCTATGACCAACTCCAACTATCCACGCATGAGGGTAGACTTCCCTAGATGGGAAGAAAGAGACCCGATTAGTTAGATCTCGCGCGCGGAGCAATATTTTCGGTACCACAAAACCACAGATGCATCTATGGTGAAAATTACAGCTATACATCTTGAAGGGGATGCCATATAGTAGTTTGACTAGTTTGAACACACTCATGGAGTCCTCTCATGACAACAATTCAAAGAAGGACTGCTGATCCGCTTCAGACCAACCGATTACGAGAACATTAATGGACAACTAGCAAAGATCTGACAAACCTCCACCATTCAAGAGTACCAAACCAGGTTTGAAAGGTTATCTAATCAAACTCATGATTGGTCTCAAAAACAGCTATTGGGGACCTTCATTGAGGGCTTGAAGTCGGAGATCCGGGGAGAAGTTAAAGGGCAACAACCGTACACGCTTATGGCAGCCATATCTTTCGCACGACATCAAGAGGAGCGATTGAACCATGACGCTCGAAGGACTAGGATCGCTCCTCGACTAGCAATACTGAAGCCCTCAGCCCCCCCTACTGTCGACCAAGTCCCTACACTAAAGAGATTAACAAGAGAAGAGCTTCGGGAGCGATATGCGAAGGGGTTATGTTGGCATTGCGACGAGTTGTGGAGTCGTGAGCATCGCTGTAGTAAAGGGAGACTTCTTATGATTGAACCAGTAGAAAAAGAGGTCATTGAACATTCAGAAAAGAGCCTCGAACATTAATAAGATGCAGAAGAAGAGCCACAATCGATCAAAGTTACGGTACATGCACTAGCCGGCTACTCAAACCCGCAAACGATGAAAGTTGGAGGCATTCTCAAACAACAACCGATCACGATTCTCATCGACATGGGCAGTACTAATAACTTCCTAAACAGTAAAGTTGTTGTTCGAATGGCCTTACCTATCAAGAATTGCAGCAGGTTTGACATTAAGGTCGTCGATGGATGGATTTTGAAGTATGATCGTAGGCGCCCGCGAGTGAAACTGTTGTTGTAGGACCAAGAGATAATTACATATTTCTTCCTCTTCCCTCTTGTTGCTCATGAGGCCATGCTCAGAATTAAATGGTTGACGACATTACATGATATTTCTTGAAATTTTATGCAACTAATTATGAAATTTTACAGTAAGGAGAAATAGGTGATACTGCATGGGAAACGTGGGGGCAACGTAAAGACGATTTGCTCACAACAAATGGAAAAGGTTTTGCATAAAGCATGTAGCAGCTTTTTGGTACAACTTGAGCAGCAAACTAAGGGAGAGCCAATAGAATTTGAAGATCCAAACCTACTTCCTTTGCTTGCTGAATTTTTAGATATATTTGATGAACCGCATAACCTACCTCTTACCCATCGGCATGATCATTATATAACGATTCTTCCAAGCAAACCTCCAGCAAATACTTGGCCATATCAGTATCTACATCTCCAGAAGGATGAAATAGAAAGGGTTGTAAAAGAGATGCTTGAAACAGGAGTTATTCAGCCAAGTTGCAGCCTCTACTCTTCACTGATGCTACTTGTACATAAGAAGGATGGAACATGACGAATATGCATTGATTACCGAGCTCTCAATGGCATAACTATCAAGGATAAATACCCTATTCTAGTAGTAGATGAATTGTTAGATGAAAGGGAGCACATATCTTCACAAAGCTGGACCTTCGATCCGGGTATCATCAAATACAAGTGTGCGAAGAAGACATACCAAAAACTGCCTTTCGAACACACAACGACCACTATGAATTTTTGCTTTCTTCAATAAAAGGTGGAATATCTTGGGTATATCATATCAGAGGAAGGTGTGATGGTGGACCTCTCCAAAATAGAAGTAATGCAGAACTAGCCAACCCCGAGGAACATAAAATTGCTACATGGCTTTCTCGGTTTAATAGGCTACAACCGCAAGTTCATGAAAAACTATGGAAAGATCAGTGCACCACTCACTTATCTACTGAAAAATGATACCTTCCAATAGTTGGACAAAGCCTTTGCTACTTTTGACAAACTTAAGGTAGCCATGACGATGATGCCGGTGCCAGCGCTACCAGATTTCAGCCGACCCTTCATTATTGAGGCCGATGCATTGGGAGTCAGAATTAGAGATGTTCTCATGCAAGATGGTTAACCACTCACATACACTAGTAAGGCATTGTCACCCTCCCATCAAAACATATCAACATATGATAAGGAGATTTTTGCTATTGTGCACGTAGCAACGAGGTGGAGATCGTACTTGATCGGGCGATGCTTTCAAATCAAGACCGACCATAGAAGCCTAAAATATTTCTTGGAGTAGAAGATATCTTCTCCCGAGCAGCAAAAATGGATAACAAAGCTTCTTGGATATGATTATGAAATAACTTACAAAAAGAGGAAAGAGAATGTTGTTGCAAATGCGCTTTCATGGCTATCTAAATAAGCTGAATTTTTTGCCATTTTAATTTCGACTAGTGACTTACTTAACGATATTAAGAGGGAATGACAGGAAGATCTGGAGACTAGTAAGATCATAACAAAATTGGAGGAAGTACCAAGCTCCGTGGCTCATTACAATTGAGACTCAAAAGAATTACACTATAAGGGATGCATTGTGCTTGTGACAAATTCTACTTGCATCTTCACGAGTAGATTTTGGACAAAGTTTTTCCATATGCAGGTGTTAGGACTCTAGCTTGGAGAGTCCTAATTGAGAGGGACATTCATGTAAAACTGTTAGGACTCTAGCTAGGAGAGTCCTAATTGAGAGGGACATTCTGTTAGGACTCTAGCTAGGAGAGTCCTAATTGAGAGGGGCATTCATGTAGGAGGTGTTTTCTTAGAGAAGAATTAGGAGTTGTAAGGGAATAGGAGTCTTGACTAGGAGTCCTATTAGGAGTTGGTTAGAAGTAAGAGTCTTAAGTAGGAGTCCTATTAGGAGTTAGGGTTTAGAAGCCCTATAAATAGCCATGTATTCCTTCTCTTTTCATAAGCAATAGATGAATCTTTTCTGCAGCCTTTGAGCAGCAACTTGGAGGGAGGAACCCCTATAGAGTTCCAAGGAGGCCGATCCCCTAAAGAGATCAACCCCAAGTTTAGAATCTGCAAGGGTTCTATCACCTGGTATCAGAGCAATGTTCTTGGCGTCTCGCTGCCCTTCCATAGCCATCCATCAACCCTCCACAACCATCCAAAGCAATTCCCACAATTGCTTAAAAGATCGTCACCGAATTCCGCCATCATCTCCACCACCGCGGATCATCCTTTGATCTCCCCGTGAATTGCAACAGGTTCTGGTTTCCTACCTTACTGCTGCTGCAATTTAGTTATCCTTATTCAAAAAAAAAAAAAAAAAAATCGTTCTTATATTGCTGCATAAACTTTTCGTCACAAAGTTTTCATCTCTACGACGAAAGATACATTGCAGAATTCCAGCCGCATAGCACCATCTGTTTGATCTTGCTACTATGCTTTTTCTATCCAAATTTCTATGAAATTTTTATGACATCTTTGACACTTCCTAACAGTGGATTTCCCTTTTGTTTCATCAAAAAATTCTCAGTATAAACTACTGATCTTTTATGTCCAATCTGCTGCACTTGAATTGCAGAATTCAAGCCGCATAGCACCATCTATTTGATCTTGCTACTGTGCTTTTTCTATCCAAATTTCTACGAAATTTTTATGACATCTTTGACACTTCCTAACAGTAGATTTCCCTTTTGTTTCATCGAAAAATTCTCAATATAAACTACTGATCTTTTATGTCCAATCTGCTACACTTGAAAATCTTTGGTGCAGAAAATTTCAGCTGCATATCGTTGCCTTAACCCATCTATTTGCAATCTTTTTTGAATGAAATTTTTTATAGACTTCATATATCATCTTGGCTTCCATCTAAGATTGATCTATTAAGAAATTCATCTCTAAAAACGATTTTATGTTACTGCAAATTTTCATCGTATCCCGCTGAAATTTTTCGACGATAATTCTGTAATTGCAACCTGCACCAATTTCTTTGCTGTTATACTGCCAAAATTTTCTTGATTAAATTAGATATCCTTGCTGTCATATAAACTGTGATTTTTCTATCAATTTCCTCCTCAATTCTCTAAAGTTTTTGGTGGAAATTACGTCGAGAAACCGTTGTTTCTTCGACGACAATTCTACTCTTACAAGACAGCACATACTTGTTGCAACTTCCACGGATTTCTGTCAAACCTTTGCTACCATCTACCATAGATCCAAAACTTTCATCCACAGCCCTAAAACTCTACCAAACCACACCCTCAAACTACACCCAAAACAGCCACAAAACAAGCCTAAACCGCAGCCTACATCCACCAATCCACCAACACTTTCGACCATCACTTCTCTCAACCTATACATGCCTTTAACCCAACAGCAAAAGAGAGATCTTAACATCATTGATTTGGGGTCATATACTATGGAATCTAAGGAGGCAATCAATGCTAAATTCGAAGCCTTGGAGGCACGAATAGAGGATAAGATTTGGACGCTCTTTACCGAACTCAGATTAGGCCGACCACTAAGCCCGAAGAAATCATATCAAGGAGAGAGCTTTGCCCAATCACACCAAGCCCGAAGAGATGACTTCCAAGGGAGGGTAGGCTCTATGACCAACCCCAACTATCCATGCATGAGAGTGGACTTCCCTAGATGGGAAGAAGGAGACCCGATTGGTTGGATCTCTCGCGCGGAGCAATATTTTCGGTACCACAAAACCGCGGATGTATCTATGGTGAAAATTGCAGCTATACATCTTGAAGGGGATGCTATACAGTGGTTTGACTGGTTTGAACATACTTATGGAGTCCTTTCATGGCGTCAATTCAAAGAAGGACTGCTGATTCGCTTCAGACCAACCGATTACGAGAATATTGACGAACAACTAGCAAAGATCCAACAAACCTCCACCATTAAGGAGTACCAAACCAGGTTTGAAAGGTTATCTAATCAAACTCATGATTGGTCTCAAAAACAACTATTGAGGACCTTCATTGAGGGCTTGAAGCCGGAGATCCGAGGAGAAGTTAAAGCGCGACAACCGTATACGCTTATGGCAGCCATCTCTTTTGCACGACATCAAGAGGAGCAATTGAACCATGAAGCTTGGAGGACTAGGGTCGCTCCTCAACTAGTAATATTGAAGCCCTCAGCCCCCCCTACTGTCGACCAAGTCCCTGCACCAAAGAGGTTAACAGGAGAAGAGCTTCGGGAGCGATATGCGAAGGGGTTATGTTGGCATTGTGACAAGCCGTGGAGCCGTGAGCATCGCTGTAGTAAAGGAGTGCTAGTCATAAGTGCCCAGCAAGCCAATCACGTGAGTGATGGCACGTATGACTTGATACAGAATCTTTTTGCTTATTATATTTTGGCATATATCACTTTATAACTATTGCATAAATGCATATATATTGTGATGTCCTTGGATTTGTGCAATGGGAATCGGATCGTGATGAGATCACGATAATGAGATCGATTCACCTTTAAACACATATCCTAAATAATCCCGGTCATAGGTTACTCGAGAGGGACATCGTGATAACCGGATAGACTGGTGTGCTGTATACCCGTCCATATGATGGATGCAGCTGGTCTCATAGCTGCTCGTGTAGGGACACTAGGGATACAATACAGGTGCTCATTGGAGAATGAGTTCACTGATTGATCCGCTTACGGAATGCTGGATGGTTGATGATGCCTTATTGTCAGACAACGATTCCGTAGTCCTAGTGGTGTATCTGGTTCTTAGACTTGAGACACCAAGGATGTCCTGTATGAGTGCTCCACTCTTTGATACCAGACTTATAGGTTTGGCTGTTCCCAGATCTAGTACAGCTGGTCATTGGGAGTGGTAGTCGACCTTACGAGGGCTATTGAGTGTCGATAGAGGATCATCCACTCTCGGTATCATGAGAGGAATATCCCATGTGTTCTTGCTCAGACAAATCCCTGGCCAGGGTCATTCGGGTTGAGAGAGAAAGAGTTCTCCGGGAGAATCCGATTAGAGCGAGACTCGAGTAGAAACCGTATGGGTCTGACAGCACCATGCTCGATATACGATCTCTGGGATATTAGATGGATGAGGGACTATAGGTACATGGTAACTGAGGACAGACAGGTCCAATGGATTGGATTCCCCTGTATCGTCTGGGGACTACGGCGTAGTGGCCTAGTACTTCCGTAGTCGATGAGTCGAGTGAATTATTACAGAGATAATAATTCACTGAGTTAGAAGGAGTTCTGACAGGTATGACTCACGGCCAGCTCGATATTGGGCCTAGAGGGTCACACACATATGGTAGGCATTGCGATGAGTAGAGGTTCGGATATGAGATATCCGACGGAGCCCTTGTCTTATTGGATGCAGATCCAATACCCACTAGGGAAAGGACCCATTAGGGTTTTGACACGGGATCTCTATAAATAGGAGGGATTCATAGCCTCATAGGCTAGAGTCTTTGCTTGCCCTTCCTATTCTCCTCTCTCTCTCCACCTCAGAGTAGGCCTGGAGTTTTGAGGAGCGTCGTCGCAACCCTGCTGTGTGGATCACCGCTAGAGAGGAGGACACTTGACCTCCTTCACCCTCTCCTAAGGATCTGCAAGGAAACAGGGATATACGATCTCCCTAGGTAACACAATCTCTATACGCAGTTTTGTGTTTTTGTGGATTTTGCGCACCAATCTTCGCACGACAATGAACATCTTTTTGGGAATCGGGGATTTTTTGTTTTCTTGTTCTTCCGCTGCGCATATGATGTCGCCCCCCCTATGATTTCCCAACAGTGGTATCAGAGCCAGGTTGTTCGTGCGAATGATTGGTTTTGAACTGCGTGTATTGTGTTTAGGAAGAATTTTGACGTCAAAATCGTTGACGCAAAAGCAAGGAAGGGCAACAACAGTTGCTGCCCTCGATCTGCATGCCTGCAGCCACCTGCAGCGGCAGCCGCAGCCGCAGCCACATGCAGCGGCAGCCGCAGCCGCAGCCAGGCAGCACAGCGCCGGCGCATGCGCAAGCGCTGTGCCTGCAGCAGCCGGCCGGCGGCCTGCTTGCAGCAGGCTTGCTGCCGACGGGGCTGGCAACCCACGGGCAGAGGCGCCGCAGGGCAGCGGCGCCTACCGCCGAAAGGAAGCGGCGCCTGCCGCCGTAGGGCAGCGACGCGCGACGCCTGCCGCCGTAGGGCAGCGACGCGCGACGCCTGCCGCCGCTGCTCCCGCGGGCGAAACGCCCCCCACAGGGGCGGCCGCCCGGCGGGACAGCACCGCCTGCGGAGGCAGCGGCGCCCGAAGAGGGCGCCCACCCGCAGCGGCATCGCCGCCAGCGGGCGTGCCGCCTGCAGGCGAGGGCAGTGCCCTCGCCCCGCCGCACAGGCTGCCGCCGGCAGGGTGGCGGCGGCGGCAGCAGCGAAAAGGGGAAAGGGTATTAGGGTTTTCTGCGCAAAAGACAGTTTTGCCCCTCGGAATTTGAGAAATTCCAGTTTCTGTCTTTTGTCCAAATTACGAAAATACCCCTATAAATTCAGAAATTCCCTATATGTCCCTGATTTCAGAAAATATAATTAATTAAAAGGTTTAGTTGATTATTATTTTTATTATTATCTAGTAGTCCTACATGATGATGATTATTTATACATGTGATGTATGATGAGTGGACGGATGATCATGGACCGTGTGATGTGTGTACTTGTGATTATTATTATTGAGGTCTGCGAACCTCCATTATATTTCTCGTTTATTGTCGGGCCTACGTGCCTATGATTAAGTTGTAATCACATGAGGAGGCGCAGCGGGAGCGTGGAAGCCATAGCGGGACCCACGAGACGGACGATCGTGATGCATGGAGATGCATCAAGATGTCGACGGAACCGACGAGGACGAGATGGACGATCACAAGGCATGGAGATGCACCGTTGCACACATAGATCTTGATGTGAGTGATTAGGCCTACTGGCTCGGGCCTAATCATATTAGGTTGTGGTCCATGATCATCTGGTGTGATTGCTTATACACATACTAGATATGTATATATATTTGCATGCGATGTAGATATATATTAAATATGTATATGTGTGACATGTCATATTAGGAGACCAAATCATAGAAACATCTCTCGATAATATTAAGTCGGTAAACGTGAGGCAATTAGATTGACCCACGTGGCCTTCCATCGTTATGAGTAGGAACCGAATCCCGGTGTAGGTTGAGTTGGTCGAGTCCCTCGAGACTCACCTATATCGCGATTCGCTATCTTGCTTACGACATACAGATGTCACCGGTGACCTGAGGGCATGATATGCTTGGTCGAGTCCCTCGAGGGTATATCATCAAATCAGACTCATCTTGTAACGAAGGTGTTGACTTAACCGAGCATCATGGTTGGTCGAGTCCCTCGAGGCCATGGTGATTCGGAGGCCGAACAGGACGGGAATCACAAGGAGTTGTGATCGGCAAGAGTTGTCTACCTTTTAGGCTTAGTGTGATTGGTCGAGTCCCTCGAGGTTACACTAAGACGCTGATTGGATCCTGATCCCCACTAGAAGTCTGCCGGAGACTTCCGTTTCACGTGCTGAGGGTGTCGCGTGACTCGTTAGTAAAATAGTGGGAGCATATTAAGATAGAAGTCCATATCTTGATAGTTTATTTCTTGCAAAATCTGCATGTTATTCATTTTTGCTACATCTTTATTTTCAGAAAATGTCGCTTTCAAATCCCTTACGTGGTATACTTGATGTCAACCGCCTCACTGGTCCAAATTATACGGATTGGCTCCGTAACTTGAGAATTGTTCTCACAGCGGAGAAAATCGTGTACGTCCTTGATACAGTGATGCCTACGCCCGAAGAAGGGGCAAGCGAGGATGAGATCGCTCGCTACGTGAAGTACATTGATGACTCCACTCTTGCTCAGTGCTATATGTTGGGCTCTATGACTCCAGAGTTACAGAGACAACATGAAAAGATGGATGCCAGATCCATTCTCCTACATGTCCGTAAATTGTTTGAGGAACAGGGAAGGACTCAACGATATGAGATATCCAAGAGCCTTTTCCGCGCTAGGATGACTGAGGGGACACCGGTTCAGAACCATGTCTTAAAGATGATTGAGTGGATAGAGAAACTCACAGGTCTAGGAATGGTCCTAGAGGATAACTTGTGTGTGGACATTGTGCTTCAGTCCCTACCAGATTCCTTTTCACAGTTCATAATGAACTTTAATATGAACAAGCTTGAGGTGACTCTCCCAGAGCTCCTCAATATGTTGAGGGAGGCAGAGAGTACTATTAAGAAAGAGAAGCCAGTTCTCTACACTGGTGAGACCAGAAAGAAAAGGAAAGCAGAAAGGTCCCTTAAGAAGGGAAAGGGCAAGGGCAAACAAGGTAAAGCAAAGGTTGCTAAGAAAGACCCAACAAAGGACAAAGGCCAGTGCTTCCACTGTGGTAAAGATGGGCACTGGAAGAGAAACTGCAAAGAGTACCTTGCAGAAAGGGCGAAACAAAAGCTTGATGAAGCTTCAGGTACATTCATGATCAGTCTCCATTTGTCAGACTCTTATGATAACACATGGGTATTAGATACCGGTAGTGCTTATCATATATGCAATTCGTTGCAGGTTCTGGCAAGGCCTAGGAGACTAGAGAGAGGCGAGATGGACCTCAAGATGGGTAATGGAGCAAAAGTTGCTGTATTAGCTGTTGGCGAGGTCGCCCTACATCTGCCTAGTGGAGCTTTTATTGCATTAGATGCATGTTATAAGGAGGTGTATAAGGAGGTGTCCATTGGGATAATATCCCATGGTCCTTGAGGAAGTGAGTAAACTCTGTACTTAAGTACTCACCTCCTCGATCTGATCGAAGAGTTTTGATACTCTTTCCAGTCTGGTTCTCCACCTCATTCTTATACTCTCTGAATTTCTCAAAGGCCTCAGACTTGTACTTCATTAAGTACACATATCCATACCTTGAGAAATCATCAGTAAATGTAATGAAGTAGGAGTAACCTCCAATGGCATGAGTTGACATGGGTCCACATACATCACTATGTATGAGTTCCAACAACTCATTGGCTCTCTCTCCAGTTCTACTAAATGGAGATTTGGTCAGTTTTCCACGAATGCAAGGCTCACAAGTTGCATATGACACATAGTCGAATGGATCTAGATATCCATCATTTAGCAACTTTTGAATCCTTCTTTCATGGATGTGACCTAGCCTACAATGCCACAGGTATGCACTGTTCAACTCATCTCGTTTCCTTTTGGACACATTTATATTCATGATATGTGGAGTGGTGTCTAACATAAATAAACCATTATGCAATGTTCCTTTCGTGATGATCTTATCATCTAATAATATCGAACAACCATTGTTCTCAAAAACAAATTTATATCCACTAATTGTTAAACATGAAATGGAGATAATGTTTTTGATAATGACGCAGGGTGCTTCGATCAGAATGAGACAATTAAAGCATGAACATCATGTTGTGCCAGAGGAACATGTCAGAAGATTGGACGTCGGGCCGGTGGATCGGTCGACGTATCGATAGAAGGCTTCAGGCCGTGGACTCGGGCATCAGGCCAAGAAGAGCGGGTATTGTGCCAAGGATATCGGAGTTGCGGAGTCAACTGGCCGATTGGGCAATAGGCTACAGGAAAGGATGATGCGCCGAAGAATCGGACGAAGCGTCGAGGGACCAATGACATGCCGGACAACTTGGTTAATTGCTTAGGATTAATTGTCTCGATCGAAGTTTTTGTTTTTGTGTGTGCAAGATTAACTACGATGGAAGAAAGACATGCAACAGGAGTTGTGCCGGAGTCATGACAATGATCACGTTGGGAGTTCGAGAGCTCGACGGAAGTTCGGACAGTCGTCGGAGGTTCTGCGGGAACAAATCCGAGAAGTCCAGAAGCTTGCCAAAGGAGCTCGTCGGAACTTGCCAAGTGGATCGTCGCTGTCCAAGAGTTTGCTGGAAGTCCGCAGGAGCATCACCGAGGGTTCATCGGATGATCGACGGAAGTTCGCCGTAAACTCGCTGGAAGAAGCGAGTGACGTACCGAAGCAAGCTGCAGAATATGTCTTAGGAAATAATCATAGTTAGCACTTTGATTAAGTTAGAAATGGGAGGTGATCCCATTAGCTTAATCCTGGGGCAATTGGGCCCCTGAAGAACTCAAATTGGGTCGAATGGTTCATCCCATTCGGACCCAGGTTGCTGTGGGAGGTGCAACCGCCCAGGCAGGGAGGTAGCACCGCCCAGGCTATGTCTCCCAGCGAGATTGGGCGGTGCAACCGCCCCAGCCAAGAGGTGCAACCGCCCAGGGCTCAGTCTCCGAGCAAGACTGGGCGGTGCAACCTCCTATGTCAGGAGGTAGCACCGCTAGAGATCAAGTTTCGAGCTCTGCCAAGCGGTGCAACCTCTCCATTCAGGCGGTGTAACCACCTGAGCTCGGTCTTCAAGCTCTGGCAGAGAGGTGCAACCGCCCATGACAGAGGTGGCACCGCCTAGAGGCTCAGTCTTCGAGCTCTGCTAGGCGGTGCAATAGCTCCAGTCAGGAGGTGCAACCGCCTGATCCCGGAATTCCAGGATTTGATCATTTTGAGCTCCAAATTTGAACTGGGTTAGGGCCTATAAATACCCCACCCATTCAGCACTGAAAAGATACAAACCTACATCGAATTCTTGATCTTTTCTGTGGTTCTAAGAACTCAAATTTGTGTAAAGTCCAAAAGTTCTCCTCTTCTGTTCTTCAAGTCTTGAGTTGTAAAGAGAGGAGAGAAAGGTTCTGTAAGGGGTGTCTCCTGAGCCCGTCAAAAGGAGAGAAACTATAAAAGGGCAGTTGGCCTTCGCCTATTGAAGGAAGGCCTCTAGTTGACGTCGGTGACCTCGTCGGTGGAGGAAGCCAAAAGTGGAGTAGGTCAAGACTGACCGAACCACTCTAAATCTCTAGTTTGCTTTTATTTTGAGTACTTTGTCATTACTACAAACCTCCTACATAGCTACTGCTCTCTGTGCTTTTACGAACAAGTTTCTAAGTTCTGATCTTTCCGAATCTGCATTCAGACGTAAATCGGTGTTTTCGTACAATCCTTACATTGCAGTTTACATTTACGTTTTGATTCTATTTATAACTGCAAACTGTCTTCTGCGCTTTTACGAACGAGTTTCTTTGCAGTTTACGTTTACGTTTTGATTCCATTTATAACTGCAAACTGTCTTCTGCGCTTTTACGAATGAGTGTCTAAGTTCATATCTTTCCAAATCTGAGCTTAGACGTAAACTGTGTTTAGACACAAACTGTGTTTAGACGCAAACTGCGCTTAGACGCAATCTGAGCTTAGACGCAAATTGCGCTTAGATGCAAACTGCGCTTAGACGCTATCTGCATTTAGACGCAAACTGCATTTAGACGCAAACTGCGTAAATTGCGCTTAGACGCAAACTGTGTTTAGATGTAAACTGCACTTAATCATAAGTAATCTTAGAATCGGCTTTTGCATCCAAATAGTTTTTATCGAACGAACGCAGCTTTCGTTTTTAATCGCTGTAAGATTTCCGCTGCACTAATTCACCCCCCCCCCTCTTAGTGCTCTCGATCCTAACAGAGCCGACTAGAAAACTTGATTCGGAAGCTACTTCAATCCTCAATGCCCCAATTACAGATGATGAAATTGTATGTGTTGTCTTTAAGTCACCAAAGAACAAAAGCCCAGGTCTAGATAGATTTCCAACTGAATTTTACCAAACTGCTTGGTCTATTATTGGAAATGATGTGATCAAGGCTTGCCAACATTTTTTCTCTTCAGGTTATATTCTTAGAGAGATGAATTGCACTTTTATTTCTTTAATTCCGAAGAATGCAAGGGCTGATTCACTAGAGAACTATCGACCCATATCATTATGCAACTTTATTTACAAGATTATCTCTAAAGTATTGGCAAATAGAATGCAAAAGGTAATACACAAGATCATTAGCCCAAATCAAGCTGCTTTCATCAAAGGGAGAAGGATACATCATAACATTTTGCTTGCTAATGACTTGGTCAAAGATTTGCATTCAAAAGCAAGAGGGACAAAAATCTATTTTAAAGCTGATTTACGGAAAGCCTTTGATTCAGTTAATAGGAAATTTATGTATAAGATGCTCCTCGATATGAACTTCCCACAGCAATGTGTTAACTGGATTCAATCTTGCCTAGAAACTCCAAAGTTTTCGATACTCTTTAATGGCTCACCTATTGGTTTTTTTGGGAGCACGAATGGCATCCGACAAGATGATCCACTCTCTCTGTATCTCTTTACTATTGCGATGGAAGGACTTAGCTGTATGTTGGAACACGCAGTCTTAAATGGCAGTATTAAGGTACCCATTGCTGGTTCTATTCATATATCACATATAACATTTGCAGATGATTTACTTATCTTTCTCCAAAATGAACCAACTTCAGTAAAGAACCTTGCTACTATTATGAATGACTTTGGTATGGTTTCTGGACTTCAGTTAAATCATGCGAAAAGTAAAGTATATATGAGCCATTACATTGAGGATAAGGTCTTTATTGCACAAACTTTGGGGGTTAGTGAGGGAAGCTTGCTAGTTCCTTATTTAGGTCTCCCGCTCATATCCACAGGGATTCACAAAACCCACTGTCAGCCTATCTTGCAAAAAATAAAGAATAGAATTTCTTCTTGGAAAAATAGGTTTATATCAAAAGCAGGACGACTCGAACTCATCCGTTCGGTATTGCACTCCTACTCTATATATTGGTGTAATATATTTCTTCTGCCTGCTGGACTTCTCCAAGATATTGAACGGTTATTAATGAACTTCTTCTGGAATGGCACAAATGATAAGGCAATGCATATGGTAAATTGGGATAGCATTTGCAAACCGAAATATGAAGGGGGGCTAAACTGGAGAAATACTAGAGATTGGAATCAAGCATGTCTGGTACAGCAATTGTGGGATCTTTTGCAAAACAAATGTTCCTTATGGTCACATTGGGTTTCTGCCAGGTATCTTTCAAAGGAATCAATCTGGGAAATTTCAACAAGAACATACCACTCTGCAGCTTGGAAAGGAATTTTAAAGGCAAGGAATTGGCTAATCAAACACATTCCTTATGCAATCTCTTCTGGAACTAGTACTAATATTTGGTATGATATTTGGGTGAATGGGAAGAGTATTTTTCAATTATATGGTGACAGAATACGAAAAGATCTTGGGGCTCCTAAAGATCGGAAGGTTTCCGAGTTCATTGCTAACGGTACCTGGTGTCTCCCTAATCCTATTTCTCCTGAAATGTTATCACTTTGGCTGACTATTATAGCTATTCTAATCAAGAACAACTCTTTAGATATACTTATTTGGCCTCATTACAATGGCAAATTTAGTGCCACATCTGCATGGAATCAAATTAGGCAAAGAAATAACAAGTGGGTCCCAAGCAGTTAGACATGGGATCGACCGGGATCACAAAGACATTCCTTATGTACATGGCAGGCCCTTCTCAATAAACTACCTACAATAGACAATATGAAAAGAAGAGGTATCTATCATGTTAACCGATGCTCCCTTTGTATGCAACAAGAAGAAACTGTTGACCACCTCTATTTTGCTTGTGATTATACAAAATGGATATGGAAGGAGATTCTCCAACGATTTGAACTCAATAGACTGCCGCAACCAAACTTGCACCAAGAACTAGGCGACCTCATGCAATGTTTCTCAAGAAAAGGGCCTCTCACACAACTGGCAAAGGTTACTTTCAGATATGCTATTTGGTGGATGTGGAAGGAGAGATGTAACAGAATATTTGAATGTCAACGCACAAATAATGCTCAGCTCTTGAAAGAGATTATTAGAGACTTAAGATCCTATATGGAGCAAGATCTCAAAACGGAGCACTTTACCCAAAGAGAAAAAGATATTTTTATCAAATTTAATTTTGCTATTAACTAAAGATCTTGGGAATGATGCCAAATTATGTACCCACAGGTAGTTTTGATATATCTGGATAAATATTTTCTATGTTGACTATAATTAGGAGTTATAGTCTATAGCATGTGTAGTCATAACTATCACATTCGCACTCTATGAGTTAATTGGCTTTGTCTATAACTTGTATAGATAAAGCTATTTGTAGAAACTTTACACATAATCAATTTACTTTTACTTACCAAAAAAAAATTTTCATCGAAGTTTCGTATTTACTATTGCTTAATGAGAAAAACGATAAGTTCTATGGTTAGAACTTATCGGTTTATACTTGAATTCAATGGGATGGAATTCAAGTGTTTTTATCTTCTCATAATATGGCATATAGATAGGGGGAGTTATGTTTAACTCCGTCATCGATTGATTGTCATCATCAAAAAGGGAGAGATTATTGAATCTCAGATTTTGATGATAAAATCAATTGATGGGTTTATTGATCTAATCCATATTATTGAGTTAAGTGTGTAGGATTAACTATGATAACCAGAAAACATAAAGCAAGAATACCAGAGTCAAGTTCGATGGACGTTTAAGAGACCGAAAAATCGTCGGAGATGCTGCCGGAACCAACCGAGAAGAAATCGGGAACCTGTTGGAATTTTCAGAAGTTCGCCGAAGAGAACGTCGGAGGTTCGCGGAGATCACCGAGAAGGCTCGGCTACTCATTAAAGTCATCACAAGATCGGGAGCTTGCTGGGAGTCCGTCGGAAGAAGTTCGTCGGAAAGCTCGTCGGAACAAGACTCGACGTTCGCGGTTGAAAACTTGCTTAGGATATTTTTAGTTATGTAGTTCACGTGTAATTAGGATTAGGATTAAGAGATAATCCTACATCCTGGTTAGGGGCCAACTGGGCCCAAAATTAGACTTGGTTTGGGCTAAATTTAAAGCCCAACAAGTGAACCGAAGGGTCTGGCGGTGGCACCGCCCAGCACCCGAGAGCTGGGCGGTGGCACCGCCAGTCCATTGTCAGTGTTAAGACACTAACAGGCGGTTGCACCGCCAGCATCGGGAACCAAAGAGAATTCAAATTTTGGAGCCCAAATTTGAATCCTCTTGAGGCCTATAAATACCCCTCAAATCTCAACTGAGATTATAACTTTTTGAGAAGCAATTGATTAAGAGAAAGGTCTTAGAAAAGTATTAGCAAGTCTTGTTTTCAATTTGCTAGAGTGTTCACCTCCTTCTTTCTGGCTGAAAATTTGTAAGAGTGTGAACCGCTTGTAAAGAGTTGTAAGAGGGGTATTTGCCCTTCCCCTTCAAGAGATTTGCTGGTGGAAGGTGGGAGCCTCATCGAAGAGGGCCTCGCAAGTGGATGTAGGTCATTTGACCGAACCACTTTAAAATCGATGTGATATCTGGTTTGCATTTCATTATTGCTATTTATATTACTGCAAACCTTCTTACGTGCTTTATTTCCTCATTACCTTTGCTGCACAACTTTACGAATACGCTTTCAAGTTAAGCACTTCCGAGTTCGATTTTTATCATATGAAAGATTTGTCAAAACCGACGTTTTAATCCGCTGCACTAATTCACCCCCCCCTCTTAGTGCCGCTCCGATCCTAACAACATCCTCCCATGGAGCATTTGGCACTAGCAATGGAGTGTACAAACCAGAATTTTGACTTCTTGTTTTTGCCAAATGACACAATCGGCATTGCTTCACATGTCTATCCACATCTCTGAACATTTTAGGCTAATAGAAATTTGATTGAACAAGAGCTAGAGTCTTGTCCCTACCGAAATGTCTTCCCAAAATACCACCATGAGCTTCAGCTAGAATTACTTGTCTCAAAGAACAAGATGGAACACACAACGCATTAGCTCGAAAAAGAAAACCATCAAAGATAAAAAATTATTGAAAGGAACCTGATTTATAATTCTGCCATATCGAGTCAAAATCCACATCATTCTCATATAGATCTTTGAATGTTTCAAATCCAACCACTTTGACTTCCATTGCTGATAATAAAGAATGCTTTCTGCTCAATGCGTTAGCAACTATATTTTGAACACCAAATTTGTGCTTGATTGTAAAGTTGTAAGATTGTAAAAACTCCACCCAAGCTGCATGCCTCTTGTTTAGCTTGTGCTGGTGATTAATGAACTTTAATGCCTCATGATCAGAATATAGAACAAATGGCTTGGCAAGAAAATATTGACTCCAATGAGACAAAGCTCGATAAATTGCATAAAACTCCTTATCATAAGTAGAGTATTTCTTTCTCGTATCATTCAGCTTTTCACTAAAAAATACAATGGGCTTTCCGTCTTGGCTCAAAACAGCACCAATTCTCACATTAGACGTATCACATTCAACTTCAAACACATTATCAAAATTTGGTAGAACTAATATAGGAGCTTCAGTCACTTTTCTTTTCAAAAGCTCAAAAGCATCAGTAGCTTCAGTAGTCCATGTGAATTTATCACATTTCAGACATTCGGTGACTGGAGCGACAATAGAGCTGAAACCCTTGATAAATCTTTATAAAATGAAGTTAAGCCATGGAAACTCCTCACATCATGCAATGAAGCAAGTGTTGGCCAACTGAGAATAGCCTCTTGTCACGCCCCTCAAAATTATCTATGATATTAAAAATTTTCATCACAAATCCATCCAGGATCCAAACTAACATTTGAGGATACTGAAAAATATTCTATCAAATTCACATCTATAAAACCTATGCTGTTTATAATCATATATCACATCACTCGATAATTCACATTTATGGTAACCCAAGCCAACTTAATAAACATGAACAATATTTATAAATCCACAAGCTAAGTAATTTATACAATCAGAACTCCAACCATTTACCACAAGTTCATATCATCGTAAAGTAGACTTAACATTCCGAAATTCCAAATAAGAGAGATCTTCTAACACTTTTACATAGTATATCCATTTCGATTCATCAATAACATTTCATTACATACAAAATATACTTATACAATAATAACATAATAACCAACAAGACTTGCCCATAATTCTGAATAGCTATGCACTGCCTCAGCCCAATTCAAACATCTCAAAGAGTGACAAGCTGACTTAAAAGATTTTATATAACGGAGTGAGCTAAAAACAGCTCAGCAAGTGACAGAGCATATTCAGAACAAAAGGAACGGTTTCAAACAAGTAAGATATCATAATGCAAGACAGAATACAAAAATTCTCAAGGATACCATCTCATTAGATACAAAATCATATGTGTCATGTCATTCAAAACATATTTGGTTTATAACAAATAGAGCATAGAATAATTGGAGCATATCAATAGCGTATGAAATGTTCCGGAGTATATGAACTACATATGGAACATTTTGAAGCATAACAATAGCAAATGAAACATTTCGGAGCATATTAAAAGCATATGAAATGTTTCGGAGCATATCAATGACAAATGGAACATTAGGAGCATAACAATAGCAAATGAACTATTTCGGAGCATATCAAAGGCGTATGAAATGTTTCGGAACATATCAATGACATATGGACCATTTCGGAGCATATCAATAACGAATACGAAACAGAAGCTCAAACGTCGAATTTGACGTTGCATTCATATCATTCTTAACCAAAGCACATATAGAAACACATAACCAAAGCTCTGGATATTATATCAAACATATAGAAGGTGAAGTGGGACCATAACATAATATGGTACATCCATTTCTAAATGACCACCAAACATAAGTCTCCCACGTTTGGGAGCTCCATCCACCCATGTCTGAGTGAAGTCATAGGGGCCGGCAGATCATCACAAGCTCTATGCATAACTCTCTTTACCATTTCTGGCAAAAGTTCACAATATCCCACAAACACCAGAGTACAAAGGGACAGTATGAACAATAAATAGCACATATCGGAAGCACGCGCGGAACAACAAAACGTACATGTGCCTTTACAAGTCAAGGAAATGAAAGTAAGAGCATTCAAGGATTCCAAGAAACCACAAAAAACTCAATTCAAATAAGAAGGTTAGATAAATTCAATTTCCAAAGGAATGAAACCAGAATATGCGAAATCGACCAAAGCTCAATTTCTAGCAGAATTCAAGAGGCCCATTGAATAAATGATTCTAACTATCAATCGTGCTCCAATTTACTCGGAAATATATCATTGGAAAGATATTTCAATCTACTTTCAGATAAAATAAGCTTCATATGAATTGAACTGTCCAACAAAGAGTTACAAATAATTGGGTAAACATGGGTCGGAGAACAAAATCTCTGTTTGGCAGAAATCATAAGGTCATATTCAATAGATAACTGGACGGGTATTTAGAATCCAAATCTTTCAGTCCATTTATCAAAAGAAAGATATAAGAGTCTAGTTTCTAATGAAATCAGTTTTGAATAAATCGAAATTTCCAACATCGACTTATAGGTAGCTCGGTATAAAAAGGTCAGAAATTATGATCCCTGTTTTGCAGAATCTGTAGGCTCATTTGAAATAGAAGTTTAGGTAGGCAAACTTACTCCGAATTCTTAAAATAAGCTATCAAAAGAAAAGTTTGTGAGTCTATATTCTGATCAAATAAGTTTTGTCTAAATCAGAGGTCAATACATGAAGTTATAACCATAACAAGGTAGAAAGATAAGAATCTCAGAAGTTGCACAGATTCGAATCGTTACGTCTAAACATGAGATATATCAAATGCAAGGCTAGAACAATTCAAAGTTCCTCATATTCAAAGCAAATGTAGAGATAAAATTGCAGTAAGGAAAGATCAGGATACTTGCAATAGGAAAGATTAGAAAGCTTGCAATAGGAAGGATCGGAACACTTGCAATAGAAAGGATTGAAACACTTACAGGAGAAAAGATCGGGACACTTGCAATAGAAAGGATCGAAATATTTTTTTTTTTGGTAAGTAAAAATAAATTGATTATGTGTAAAGTTTCTACAAATAGCTTTATCTATACAAGTCATAGACAAAGCCAAGTAACTCATAGAGTGCGAATGCGATAGTTATGACTACACATGCTGTAGACTATAACTCCTAATTATAGTCAACATAGAAAATGTTTAACTCATAGGTTCGATCCCCGGCAACGGTGATGCATTTTTGGGTTATTGTGTCACGGATCGAAATATTTACAATAGAAAGGATCGAAACACTTGCACGAGGAAGATCATAATACTTGCAATAAGAAAAATTAGAACAATTACAGGAGAAACGATTGGGAAACTTGCAATAGAAAGGATAGAAATATTTGCAATAGAAAGGATCGAAACACTTGCCTTTTAAAGATTTTGATCCGAAGATCCAAAGAAGGTGTCAGCCCAAATCCTTCTACTTTTCCTCCACAACTGCAGCTCATGCAGAATATAGAGGCATAGTCACCTGCTCTCTCTTACTCTCATTCCTTTATTTTCTTTTTCAAACGCAGCTGTCGCAGCCATCGCCACTGCCACTACCACAGTCGTAACCACGACCGCAGCCCCTTCCCTTGCACTACTTCCTTCCTCCCTTCTCTCGTTCCTATTTTTTTCTTTCCCAAACATAGCTGCCGCAGACGCAGTCGCCACCACAGCAACCGCAATCATGGCCACAACCCCTTTTTTTCCCCTTTCCTTTCTTTCTCTTTCCCAAAAGCAGCTGCTGCAGCCACCACCGCTGCCGCAGCTACCGTAGCCAACGTTGCAGCCGCAGCCACCACAGCCGCAGCCTCTTCTTCCTCCCCTGCTCTGTTTCCTCTCCTTCTCTTCCAGCTGCAGCTGCCACTGCCGCAGCTGCCTCCCCTTCTCCTCTTCCTCTCTTCTTCCCTTTTCCTTTCTCTTATTTTTCCTTTCCTTCTCTTCTTTCCTAGCTGCTCTACTACAGTCGCAGCCTCAACCATGGCCGCAACCTCTTCTTCCTCCCCTGCTTATCTTCCTCTCCTTCTTCTCTTCCAACTACAGCTGCCATTGCCGCAGCCGCAGCCCCTTCTTCCCCTTCTCTTCTTCCTCTCCTTCCCTTCTTCCTTCCTCTTCCCCTTTCCCTGCCATAGCTGCAGCTGCCACAGCCGCAGCCGCAGCTGCTTCTTTCCCTTCTCCTCTTCCTTCTCCTTCCTTTCTTCTTCTTCTCTTCTTCCTCACCATCTCTTCCTCTCCTTCTCCCCGGCGTCACACACACCCTCTCCTCTGTTTCCTCTGCAGGAAATAGAGGTATCATAACCTCTTCTCCTGCTTCCTCTTCTTTTTCTCTTCCTCTTCTTCTTCTTCTCCTCTTCGAATGCCCCACACCTCTCCTCTGTTTCCACCTGCAGGAAACAAAGGTGCTGCAGCCCTAGCTGCTGCCACCTCTCGCTCCTCTCCCTCTTCCCTCTCTTTTCCCTCTTCTTCTCCTTCTTCCTTCTCCTTCCTTTCTTCTTCTTCTCTTCTTCCTCACCTTCTCTTCTTCTCCTTCTCTTCCAACTGCAACTGCCACCGCCGCAGCCGCAGCTCCTCCTTTCCCTTCTCTTCTTCTTCCCTCCTCCTCCCCGGCGTCATACACACCTTCTCCTCTGTTTCCTCTACAGGAAACAGAGGTATCACAACCACTTCTCCTGCTTCCTCTTCTTCTTCTCTTCCTCTTCTTCTTCTTCTCCTCTTCGAACGCCCCGCACCTCTCCTCTGTTTCCACCTGCAGGAAATAGAGGTGCTGCAGCCCTAGCTGCTGCCACCTCTCGCTCCTCTCCCTCTTCCCTCTCTTTTCCCTCTTCTTCTCATTCTCTTCTTCTCCTCACGCCCACCGCTCCTCTCTCTCTCTGTTTCTCGAGATTTTTGATTTTCTTTTTTTTTGTTTTTACAACTTAACAGTTTAATCCTTGAAATTTCTATATTTACATATAAATCCTCCAATTTACATATAAATCCTTATTAATAAATTTTCAAAACTGAGGGATATTACATCTCTACCTTACTTTGATCAATCATGATTCCATCTTTTGAAACAACATACCCCAGAAACACCACACTAATAGTAAAGAAAGTACACTTCTTTAGATTAGCATAAAGTTTTTGATGCCTCAAAATAAGAAAGATCTCTTTCAGATGATTCATATGCTCCTCTTCACTCTTGTTGTATACCAATATATCGTCAAAATAAACTACAACAAATATTCCAATGCATGGCTTAAGTATGTGATTCATAAATCTCATGAAGGTGCTATGAGCATTAGATAGCACAAATGGCATAACCAACCATTCATATAAACCTTCTTTAGTTTTAAATGCTATTTTCCACTCATCTCCGAGCCTCATTCTTATTTGGTGATAGCCACTCCTCAAATCAATTTTTGAGAAAATACAAGCACCACACAATTGATCAAGTAAATCATCTAACCTTGGAATAGGAAAGTGATAGTCTACTGTGATTTTGTTGATGGTGCGACTGTCCACGCACATTCTCCAAAACCATCCTTCTTAGACACTAACAAGGCAGGAACTTCACAAGGACTCATGCTCTCCCGGATTAACCCTTTTTTAACCAATTCATCAACTTGTCTTTGAAGTTCTTCATGCTCCTTGGGACTCATTCTATATGCTACCTTATTAGGTAAAACAACCCCCGGAATAAGATCAATGTGATGCTGGATATCTCTCAAGGGTGGAAGGCCATGTGGAATCCCTTCCGGTATAACATCTTTAAACTCTTCCAATATTTGTTTCATGATTATTGGTGTCTCCTTGTGTTGTTCATTTTCTTCTACTACTAGTAAAGCCATAACATAACCACCCTTGTCTAATTCACCTTTGCATTCACCATATGACATAAAAGCGTTAACTTTCTTCTTTGGTACAGTGATTTCGGATGGTTGTAATGAAGCTAAAATAATCTTCTTTTCATTCACCTTAAAAGAATAAGTATGTTTGTAGTCGTCATACAACACCCTTCTATCATAATGCCAAGGTCTTCCCAATAGCAAATGACAAGCATCCATAGGAGCAACATCACACCATACTTCATCTTTATAATACTTGCCAATAGAAAATGAAACTAAACATCTTTTAGTTATATTGATGTCATTTCCTTTTTGCAGCCAACATAACTGGTATGGATGTGGATGAGGGATGGTATCCAACTTTAGCTTCTGCACCATCTCCAAAGATACCACATTCTCAAAGCTGCCGTTGTCGATGATCATCAAGCACACTTTGCCAAGAGAAGTGCATTTAGTGTGAAACATATTTTTTCTCACCCAACTTTCATCGTCGGCCACATATGACACTTGTAAACTACGTTGCAATACAATAGACAAACCATAATCAGCATAAGTAATCTCTTCCTCATCAAAAATCATATTTTGGTTTGTCGTCAGCTTCATCTTCTCCTTCATCACTATGATCTTCAACCAAAGTTACAATCCTCCTATTTGGACAATCCGAAGCAATATGCCCAAAACCATGACATTTGAAGCATTTTCGGCCACTTGGGATAGAAGAATTAGGTGTTTTTTTACTATCAGCAGATTCTTCACCCTTTTCTTGCACCTTCGATATCACCTTGTTTTAGATAGTAGGCTTGGAACTTCCTCCTTTTGTGTAGCCTTCTTTTGAGCCATACCGAAAACTCTTTTCAAACTTCTATTGCTTTTCAACTTTTAATGCCAGATTGCTCACATCATTTAAAGACCAATATGACTATAGCTGAACAACTTTAGCAATCTCATACTTCAGACCTCCTAAGTATCTTACAATTGTTTGCTCTTCCAGTTCCACAAGTTCTCCTTTTAACATCAAATTATCAAATTCCGTAGTGTACTCCTCCACACTAAGATCTTTTTGCTTGAAATCATGTATTTTGAGAAAGATCTCTTGCCTATAATTATGAGGTAAATATTTTCTCTTTAGCTCCCTTTTCATTTTCTCCCATGTAATGAACTTACTCTTCCCCTCATGTTCTCTTTGTTTCTTCAGATTTTCCCACAAAAAAGATGCATTCCGCCTGAGTTTGAGAGCCACAAGTTTGACCTTCTTTTGTTCTGGTGGTTTATGAAAATTAAAAATTCTTTCTACTGTATTAAGCCAATCGATAAAGTCATCAATATTTATTTTACCTTCAAATTCTGGAATATCAAATCTGGGGTTATATTTATTCTGCCACTCGTCTTGGACTTCATTTCTTCTCTGACATCTTCTTGACTCCCTTGGAAGATGAGGTGTATCATCATCAAAAGTAAACTCTCGAGCGTCTTTTTCATGCTGGTTGTGTCTACTTTAAAGTTCATCGATTATTTCATTTTTTTCTTGTAGGCTATGTAGCAATTTTCGTAGCTGCAGCCTCAATGACTCAACATCATCTTCATGGTCGCTACCTTCACCAACTACATCTTTTCCATTTTGCCTTGCCATGATCTCTAGCCTTTAGCTCTGATACCAAACTGATACCGGGGAGGGTAAAAAATGCAGAATGGATTTCGAAAGAACACCAATAGAATAGTTGTTCAGATAGAAAATGTCACAAAAGGCAAGGAACAAACTCTTGAAGAAACTTCGGTAAAACGAAAAATAGCTCACCACCAAGTTTAAAATCAAAAGGGATACAGAAAGATCACCACCCTAATGACAATAAACAAGGATACAGAACTGAAAGCAAAAGACTTTTTTTTTTATAAGTAAAAATAAATTAATTTTCTGTAAAGTTTCTACAAATAGCTTTGTCTATACAAGTTATAGACGAAGCTAGGTAACTCGTAGAGTACTCATGCGGTAGTTATGACTACACATGCTGTAGACTATAACTCTTAATTGTGGCCAACAAATAAAATTTAAAGTCCAAATATGCCAAGATTTCCTGTGGGTATAGCTTTTGACATCATGCCCAAGATCTTTAGCTAATAGCAAAATTAAATTTGATAAAAATATCTTTTTCTCTTTGTGTAAGGTGCTCCATTTTGAGATCGTTCTCCATACATAATCTTGAGTCTCTAATAATCTCTGTCAAGAGCTGAGAATAGGGCCAGCATGGGGTACCTTAATACTGCCATCAGAGACCGCATATTCTAACATATAGCTAAGTCATTCCATTGCAATAGCAAAGAGATATGGAGAGAGTGGATCGCCTTATCGGATGCCATTCTTGTTCCTAAAAAAAACCAATAGGTGAGCCGTTGAAAGCAAAAGACTCACCACTCAAGGACACATCCAAGAGATACAGAGTTTAAAAGAGCACTCCAAGAGAGCATCTGCCGATATCCTCAGTTTTCTAAAACCCCTTTCTAAGCCCTAAACCCCAAAATAAATACTAGTGCATGAAACAACCCTTCATGCACCGGAAATTTCGAAATTAAGTGCTTTACAATTGCCAACCAACTCCATTAATGTATTCCTTAGCCATTAAGAAAAGCACCATGATACAGCTTTACAGCTGCCAACCAACTCCATTAATGTATTCCTTTGTGTAGGGAATATGCTGATGAGCTGTCTTATCTGAGTAGGCTGAGTTGAAGATTATGTGGCAATATTATTGGCTGAAGAAAAATATTATATTATCAGCATGGTCCATATGAACAGATTGTAGCAAATTAGACACTCTCGTGTCAAATACAAATACCTTTGGCAATATTACCACCCGAGTTCAATTTTGTAGAAAGGAATTAATGATAATCTTATCAACATGAGCTGCAACTTCCGCCCTATGATGAGAATCTTATCGATAAAGAGACAGAAGCTAGAAATAACTTCATGCAAGCCTTAAAGCAGGCGGAAAGTTTTACAAAACAGAAGTCTCGACAGCATTGGTTTACTTTAGGGGATTCCAATACTAAGTTTTTTTTATGCTTTCATTGCTACTCAAAGAGTCGTTAACCGCATCAGGAAATGCAAAGACAAAGATAACAATCTTATTGAGGATTTTTTTTTTGGTAAGTAAAAGTAAATTGATTGTTGTAAAGTTTCTACAAATAGCATTATCTATACAAGTCATAGACAAAGTCAAGTAACTCATTGAGTGCACATGCGGTAGTTATGACTACATATGCTGTAGACTATAACTCATAACTGTAGTCAACAAATAAAATGCATGCCCAGATATGTCAAGAATATCTGTGGGTATAGTATTTAACATCATTCCCAAGATCTTTAGTTAATAACAAAATTAAATTTGATAAAAATATCTTTTTCTCTTCGGGTAAAGTGCTCCAATTTGAGATCATGCTCCATACTGGATCTTGAGTCTCTAATAATCTCTGTCAAGAGCTAAGCATTATTTGTGTGTTGACATTCAAATATTCTGCTACATCTCTCCTTCCACACCCTCCAAATAGCGCATCTGAAAGTAACCTTTGCCAATTATGTGAGAGGCCCTTTTCTTGAGAAACATTGCATGAGGTCGCCTAGTTCTTGATGTAAGTTTGGTTGCGGCAGTCTATTGAGTTCAAATCGCTAGAGAATCTCCTTCCATATCTATTTAGTATAGTCACAAACAAAATAGAGGTGGTCAATAGTTTCTTCTTGTTGCATACAGAGTGAGCATCGGTTAACATGGTAGATACCTCTTCTTTTCATACGACAAAAAGAATGGCTGTCAATTCAATTTCACTAGTATATATGATTCAAATAGTATGCAAGAAAGAAATACATTGTGGTCTGATCTAACTAACATTGCAGATGACTCATATTAGTAGTATCGAGCACTATGTTTACTGATTTGCAGACTCCGAATGCTCCTGCTGCATCTGATGACTGACCACTGTAGCGGCGGCGACGACACTGTAGCGGCGATCACTGTAGCGACGACCAGATCTATGGCGACTACTGTAACGGCGACGATACTATAGCGGCGACCCGATCTATGGCGACTACTGTAGTGGCGACGACACTATAGCGGCAGCTAGATCTCCCCAGGGCGATCTGACTCCTGCGGCATTGGCTTTCTCCCACGGGCGACGACACTGTATGGTTTCCTACAGCGTCGGCTGTTTCCCAAGGGCGACGATACTGTAGCGGCGGCGATGACACTGTAGCAGTGACGGTACTGTAGCGACGATGACACTATAGCGGTGAAGAGATCTCCCTAGGACGATCTGACTCCTGCAGCGTTGGCTTTCGGGCGACGGTACTATAGCAATGATCTGATCTCCCTTAGTGGTGATCGGATCTCCTGCAGCATCGGTTTCTCCCTAACGGCGACGAGGCGACCAGATCTCCCTAGGGTGACGGTACTATAGTGGCGAATATACTACAGTAGTGGCTTTTCCCTATGGAGACGATTCTGTAGCGGCGACCAAAAGAGGGATCAAACATGGTAGCGACGGCCCCTAGGGCTGGCAACAGCGGCGGGAGGGTTGATACGATGCATCGAAGTAGGTCGCGCTCTTGATCGCGGCAGCCTGCCCTCATTTCCAGTAACCCTCGGCCTTGGACTAGCCTCTTCAAAGCTCCGGTTGGAAGTCCGGATCTAAGCTTGGAATTCTTTACTCTAGAAGTTCAGGCTGATAAGAAGATTGCTGTATACGAGACTGCTGATTCAGTAGAGCTTGTTGAGACATGGACTATGACGATTGTTGGCTATGTGGTAGGTCTCAAAACATCTTATTTCCCACTATCCTCATTTATCAAAACTCGATGGGGAATATCATCATTTGATCTTCATATACTAGAGAACGGATTCTTTGTTTGCAAGCTATACTCTGAAGAAGATTTACAACGGGTCCTCGAAGGATTCTGGACTATTCGCGGTCATCCAATGATTCTACGACGCTGGTCTCCTGATGTCCATTTGGAGTTAGATAGCCTACAGTCTATTCCATTATGGGTATCCTTTCAAGGTCTTCCTCTGCATCTTTGGAGTCGACGTTTTATTACAAAGTTATGCAGCACTCTGGGACAACCACTCTACATTGACAAAGCAACAGCAGCTCAGACGAGATTGGCATTTGCACGAGCATGCGTACTGGTTTCTTCCGACAAAGATCTTCCAAATGAGGTTTTCTATCGTGATCTTGACGGGAACACTTGGAAGGTACATGTCTCATATTCCTGGAAGCCACAACGATGTCAGCATTGCTTATCTTTTGGTCATGCAAATGGAGCTTGTCAGCAAACTCCAAAACCGATCACAAAGGTCTATCGACCACGTCAAGCGCCTCAGCAACAAAGCGAGTCTTCTCTAATGGCAGTAGCACCGATGGTGACGAAGACTATTGAGCATTCCGACTCGCAAGTACAGCACCGCGGACTGAAGAACAAATCCAAAACTATACCTCTTCTTATAATATATGAGCCTTCCACAACAGAAGTTTCCCATAGTATTAGTGGACAGGAGAAGCATAAGTCAGAAACTTCATCTCTTCCAATATCTTCGGATCCGTCCACAATAGCTCAACGAACTCAGGCCCAAAGAAATCTCGCCAGCAAGGATATTCTTCCTTAACAAACTCAGGCCACAACAAAAATCGCCAACAAGGATATTCTGTCTCAACAAACTCATGCCCCAACAAACCTCTCTAGCCAAGCTGCTCCAACAAGTACTATCCAGGATATTATGCTGTAACAATCTTATCGTGCTTCAACAAACCCTGCCATTCAAGACCACATGATTCAAGGTATTTTAAAGTTTAAAAATCTATAAGCTGTAGATGAAGTGGATAAATATAGGAATAAAGCCATAAAAGGTAAGGATATTGTGCGGGAGTAAAATACAAAACCGAAGGATAAGAAAAAGGATGGTACAGTCTATCCAAAGTCATAGGATGAATACCTTAC
The DNA here is from genome assembly GCF_036884655.1 of Musa acuminata AAA Group. NCBI lineage: Eukaryota > Viridiplantae > Streptophyta > Magnoliopsida > Zingiberales > Musaceae > Musa > Musa acuminata. Next base: position 28,676,569 of record NC_088357.1, read on the forward strand.
CACCTTTTCATTTGTTTATTACTGATGAAGATAACATGCTGGAATGTTCGCGGGCATAATAAGCATGAGAAATGTGTTAGGACTCTAGCTTAGAGAGTCTTAATTGAGAGGGACATTCATGTAAAACTGTTAGGACTCTAGCTAAGAGAGTCCTAATTGAGAGGGACATTCTATTAGGACTCTAGCTAGGAGAGTCCTAATTGAGAGGGGCATTCATGTAGGAGGTTTTTTCTTAGAGAAGAATTAGGAGTTGTAAGGGAATAGGAGTCTTGAGTAGGAGTCCTATTAGGAGTTGGTTAGAAGTAAGAGTCTTAAGTAGGAGTCCTATTAAGAGTTAGGGTTTAGAAGCCCTAAAAATACCCATGTATTCCTTCTCTTTTCTTAAGCAATAGATGAATCTTTTCTGCAGCCTTTGAGCAGCAACTTGGAGGGAGGAACCCCTATAGAGTTCCAAGGAGGCCGATCCCCTAAAGAGATCAATCCCAAGTTTAGAATCTGCAATGGTTCTAACACCTGGTATCAGAGCAGCGTTCTTGGCATCTCGCTGCCCTTCCACTACCATCCATCAGCCCTCCACAACCGCCCAAAGCAATTCCCACAATTGCTTAAAAGATCGTCGTCGAATTCCGCCATCATCTCCACCACCGCGGATCATCCTTTGATCTCCCCGTGAATTGCAATAGGTTCTGGTTTTCTACCTTACTGTTGCAGCAATTTAGTTATCCTTATTCGAAAATCCAAAAAAAAAAAACTGTTCCTATATTGCTGCATAAACCTTTCGTCACAAAGTTTTCATCTCTACGACGAAAGATACATTGCAGAATTCCAGCCGCATAGTACCATATGTTTGATCTTGCTACTATATTTTTTCTATCCAAATTTCTCTGAAATTTTTATGACATCTTTGACACTTCCTAACAGCAGATTTCCCTTTGGTTTTTTCATAAAATTCTCAATATAAACTGCTGATCTTTGATGTCAAATCTGCTGCATTTGAATTGCAGAATTCAAGCCGCATAGCACCATCTGTTTGATCTTGCTACTTTGCTTTTTCTATCCAAATTTCTATGAAATTTTTATGACATCTTTGAAACTTGCTAACAGTGGATTTCCCTTTGGTTTCATTGAAAAATTCTCAATATAAACTACTGATCTTTTATGTCCAATCTTTTGCACTTGAAAATCTATCCTGTAGAAAATTTCAGTCGCATATTGTTACCTTAACCCATCTATTTGTAATCTTTTTTTAATAAAATTTCTTATACACTTTATAGATCATCTTGGCTTCCATCTAAGATTGATTTATTAAGAAATTCATCTCAAAAAATGATTTTGGGTTGCTGCAAATTTTCGTCGTTACCCGCTGAAATTTCTCGACGAGAATTCTGCAAGCGCAACTTGCACCAATTTCCTTGCTGTTATACTGCCGAAATTTTCTTGATTAAATTAGTTATCCTTGCTGTCATATAAACTGTGATTTTTTTATTAATTTCCTCCTCAATTCTCTCAAGTTTTTGTTGGAAATTACGTCGAGAAACTATTGTTTCTTCGACGACAATTCTACTCTTACAAGACAGCACATACTTGCTGCAACTTCCACTTATTTCTATCAAACCTTTGCTACCATCTACCACAGATCCAAAACTTTCATCTACAGCCCTAAAACTCCACCAAACCACACCCTCAAACTGCACCCAAAATAGCCACAAAACAAGCCTAAACCGCAGCCTACATCCACCAATCCACCAACCCTTTCAACCATCACTTCTCTCAACCTATACATGCCTTTAACCCAACAACAAAAGGGAGATCTTAACATTATAGATTTTGGGCATATACTATAGCATCTAAGGAGGCAATCAATGCTAAATTCGAAGCTTTGGAGGCGCGAATGGAGGATAAGATTCGGATGCTCTTTACCGAACTCAGATTGGGCCGACCACTAAGCCCGAAGAAATCATATCAAGGAGAGAGCTTTGCCCAATCACACCAAGCCCGAAGAGATGACTTCCAAGGGAGGGGAGGCTATATGACTGACTCCAACTATCCATGCATGAGAGTGGACTTCCCTAGATGCGAAGAAGGAGACCCGATTGGTTGGATCTCGCGCGCGGAGCGATATTTTCGGTACCACAAAACCGCGGATGCATCTATGGTGAAAATTGCAGCTATACATCTTGAAGGGGATGCTATACAGTGGTTTGACTAGTTTGAAAATACTTATGGAGTCCATTCATGGCGACAATTTAAAGAAGGACTGCTGATCCGCTTCAGACCAACCGATTACGAGAATATTGACGGACAACTAGCAAAGATCCAACAAACCTCCACCATTCAAGAGTACCAAACTAGGTTTGAAAGATTATCTAATCAAACTCATGATTGGTCTCAAAAACAGCTATTGTGGACCTTCATTGAGGGCTTGAAGTCGGAGATCCGAGGAGAAGTTAAAGCGTGACAACCGTATACGCTTATGTCAGCCATCTCTTTCGCACGACATCAAGAGAAGCAATTGAACGATAAAGCTCGGAGAACTAGGGTCGCTCCTCAACTAGTAATATTGAAGCCCTCAGCCCCCCCTACTATCGACTAAGTCCCTACACCAAAGAGGTTATCAAGAGAAGAGCTTCGGGAGCAATATGCGAAGGGGTTATTTTGGCATTGTGAGGAGCCGTGGAGCTGTGAGCATCGCTGTAGTAAAGGATGACTTCTTATGATTGAACCAATAGAAGAAGAGGTCATTGAACATTCAGAAGAGAGCCTTAAACATGAAGAAAAAGATGCAGAAGAAGAGCCACAACCGATCGAAGTTACGGTACATACACTAGCTGGCTACTCAAACCCGCAAACGATGAAAGTTGGAGGCCTTCTCAAACAACAACCGATCACTGTTCTCATCGACACAGGCAGTTCTAATAACTTTCTAAATAGTAAGGTTACTATACAGATGGCCTTACCTATTGAGAATTGCAGCAGGTTTCACGTTAAGGTCGTCGACGGACGGATTTTGAATTGTGATCGTAGGCGCCCGTAGGAGAAACTATTGTTGCAGGACCAAGAGATAATTGCAGATTTCTTCCTTGTCTCTCTTGATGATCATGAGGCCATGCTCATAATTAAATGGTTGATGACATTAGTTGATATTTCTTGGAATTTTATGCAACTAATTATGAAATTTTACAGTAAGGAGAAACAGGTGATACTGAACGGGAAACATGAGGGCGACATAACGACGATTTGCACACAACAAATGAAGAAGGTTTTGCATAAAGCATGCAGCGGCCTTTTGGTACAACATGAGCAGCAAACTAAGGGAGAGCCAATACAATTTGAAGATCCAAACCTACTTCCTTTGCTTGCTGAATTTTCAGATATATTCGACGAACCGAACAACCTACCTCTTACCCGTCGGCATGATCATTATATAACGATTCTTTCAGGCAAACCTCTAGCAAATACTCGGCCATATCAATATCTACATCTCCAGAAGGATAAAATAGAAAGGATTGTAAAAGAGATGCTCGAAACAGGAGTTATTCGGCTAAGTTGTAACCTCTACTCTTCACCGGTGCTACTTGTACGCAAGAAGGATGGAACATGGCGAATATGCATTGATTATCGAGCTCTCAATGGCATAACCATCAAGAACAAATACCTAATTCCAATAGTATATGAATTGCTAGATGAAAGGGAGCACAAATCTTCGCAAAGCCGGACCTTCGATCCGGGTATTATCAAATACGAGCGTATGAAGAAGTCATACCGAAAATCGCCTTTCGAACACACAATGGCCACTACAAATTTTTACTTTCTTCAACAAAAGGTGAAATATCTTGGGCATATGATATTAGAGGAAGGTGTGATGGTGGACCCCTTCAAAATTGAAGCAATGCAAAACTGGCCTGCCCCGAGGAACATAAAATTGTTACATGGCTTTTTGGGTTTAATAGGCTACTACCGTAAGTTTGTGAAAAACTATGGAAAGATCAGTGCACCACTTACTTCCTTACTAGAAAAAGATGTCTTCCAATGGTTGGACAGAGCCTCCGCTACCTTCGACAAACTTAAGGCAGCCATGACGACGACGTCGGTGTTAACACTACCAGATTTCAACCGACCCTTCATTATTGATGCCGACACATCTGGAGTCAGAATTGGAGTCATTCTCATGCAAGATGGTCGACCACTCGTATACACTAGCAAGACATTATCTCCCTCCTATCAAAATAAGTCAACATATGATAAGGAGATGCTCGCCATTGTGCGCGCAGCAACGAGGTGGAGATTGTACTTGATCAGGCGATACTTTCAAATCAAGACCGACCATAAAAGCCTAAAATATCTCTTGGAGTAGAAGATATCTTCCCCTGAGCAGCCAAAATGGGTAACAAAACTTCTTGGATTTGATTATGAAATAACTTACAAAATGTGGAAAGAGAATGTTGTTGTAGATGCGCTTTCGTAGCTACCTGAGCAAGCTGAATTTTCGATCATTTTACTTCCAACCAGCGACTTCCTTGAGGATATTAAGATGGAATGGTAGGAAGATTCGGAGACTAGTAAGAAAAAAAAAAAATTGGAGGAAGCACCAAGCTCCGTGGCTCATTACAATCGGGACTCAAAAGAGTTATGCTATAAGGGACGCATTGTGCTTGTGACAAATTCTACTTGCATCTTCAAGAGCAGATTTTGGACAAAGTTATTCCATATGCAGGGTACTAAATTGAAAAGGAGTACGACATATCACCCACAAACCAATAGCCAGACAGAAGTTTTAAATAGGTGCTTGAAGACAGCCCAAAGCCATCCACCAAATATGACTACAAAAAGAGAACTCCAGACACAGCCAAGTGCCATTATTGATCGACGGATCGTGACTCGACGATGACAACCCACTAATGAAGTGCTAATACAGTGGGCGAACCTACCAATAGAAGATGCCACTTGGGAGAACTATGATGACATGAAGATCAAATTTCCAGAATTCATGAATCATTAGCCTCGAGGACAAGGCTGATTTGAAGAGGGCGGGTCTGTTAGGACTCTAGTTTGGAGAGTCCTAATTGAGAGGGACATTCATGTAAAACTGTTAGGACTCTAGCTAGGAGAGTCCTAATTGAGAGGGGCATTCATGTAGGAGGTTTTTTCTTAGAGAAGAATTAGGAGTTGTAAGGGAATAGGAGTCTTGTGTAGGAGTCCTATTAGGAGTTCGTTAGAAGTAAGAGTCTTAAGTAGGAGTCCTATTAAGAGTTAGGGTTTAGAAGTCCTATAAATAGCCATGTATTCCTTCTCTTTTCTTAAGCAATAGATGAATCTTTTCTGCAGCCTTTGAGCAGCAACTTGGAGGGAGGAACCCCTATAGAGTTCCAAGGAGGCCGATCCCCTAAAGAGATCAACCCCAAGTTTAGAATCTGCAAGGGTTCTAACAAAATGTCGGGAGCTCAATAGAATAATCAAGTCTGCCGCATGTGATATTGTTATTCTAGTGGAAACGAAAATTAAACAATCGCGCATTCAAACTCAAAAGAATTTAATATGGCCGGACGTAAAACTGTTTACCAATGACTCTAATGAAACTTTTGGTAGAATATGGGTCTTATGGCATCCTAACTCTATTAATGCTTGGTTTATTTCTGCTACTGATCAATTCATTCATCATAAGGTAGAGGACAAAAAGAATGGCTGTCAATTCAATTTCATTGGTATATATGCTTCAAACTGTATGCAAGAAAGAAATACTCTTTAGTCTGACCTGACTAATATTGTAAATGGCTGTCTCAATGTACCTTGGATTGTTCTTGGAGACTTTAATACTGTTCAGTACACAAATGAAAAAGAGGGGGGTAGACAACTTTCAGAAAGCCAACTTTAAAATTTTAATGATTACATTGACACTGCAGCATTATTTGATATGAAATCTGTGGGTAATTGGCTCTCCTAGAGTAATCAAGGTGCTGCTAACAGAAAAATAATGGCTTGACTTGATAGGTGTTTGATTAATCATGAATGGTTAACAGTTTACCCAGATTCACTTCTTAAGTATGGTGCTCCTTTGTTTTCTGACCATTCTTTAATGTATATACACGCAGACAAAGTGACACCAAGAGGCAAGAAACCGTTTCGATTCTTTAACATGTGGTGTACTCATCCTCAATTTCTTGATGTTATCAGATCTGCTTGGAATGTTAATATGCATGGATCCCCCCCTTACATCTTATGTCAAAAGCGCAAAGCTTGTAAAGCAGCACTAAAGGAGTGGAATACAAATACCTTTGGCAATTTTACCACCAGAGTTCAATTTTACAGAAAAGAACTAATGTCATTGCAACATGAGCTGCAACTTCAGCCAAATGATGAGAATATTATTTACAAAGAGACAGAAGCCAGAAATAACTTCATGCAAGCCTTAAAACAAGAGGAAAGTTTTGCAAAACAGAAATCTCGACAGCATTGGCTTACACTAGGGGATTCCAATACTAAAATTTCTATGCTTCAATTGGTACTCGAAGGGCTGTTAACCGTATCAGCAAATGCAGAGACAAATATGATAATCTTATTGAGAATTTAGATGAGTTTAAAGCACACACAGAGTAATTTTTTTATTCCTTACTCTATCAAGCTGGGAAACCTAATAACATTCATGTGGAGCCGACTATAAAACTTGATTCGGAAGCTATTTCAATCCTCAATGCCCCAATTACAGATGACGAAATTGTATGTGTTGTCTTTAAGTCACCAAAGCACAAAAGCACAGGTCCAAATGGATTTCCAACTGAATTTTACCAAACTGCTTGGTCTATTATTGGAAATGATGTGATCAAAGCTTGCCAACATTTTTTCTCTTCAAGTCATATTCTTAGAGAGATGAATTGCGCTTTTATTTATTTAATTCCGAAGAATGCAGGGACTGATTCACTAGAGGACTATTGACCCATATCATTATGCAACTTTATTTACAAGATCATCTCCAAAGTATTGGCAAATAGAATGCAAAAGCTAATACACAAGATCATTAGCCCAAATCAAGCTGCTTTCATCAAAGGGAGAAGTATACATCATAATATTTTACTTGCTAATGACTTGGTCAAATATTTGCACGCAAAAATAAGAGGGACAAAAATCTGTTTTAAAGCTGATTTACGGAAAGCCTTTGATTCAGTTAATAGGAAATTTATCTATAAGATGCTCCTCGATATGAACTTCCCACAGCAATGGGTTAATTGGATTCAATCTTGCCTAGAAACTTCAAAGTTTTTGATACTCTTTAATGGCTCACCTATTGGTTTAAATGGGAGCACGAATGACATCCGACAAGGTGATCCACTCTCTCCGTATCTCTTTACTATTGCGATGGAATGAATTAGCTATATGTTGGAACACGCAGTCTTAAATGGTAGCATTAAGGTACCCATTGCTGGTTCTATTCATACATCACACATAACATTTGCAGATGATTTACTTATCTTTCTCCAAAATGATCCAACTTCAGTAAAGAACCTGGCTACTATTATGAATGACTTTGGTATGGTTTCCGGACTTCAGTTAAATCATGCGAAAAGTAAAGTATATATGAGCCCTTACGTTGAGGATAAGGTCTTAATTGCACAAACTTTGGGGGTTAGTGAGGGAAGCCTGCCAGTTCCTTATTTGGGTCTCCCGCTCATATCCATAGGCATTCACAGAACCCACTGTCAGCCTATCCTGCAAAAAATAAAGAATAAAATTTCTTCTTGGAAAAATAGGCTTCTATCAAAAGCAGGACGACTCGAACTCATCCGTTCGGTATTGCACTCCTACTCTATATATTGGTGTAATGCATTTCTTCTGCCTGCTGGACTTCTCTAAGATATTGAACGGTTATTAATGAACTTCTTTTGGAATGACACAAATGATAAGGCAATGCATATGGTAAATTGGGATAGCATTTGCAAACCGAAAGATGAAGGGGGGCTAAACTTGAGAAATACTAGAGATTGGAATCAAGCATGCCTGGTACAGCAATTATGAGATCTTTTGCAAAACAAATGTTCCTTATGGACACAATGGGTTTCTGCTAGGTATCTTTCAAAGGAATCAATCTGGGAAATTTCAACAAGAACATACCACTCTACAGCTTGGAAAGGAATTTTAAAGGCAAGGAATTGGCTAATCAAACACATTTCTTATGCAATCTCTTCTGGAACTAGTATAAATATGTGGTACGATCCTTGGGTGAATGGGAAGAGTATATTTCAATTATATGGCGATAGAATACGAAAAGATCTTGGGGCTCCCAAAGATTGGAAGGTTTCCGAGTTCATTGCTAACGGTACCTGGTGTCTCCCTAATCCTATTTCTCCCGAAATGTTATCACTTTGGCCGACTATCGTAGCTATTCCAATCAGGAACAACTCTTCAGATATACTTATTTGGCCTCATGATAATGGCAAATTTAGTGCCACATCCGCATGGAATCAAATTAGGCAAATAAATAACAAGTGGGTCCCAAGCAATTGGACATGGGATCGACCTGGATCACAAAGACATTCCTTATGTACATGGCAGGCCTTTCTCAATAAACTACCTACAATAGATAATATAAAAAGAAGAGGTATCTATAATGTTAACCAATGCTCCCTATGTATGCAATAAGAAGAAACTGTTGACCACCTCTATTTTGCTTGTGATTAAACAAAATGGATATGGAAGGAGATTCTCCAGCGATTTGAACTCAATAGACTGCCGCAACCAAACTTGCACCAAGAACTAGGCGACCTCATTCAATGTTTCTCAAGAAAAGGGCCTCTCACACAACTAGTAAAGGTTACTTTCAGATGCGCTATTTGGTGGATGTGGAAGGAGAGATGTAACAGAATTTTTGAATTTCAACACACAAATAATGCTCAGCTCTTGAAAGAGATTATTAGATACTCAAGATCCTGTATGGAGCATAATCTCAAAATCGAGCACTTTAACCGAAGAGAAAAAGATATTTTTATCAAATTTAATTTCGCTATTAGCTAAAAATCGTGGGAATGATGCCAAATAATGTACCCACAAGTAGTTTTGATATAACTGGATAAACATTTTCTATGTTGACTATAATTGGGAGTTATAGTCTACAACATGTGTAGTCATAACTATCGCATTTGCACTCTATGAGTTACTTGGCTTTGTCTATGACTTGTATAGATAAAGCTATTTATAGAAACTTTACACATAATCAATTTACTTTTACTTACCAAAAAAAAAATATTGCAGATGATTGTCTTAATGTACCTTGGATTATTCTTGGTGACTTTAATACTGTTCGGTACACAAATGAAAAAGTGGGGGGTAGACTGCTTTCAGAAAGTCAGCTTCAGAGTTTTATTAATTACATAGATACTGCTACATTGACTGATATGAAATCTGTGGCTAATTGGCTCTCCTGGAGTAATCAAGGTGCTGCTAACAGAAAAATAATGGCTAGACTCGATAGATATCTGATTAATCAAGAATGGTTAATAGTTTACCCCGATTCACTTCTTGAGTATGATGCTCCATTGTTTTCTTATCATTCTTTAATGTACATACATGCAGATAAAGCAACACCAAAACGTAAGAAACCGTTTAGATTCTTTAACATGTGGAGTACTCATCCTCAGTTCCTTGATGTTTATCAGATCAGCTTGGAATGTTAATGTGCATGGATCCTCCCCTTACATCTTATGTCAAAAACTCAAAGCCTGCAAAGCTGTAACATCCCCCATTCTTTAAAAATTTAGAAAAAGGTTTGTTTGTAAAAATAAGGATTATTTAATAATTATTTTATATTCAATGATATTATATTAAAAGTTTATGGTTAGGGACCTAAGAGTAAATATTAAAAGTTTGATATAATTTATGAAGATTCAGATTTAAGTTAAAAAAATAAAAAAATAAAAAATATAGTGGACATGTTTCACTAGCTAACCTAAGAGTGCCACTTATCTTTGCTCTAAAGATGACACCTAGCCCCTTTCATGCATGCATGACACCTTTCAAGTTTTGCATTAGCCAAAACCCAAATAATTAGATGAAAAGTTAAAGAAAATAAACATGAAGAGTTACAGCCAACGTGAGTTTGAGAAAAGATGAAGAAGAAGAAGAAGAAGAAGAGCTTGAGATTTTTCATCAATTTTCTCACATTTGGGATTCAAATAATTTTAAGGCAAGTGTTCTAACCCCATCCCATAGTAACCTTAATCTCTGTATCCATTTTTATTCTACAAAATTTGAAAGATTTCAACTGAGAACCAGACCTTCTTTCGTTTTGATATAAAGCTATGAATCTTTAATTTTTCGGTAATCTGACCTCTATGTAATTTTCGGTCATAACATTTTGTAATAAACTCTGATTTAGACAAGACCTATTCCATTTGAAAGTAGACAAACAAATCTTTATTTTGATACTAAGATCGAATGAGTTGGAATTTAAATGCCTACTAAGACTTCTGTTTAAATTAACCCTACAGATTCTGCAAAATAGGGACTAAAATTTCTGACCTCTTGTTGCTTAATGTTAGAACCCTTGCAAATTCTAAACTTGGGATTGATCTCTTTAGGGGAACGGCCTCCTTGGAACTCTATAGGGGTTCCTCCCTCCAAGTTGCTGCTAAAAGGCTGCAGAAAAGATTCATCTATTGCTTAAGAAAAGAGAAGGAATACATGGCTATTTATAGGGCTTCTAAACCCTAACTCCTAATAGGACTCCTACTTAAGACTCTTACTTCTAACCAACTCCTAATAGGACTCCTACTCAAGACTCCTATTCCCTTACAACTCCTAATTCTTCTATAAGAAAGTACCTCCTACATGAATGCCCCTCTCAATTAGGACTCTCCTAGCTAGGGCCATAACAGTTTTACATTAATGTCCCTCTCAATTAGGACTCTCTAAGCTAGAGTCCTAATAGACCCGCCCTCTTCAAATCAGCCTTGTCCTCGAGGCTGATGATTCATGAATTCTGGGAATTTGATCTTCAAGTCGTCATAGTTCTCCCATGTGGCATCTTCTATTGGTAGGTTCGCCCAATGTATTAGCACTTCATTAGTGGGTCGTCGTCGTCGAGTCACGATCCGTTAATCAATAATGGCACTTGGCTGGGTGTGGAGTTCTCTTTGGGTAGTTATATTTGGTGGGTGGCTTTAGGTTGTCTCCAAGCACCTATTTAAAACTTCCGTCTAGCTGTTGGTTTGTGGGTGATATATCGTACTCCTTTTCAATTTAGTACCCTGCATATGGAATAACTTTGTCCAAAATCTGCTCTTGAAGATGCAAGTAGAATTTGTCACAAGCACAATGCGTCCCTTATAGCATAATTCTTTTGAGTCCCGATTGTAATGAGCCACGGAGCTTGGTGCTTCCTCTAATTTTTTTTTTTTTATCTTACTGGTCTCCGAATCTTCCTGTCATTCCATCTTAATATCCTCAAGGAAGTCGTCAGTTGGAAGTAAAACGATCGAAAATTCAGCTTGCTCAGGTAGTTGCAAAAGCGCATCTGCAACAACATTCTCTTTCCACCTTTTGTAAGTTATTTCATAATCAAATCTAAGAAGTTTTGTTACCCATTTTTTCTACTCAGGGGATAATATCTTTTGCACCAACAAGTACTTGAGGCTTTTATGGTCTATTTGAAATCGTCGATCAATCAAGTAGGGTCTCCACCTCGTTGCTGTGCGCACAATGGCGAGCATCTCCTTATCATATGTTAACTTATTTTGATGGGAGGAAGATAATGCCTTGCTAGTGTATACGAGTGGTCGACCATCTTGCATGAGAATGACTCCAATTCTGACTCCAGATGCGTCGGCCTCAATAACGAAGGGTTGGTTGAAATCTGGTAGTGTTAGTGCTGGCGTCGTCGTTTTGGCTGCCTTAAGTTTGTCGAAGGTAGTGGAGGTTCTGTCCAACCATTGGAAGACATCTTTTTCCAGTAAGGAAGTAAGTGGTGCACTGATCTTTCCATAGTTTTTCACGAACTTACGGTAGTAGCCTGTTAAACCCAAAAAGCCATGTAGCAATTTTATGTTCCTTGGTGTAGGCCAGTTTTACATTGCTTCAATTTTGAAGGGGTCCACCGTCACACCTTCCTCTGATATGATATGCCCAAGATATTTCACCTTTTGTTGAAGAAAGTAAAAATTCGTAGTGGCTGTTGTGTGTTCGAAAGGCGATTTTCGGTATGACTTCTTCGTACACTCATATTTGATAATACCCGGATCGAAGGTACAGCTTTGTGAAGATTTGTGCTCCCTTTTATCTAGCAATTCATCTGCTATTGGAATAAGGTATTTGTTCTTGATGGTTATGCCATTGAGAGCTCGGTAATCAACGCATATTCGTCATGTTCCGTGTTTCTTGTGTACAAGTAGCACCGGTGAAAAGTAGAGGTTGCAACTTGGCCGAATAACTCCTGTTTCAAGCATCTCTTTTAAAATCTTTTCTATTTCATCATTCTGGAGATATGGATACCGATATGGCTGAGTATTTGTTGGAGATTTGACTGGAAAAATCATTATACAATGATCATGCCGACGAGTAAGAGGTGGGTTGTGCGACTCATCAAATATATATGAAAATTCAGCAAGCAAAGGAAATAGGTTTTGATCTTCAAATTCTATTGGCTCTCCTTTAATTTGCTGCTCAAGTTGTACCAAAAAGCCCCTGCATGCTTTATGCAAAACCTTCTCCATTTATTGTGTGCAAATCATCGTTACGTCGCCCTAACGTTTCCCATGCAGTATCACCTGTTTCTCCTTATTGTAAAATTTTATAAATAGTTACATAAAATTTCAAGAAATATCACCTAATGTCATCAACCATTTAATTTTGAGTATGGCCTCATGATCATCAAGAGGGAGGAGGAAGAAATCTGCAATTATCTCTTGGTCCTACAGCAATAGTTTCACCTGCGGGCACCTATAATCATACTTCAAAATCCGTCCGTTGGCGACCTTAACGACAAACCTGCTACAATTCTCAATAGGTAAGTTCATATGGACAGCAACCTTACTGTTTAGGAAGTTATTAGAGCTGCCCGCGTCGATGAGAACAGTGATCGGTTGTTGTTTGAGAAAGCCTACAACTTTCATCGTTTGTGGGTTTGAGTGGCCAGCTAGTGTATGTACCGTAACTTCGGTCGGTTTTGGCTCTTCTTCTGCATCTTTTTCTTCATGTTCAAGGCTCTCTTCTGAATGTTCAATGACCTCTTCTTCTATCGGTTCAATCGTAAGAAGTCCTCCTTTACTACAGCGATGCTCACGGCTCCACGGCTCGTCACAATGCCAACATAACCCCTTCGCATATCGCTCCTGAAGCTCTTCTCTTGTTAACCTCTTTGGTGTAGGGACTTGGTCAATAGTAGGGGGGGCTGAGGGCTTCAATATTTCTGGTTGAGGAGCGACCCTAGTCCTCCGAGCTTCTTCGTTCAATTGCTCCTCGTGATGTCGTGCGAAAGAGATGGCTGCCATAAGCGTATACGGTTGTCGCGCTTTAACTTCTCCTCGGATCTCTGGCTTTAAGCCCTCAATGAAGGTCCTCAATAGCTGTTTTTGAGACCAATCATGAGTTTGATTAGATAACCTTTCAAACTTGGTTTGGTACTCCTGAATGGTGGAAGTTTGTTGAATCTTTGCTAGTTGTCCATCAATATTCTCGTAATCGGTTGGTCTGAAGCGGATCAGTAGTCCTTCTTTGAATTATTGCCATGAAAGGACTCCATAAGTATGTTCAAACTAGTCAAACCACTGTATAGCATCCCCTTCAAGATGTATAGCTGTAATTTTCACGATAGATACAACCGTAGTTTTGTGGTACTGAAAATATTGCTCTGCGCGCGAGATCCAACCAATCGAGTCTCCTTCTTCCCATCTAGGGAAGTCCACTCTCATGCATGGATAGTTGGGTTCAATCATAGAGCTTTCCCTCTCTTGGAAGTCATATCTTTGGGCTTGGTGTGATTGGGTAAAGCTCTCTCCTTGATATGATTTCTTCGGGCTTAGTGGTCGACCCAATCTGAGTTCGGTAAAGAGCGTCCGAATCTTATCCTCCATTCGCGCCTCCAATTCTTTGAATTTAGCATTGATTGCCTCCTTAGATGCCATAGCATGTGCCTCCAAATCTATGATGTTAAGATCTCTCTTTTGTTGTTAGGTTAAAGGCATGTATAGGTTGAGAGAAGTGATGGTCAAAAGAGTTGGTGGATCGGTGGATGTAGGCTACGATTTAGGCTTGTTTTGTGGCAGTTTTGGGTATAGTTTGAGAGTGTGGTTTAGTGGAGTTTTAGGGCTGTAGATGAAAGTTTTGGATCTTTTTTTTTTTTGTAAGTAAAAGTAAATTGTTTATGTGTAAAGTTTCTACAAATAGCTTTATCTATACAAGTCATAGACAAAGCCAAGTAACTCATAGAGTACGAATGCGATAGTTATGACTACACATGCTATAGACTATAACTCCTAATTATAGTCAACATAGAAAATATTTATCCAGATATATCAAAACTACATGTGGGTACATAATTTAGCATCATTCCCAAGATCTTTAGCTAATAGCAAAATTAAATTTGATAAAAATATCTTTTTCTCTTTGGGTAAAGTGCTCCATTTTGAGATCTTGCTCCATTGTTAGAACCCTTGCAGATTCTAAACTTGGGGTTGATCTCTTTAGGGGATCAGCCTCCTTGGAACTCTATAGGGGTTCCTCCCTCCAAGTGCTGCTCAAAGGATGCAGAAAAGTTTCATCTATTGCTTAAGAAAAGAGAAGGAATACATGGCTATTTATAGGGCTTCTAAACCCTAACTCCTAATAGGACTCCTACTTAAGACTCTTACTTCTAACCAACTCCTAATATGACTCATACTCAAGACTCCTATTCCCTTACAACTCCTAATTCTTCTCTAAGAAAAAACCTCCTAACAGAATGTCCCTTTCAATTAGGACTCCTAGTTAGAGTCCTAACAGAGTGTCCCTCTCAATTAGGACTCTCCTAGCTAGAGTCCTAACAGAATGTCCCCCTCAATTAGGACTCTCCTAGCTAGAGTCCTAGCATACCCGCCCTCTTCAAATCAGCCTTGTCCTCAAGGATGAGATTCCATGAACTCAGGGAACCGAGTCTTCAGCTCCTCATATGGTTCTCATGTGGCGTCTTCAAGTGGTAGATTATTCCAATGCACTAGTACTTCAGTAGAGGGATGTTGGCGATGCATCACGCTCCTACGATCGAGGATGGCCTGTGGTTGGGCTTGAATAACTCCATCCTCAGTTGTGTTGGGCAGTTGGATCTGGGGTGACTCGTGTTCTCCTAACTTGGGCTTTAGGCATGATACATGGAAGACAGGGTGAATTTTGGCATCTTCAGGTAATTTAAGTCTGTATGTCACGGCTCCAATATGCTCTGTGATCTGATAGGGCCCATAAAAACGTGGGGATAGCTTCATGGAGGCTCGAGTGTTGATAGAGAGTTGCTTGTATGGTTATAGGCGAAGATAAACCCAATCTCCCATTGAAAATTCTCTTTCACTTCGTCGTGTGTCGGCTTGCTGCTTCATTTTGGCTTGAGCGGTAGAGAGATTATCTTTTAACAGTTGTAAGAGTTTGTCCCTATCAATCAATTCTTGGTCAACCTAATTTACCTTGGCCGAGCCAATTACATACTTTGGAATCACAGGTGCTGGTCGACCATACAATGCTTCATAAGAGGCATATTTTGTAGATGAATGATATGTAGTATTATACCACCATTCGGCCCAAGGAAGCCATTTTGCCCACTCTTTTGGTCGGTCGCTAGCGAAACACCGGAGGTACGTCTCTAAGCACCTATTTACCACCTCTGTTTGACCGGCAGTTTGTGGATGATATGCTATGCTCATCTTGAGTTTGGTGCCTTGTAACTGAAATAACTCAGTCCAAAATTTACTAGGGAAGATCCTGTCATGATCACTTACGATTGACCTTGGCATCCCGTGCAGTTTAACAATATTTTCTATGAAAATCTGAGCAATACTAGCAGCAGTGTAGGGATTTCTCACAGCACAAAAATGAGCATATTTCGTAAGTCGATCAACCACCACGAGAATCGTGCTTTTACCTTTGGAAGATGGCAGTCCTTCAATGAAGTCCATGGAGATGTCAGTCCATACTGAGTCTGGTATGGGTAGTGGTTGTAGCTTCCCTGGATTTGCCACAGTTTCACCCTTGTGCTGTTGACATACATCACATTATGCCACATATTCAGCAATAATTTTTTTCATCCCTCTCCAATAAAAATTTTGCTTCACTCTTTTGTAGGTTCTTAGGAATCCAGAGTGCCCTGCTGAAGGTATAGAGTGCATTTCATGCAAGATGATTGCGATGCAAGGGGAGTCAAGTATAAGCACAATGCGACCTTTGTAGCGTAAATCCCTCAAATCCCAGGTGTAGTGGGCTATTGCACTTGGATCCTCCTCCAATTTTTTTATGATCTTGCTGATCTCTGGATCCTTCTTCCATTCTTCCCTAATGTCCTCGAGGAGACCGGTGGTAGGAAGGGACATGGCTGAAACCTTAGCTTGTTCAGGTAGCCGTGAGAGTGCATATACAACAATGTTTTCTTTCCCCTTTTTGTAAATAATTTCATAATCAAATCCAAGAAGTTTGGTTACCCATTTTTGCTGCTCAAGGGATGATATCTTTTGCTCCAAAAAGTACTTAAGGCTTTTATGGTCAGTTTTAATTTGAAATCACCGGCTGATCAGGTAGGGTCTCCACCTCGTTACTGCGTGTACAATGGCAAGCATCTTCTTATCATATACTGACATATTTTGATGGGAGGGAGATAATTCCTTGCTAGTGTATGCGAGTGGTCGACCATTTTGCATGAGAACGGCTCCAATTCCGACTCTAGATACGTCGGCCTCAATGATGAAGGGTCTATTGAAATCTGGTAGCGCAAGCACCGGCGTCGTTGTCATGGCTGCTTTAAGTTTGTCGAAGGCAGCAGAGGCTTTGTCCGACCATTGGAAAGCATATTTTTTCAGTAAAGAAGTGAGTGGTGCACTGATCTTCCCATAGTCCTTAACAAATTTTCGGTAGTAGCCCGTTAGTCAAAGGAACCCCCGTAGTAATTTCACGTTTGTAGGTTTCGGCCAGCCTTGCATTGTCTCAATTTTTGTTGGGTCTACCGCCACTCCTTCTGATATTATATGCCCAAGGTACTCTACTTTTTGCTGGAGAAAGCTGCACTTTGGTTGCTTAACAAAAAGAGTATTCTCCCAAAGGATCGTCAAAACAATCCGTAAATGCTGAAAGTGAGTCTCAAGAGAAGGGCTGTAAACGAGAATATCATCGAAAAATACCAGCACAAATTTACGAAGAAAGCTCCGAAATATATCATTCATGAGACTTTGAAAGGTTGAAAGAGCATTAGTGAGTCCAAAAGGCATTACCAAGAATTTATAATGGCCATCATGTGTGCGAAATGCAGTTTTTGGAATGTCATTGTTACATACCCGAATTTGGTGGTAACCGGATCGGTGGTCCAACTTCGTGAAGACTCGAGCTCCTTTCAATTCATCAAGAAGTTCATCCACCACTGGTATTGGGTATTTGTCCTTGACAGTGATGCCATTTAAAGCTCGGTAGTCGATACACATCCGCCAAGTTCTGTCCTTCTTGCGTACAAGTAGCACCGGTGAGGAATAGGGGCTGCAACTTGGTCAAATCACCCCTATTTCAAGCATCTCCTTTATGATCTTTTCAATTTCATCTTTCTGGAGGTGAGGATATCGGTATGGTCGAGTGTTCGCTGGTGGCTTGCCCGGAAGGATTGGAATTCGATGGTCATGTTGCCGAGAAGGAGGAAGACCGCGCGGTTCAGCAAATATGTCGGCAAATTCAGTAAGCAATTGGGCAAGATTTTGATCTTCAAATTCTATTTTCTTCCCCTCTGGTTGCTGCTAGAGGTGCATCAAAAAGGCACCATTTACCTTGTGTAAAACTTTCTCCATTCGTTGGGTCGAAACAGTGGTAACGTTGCTTCCGCGGTTCCCGCGTAGGATGATCTATTTGCCCTTACAGTAGAATTTCATAATTAATTTAGAAAAGTTCCAAGAGACATCACCTAGTGTAGTCAGCCATTCTATACCAACCACTACCTCATAGTCATCGATTGGTAGGAGGAAGAAATCAGTGATAATTTCTTGGTCTTGCAGTAATAGTTTCACCTGTGGGCATCTTTGGTCGCACTTTAGGATTCTACCGTCAGCAACCTTTACATAGAACTTGCTGCAACCTTCAATATGCAGTGCCATCCGAGAAGCAACCTTACTATTCAGGAAGTTATTAGTGCTACCCGTGTCGATGAGAACAGTGATCGGCTGTTGTTTGAGAAGGCCTCTAACTGTCATCGTTTGCGGATTTGAATAGCCGGCTAGTGCGTGTACCGTAATGTCGGTCGGCTGTGGCTCTTCTTCCATATCTTCTTCTTCATGTTCAAGGCTCTCTTTTAGATGTTCAATGACCTCTTCTTCTACTGGTTCAATCATAAGAAGTCTACCTTTTTTACAACGATGCTCGCGGCTCCACGGCTCGTCGTAATGCCAACATAACCCCTTCGCAGATCGCTCCCGAAGTTCTTCTCTTGTTAACCTTTTCGGTGCAGGGACTCGGTTGATAGTAGGGGGGGCTGAGGGCTTTAGTATTGTAGGTCATGGAGTGATCCTTGTCCTCTGGGCTTCATGGTTCAATCGTTCCTCTTGAAGTCGTGCGAAAGATATGGCTGCCATAAGCGTGTATGGTTGTCGCGCCTTAACTTCTCCCCATATCTCCGGCTTTAAGCCCTCAATAAAAGTCCCCAATAACTGTTTTTCAAACCAATCATGAGTTTGATTAGATAACCTTTCAAACCTGGTTTGGTACTCCTGAATGGTGGAGGTTTGTCAGATCTTTGCTAGTTGTCTGTCAATGTTCTAGTAATAAGTTGGTCAGAAGCGGATCAGTAGTCCTTCTTTGAATTATCGCCATGAAAGGGCTCCATAAGTGTGTTCAAACCAGTCAAACCATTGTATGGCATCCCCTTCAAGATGTATAGCTACAATTTCCACCATGGATGCATCCGTAGTTTTATGGTACCGAAAATATCGCTCAGCGCGCGAGATCCAACCAATTGGGTCTCCTTCTTCCCATATAAGGAAGTCCACTCTCATGCGCGAATAGTTGGGGTCAGTCATAGAGCCTCCCCTCTCTTGGAAGTCATCTCTTTGGGCATGATGTGATTGGTTAGAGCTCTCTCCTTGATGTGATTTCTTCGGGCTTTGTGGTCGGCCCAAACTGAATTCGGTAAGGAGAGTCCGAATCTTATCCTCCATTCGTGCCTCAAAGGCTTCAAATTTAGCATTGATTGCCTCCTCAGATGCCATAGTATATGACTCCAAATCTGTTATGTTAAGATATATCTTTTGTTGACGAGTTAAAGGCATGTATAGGTTTGATAGAAATTAGTGAAAGATTGCTGCAGAATTGTGTTGTCTTGTAAGAGCAGAATTATCGTCGAAGAAACAGCGGTTTCTCAACGAAATCTCCACAAAAAATTTGAGAGATTTGAGGAGAGAGTTGACAGCAATATCTTAGTTTATATGATAGCAAGGATGTCCATCAAAAAAATTTCGACAGTAACAGCAAGAAAATTGGTGTAAGTTGCGATAGCAGAATTCTCGTCGAAAAATTTCAGCAACTTATGATGAAAATTTGCAGCAATATAGGAACGAATTTTTTTTTTTTTTGGATTTTTGGATAGGAATAAATAAATTGCAGTAGCAGTAAGGTAGGAAACCAGAACCTGTTGCAATTCACGGGGAGATCAAAGGTTGATCTGCGGTGGTGGAGATGATGGTGGAATTTGGCGACGATCTTTTAAGCAATTGTGGGAATTGCTTTGGATGGTTGTGGAGGGTTGATGGATGGCTGTGGAAGGGCAGCGAGACGCCAAGAACGCTACTCTGATACCAAGTGTTAGAACCCTTGCAGATTCTAAACTTGGGGTTGATCTCTTTAGGGGATCGGCCTCCTTGGAACTCTATAGGGATTCCTCCCTCCAAGTGCTGCTCAAAGGCTGCAGAAAAATTTCATCTATTGCTTAAGAAAAGAGAAGGAATACATGACTATTTATAGGGCTTCTAAACCCTAACTCCTAATAGGACTCCAACTTAAGACTCTTACTTCTAACCAACTCCTAATATGACTCATACTCAAGACTCCTATTCCCTTACAACTCCTAATTCTTCTATAAGAAAAAACCTCATAACAGAATGTCCCTTTCAATTAGGACTCTCTTAGTTAGAGTCCTAACAGAGTGTCCCTCTCAATTAGGACTCTCCTAGCTAGAGTCCTAACAGAATGGCCCTCTCAATTAGGACTCTCCTAGCTAGAGTCCTAACATCCATACAGGATCTTGAGTCTCTAATAATCTCTTTCAAGAGCTAAGCATTGTTTGTGCGTTGACATTCAAAGATTATGTTACATCTCTCCTTCTACATCGACCAAATAGCGCATCTAAAAGTAACCTTTGCCAGTTGTGTGAGAGGCCCTTTTCTTGAGAAACATTGCATGAGGTCCCCTAGTTCTTGATGCAAGTTTGGTTGCGGTAGTCTATTGAGTTCAAATCGCTGGAGAATCTCCTTCCATATCCATTTTGTATAATCACAAGCAAAACAGAGGTGGTCAACAGTTTCTTCTTGTTGCATACAAAGGGAGCATCAGTTAACATGATAGATACCTCTTCTTTTCATATTGTCTATTGTAGGTAGTTTCTTGAGAAGGGCCTGCCATGTACATAAGGAATGTCTTTGTGATCCCGGTCGATCCCATATCCAACTGCTTGGGACCCACTTGTTATTTCTTTGCCGAATTTGATTCCATGCGGATGTGGCCAAATAAGTATATCTGAAGAGTTGTTCCTGATTGGAATAGCTATAATAGTCGGCCAAAGTGATAACATTTCGGGAGAAATAGGATTAGGGAGACACCAGGTACCGTTAGCAATGAACTCGGAAACTTTCCAATCTTTGGGAGCCCCAAGATCTTTTCGTATTCTGTCGCCATATAATTGAAAAATACTCTTCCCATTCACCCAAGGATAATACCACATATTAGTACTAGTTCCAGAAGAGATTGCATAAGAAATGTGTTTGATTAGCCAATTCCTTGCCTTTAAAATTCCTTTCCAAGCTGCAGAGTGGTATGTTCTTTTTGAAATTTTCCAGATTGATTCCTTTTAAAGATACCTAGCAGAAACCCAATTTGACCATAAGGAACATTTGTTTTGCAAAATATCCCACAATTGCTGTACCAGACATGCTTGATTCCAATCTATAGTATTTCTCAAGTTTAGCCCCCCTTCATCTTTCAGTTTGCAAATGCTATCCCAATTTACCATATGCATTGCCTTATCATTTGTGCCATTCCAGAAGAAGTTCATTAATAACCGTTCAATATCTTGGAGAAGTCCAGCAGGCAGAAGAAATGCATTACACCAATATATAGAGTAGGAGTGCAATACCGAACGGATGAGTTCGAGTCGTCCTGCTTTTGATAGAAACCTATTTTTCCAAGAAGAAATTCTATTCTTTATTTTTTACAAGATAGGCTGATAGTGGGTTTTGTGAATGCCTGTGGATATGAGCGGGAGACCCAAATAAGGAACTGGTAAGCTTCCCTCACTAACCCCCAAAGTTTGTGCAATAAAGACCTTATCCTCAACGTAAGGGCTCATATATACTTTACTTTTTGCATGATTTAACTGAAGTCCAGAAACCATACCAAAGTCATTCATAATAGTAGCCAGGTTCTTTACTGAAGTTGGTTCATTTTGGAGAAAGATAAGTAAATCATCTGCAAATGTTATATGTGATATATGAATAGAACCAGCAATGGGTACCTTAATGCTGTCATTTAAGACTACGTGTTCCAACATACAGCTAAGTCCTTCCATCGCGATAGTAAAGAGATACGAAGAGATTGGATCACCTTGTCCGATGCCATTCGTGCTCCCAAAAAAACCAATAGGTGAGCCATTAAAGAGTATCGATAACTTTAGAGTTTCCAAGCAAGATATAATCCAATTAACCCATTGCTGTGGGAAGTTAATATCGAGGAGCATCTTATAGATAAATTTCCTATTAACTAAATCAAAGGCTTTCCGTAAATCAGCTTTAAAACAGATTTTTGAACCTCTAACTTTTGAATGCAAATCTTTGACCAAGTCATTAACAAGCAAAATGTTATGATGTATACTTCTCCCTTTGATGAAAGTAGCTTGATTTGGGCTAATGATCTTGTGTATTACTGTTAGAACCCTTGTAGATTCTAAACTTGGGGTTGATTTCTTTAGGGGATCGGCCTCCTTAGAACTCTATAGGGGTTCCTCCCTCCAAGTTGCTGCTCAAAAGCTGCAGAAAAGATTCATCTATTGCTTAAGAAAAGAGAAGGAATACATAGCTATTTATAGGGCTTCTAAACCCTAACTCCTAATAGGACTCCTACTTAAGACTCTTACTTCTAACCAACTCCTAATAGGACTCCTACTCAAGACTCCTATTCCCTTACAACTCCTAATTCTTCTATAAGGAAAAACCTCCTACATAAATGCCTCTCTCAATTAGGACTCTCCTAGCTAGAGTCCTAATAGAATGTCCCTCTCAATTAGGACTCTCTTAGCTAGAGTCCTAACAGTTTTACATGAATGTCCCTCTCAATTAGGACTATCCAAGCTAGAGTCCTAACAGACCCGTCCTCTTCAAATTAGCCTTGTCCTCGAGGCTGATGATTCATGAATTCTGGAAATTTGATCTTCATGTCGTCATAGTTCTCTCAAGTGGCATCTTCTATTTGTAGGTTCGCCCACTGTATTAGCACTTCATTAGTGGGTCGTCGTTGTCGAGTCACGATCCGTCGATCAATAATGACACTTGGCTGGGTCTGGAGTTCTCTTTGGATAGTCATATTTGGTGGATGGCTTTGGGCTGTCTCCAAGCACCTATTTAAAACTTCTGTATGGTTGTTGGTTTGTGGGTGATATGTTGTACTCTTTTTCAATTTAGTACCCTGCATATGGAATAACTTTGTCCAAAATCTGCTCTTGAAGATGCAAGTAGAATTTGTCACAAGCACAATGCGTCCCTTATAGCATAATTCTTTTGAGTCCTGATTGTAATGAGCCACGGAGCGTGGTGCTTCCTCCAATTTTTTTTTTTTACTAGTCTCTGAATCTTCCTGCCATTCCATCTTAATATCCTTAAGGAAGTCACTGGTTGGAAGTAAAACGACCGAAAATTCAGCTTGCTCAGGTAGCTGCGAAAGCGCATCTGCAACAACATTCTCTTTCCACATTTTGTAAGTTATTTTATAATCAAATCCAAGAAGTTTTGTTACCCATTTTTGCTGCTCGGGGGAAGATATCTTCCGCTCCAAGAGATATTTTAGGCTTTTATGGTCGGTCTTGATTTGAAAGTATTGCCTGATCAAGTACAATCTCCACCTCGTTGCTGCGCGCACAATGGCGAGCATCTCCTTATCATATGTTGACTTATTTTGATAGGAGGGAGATAATGCCTTGCTAGTGTATACGAGTGGTCGACCCTCTTGCATGAGAATGGCTCCAATTCTGACTCCAGATGTGTCGGCCTCAATAATGAAGGGTCGATTGAAATATGGTAGTGTTAGCACCGGCGTCGTCGTCACGGCTGCCTTAAGTTTGTCGAAGGCAATGGAGGCTCTGTCCAACCATTGTAAGATATCTTTTTCCAGTAAGGAAGTAAGTGGTGCACTAATCTTTCCATAGTTTTTCACGAACTTGCGGTAGTAGCCTGTTAAACCCAGAAAGCCATGTAGCAATTTTATGTTTCTCGGGGTCGGCCAGTTTTGCATTACTTTAATTTTGAAGGGGTCCACCGTCACACCTTCCTCTGATATGATATGCCCAAGATATCCCATCTTTTGTTGAAGAAAGTAAAAATTCGTAGTGGCCGTTGTGTTTTCGAAAGGCAATTTTCGGTATGACTCCTTCGTACACTCGTATTTGATAATACCCGAATCGAAGGTCCAGCTTTGTGAAGATTTGTGCTCCCTTTCATCTAGCAATTCATCTGCTATTGGAATAAGGTATTTGTTCTTGATGGTTATGCCATTGAGAGCTCGGTAATCAACGTATATTCGCCATGTTCCATCCTTCTTGTGTACAAGTAGCATCGGTGAAAAGTAGAGGTTGCAACTTGGCCGAATAACTCCTGTTTCAAGCATCTCTTTTAAAATCCTTTCTATTTCATCATTCTGGAGATGTGGATACCGATATGGCTGAGTATTTGCTGGAGATTTGACTAGAAAAATCATTATACAATGATCATGCCAACGAGTAAGAGGTATGTTGTGTGGCTCGTCAAATATATCTGAAAATTCAGCAAGCAAAGGAAATAGGTTTGGATCTTCAAATTCTATTGGCTGTCCTTTAATTTGTTGCTCAAGTTTTACCAAAAAGCCCCTGCATGCTTTATGCAAAACCTTCTCCATTTGTTGTGTGCAAATCATCGTTACGTCGCCCTCACGTTTCCCATGCAGTATCACCTGTTTCTCCTTACTGTAAAATTTTATAAATAGTTGCATAAAATTCCAAGAAATATCACCTAATGTCATCAACCATTTAATTCTGAGTATGGCCTCATAATCATCAAGATGGAGGAGGAAGAAATCTGTAATTATCTCTTGGTCCTGCAGCAATAGTTTCACCTGCGGGCACCTATGATCACACTTCAAAATCCGTCGGTTGGTGACCTTAACGACAAACCTGCTGTAATTCTCAATAGGTAAGTTCATATGGATAGCAACCTTACTATTTAGGAAGTTATTAGTGCTGCCCGTCTCGATGAAAACAGTGATCGGTTGTTGTTTGAGAAGGCCTCCAACTTTCATCGTTTGTGGGTTTGAGTAGCCAGCTAGTGTTTGTACCGTAACTTCGGTCGGTTGTGGCTCTTCTTCTGCATCTTTTTCTTCATGTTCAAGGCTCTCTTCTGAATATTCAATGACTTCTTCTTCTATTGGTTCAATCATAAGAAGTCCTCCTTTACTACAGCGATGCTCACGGCTCCACGGCTCGTCACAATGCCAACATAACCCCTTCGCATATCGCTCCCGAAGCTCTTCTCCTGTTAACCTCTTTGGTGCAGGGACTTGGTCGACAGTAGGGGGGGCTGAGGGCTTCAATATTACTGGTTGAGGAGCGACCCTAGTCCTCCGAGCTTCATGGTTCAATTGCTCCTCTTGATGTCGTGCGAAAGAGATGGCTGCCATAAGCGTGTACGGTTGTCGCGCTTTAACTTCTCCTCGGATCTCCGGCTTCAAGCCCTCAATGAAGGTCCTCAATAGCTGTTTTTGAGACCAATCATGATTTTGATTAGATAACCTTTCAAACCTGGTTTGGTACTCCTGAATGGTGGAGGTTTGTCGGATCTTTGCTAGTTGTTCGTCAATATTCTCGTAATCGATTGGTCTGAAGCGGATCAGCAGTCCTTCTTTGAATTGTTGCCATGAAAGGACTCCATAAGTATGTTCAAACTGTTTAAACCACTGTATAGCATCCCCTTCAAGATGTATAGCTGCAATTTTCACCATAGATGCATCTGCGATTTTGTGGTACTGAAAATATCGCTCCGCGCGTGAGATCCAACCAATCGGGTCTCCTTCCCATCTAGGGAAGTCAACTCTCATGCATGGATAGTTGGGGTCGGTCATAGAGCCTCTCCTCCCTTGGAAGTCATCTCTTCGGGCTTGGTGTGATTAGGCAAAGCTCTCTCCTTTATATGATTTCTTCGGGCTTAGTGGTCGGCCCAATCTGAGTTCGGTAAAGAGCGTCCGAATCTTATCCTCCATTCGCGCCTCCAAGGCTTCGAATTTAGCATTGATTGCCTCCTTAGATGCCATAGTATATGCCCCCAAATCTATGATGTTAAGATCTCTCTTTTGTTGTTGGGTTAAAGGCATGTATAGGTTGAGAGAAGTGATGGTTGAAAGGGTTGGTGGATTGGTGGATGTAGGCTGCGGTTTAGGCTTGTTTTGTGGCTATTTTGGGTGCAGTTTGAGGGTGTGGTTTGGTGGAGTTTTAGGGCTGTATATAAAATTTTTGGATCTATGGTAAATGGTAGCAAAGGATTGATAGAAATAAGTGGAAGTTGTAGCAAGTACGTGCTGTCTTGTAAGAGTAGAATTATCGTCGAAGAAACAACGGTTTCTCGACGTAATTTCCAACAAAAACATGAGAGAATTAAGGAGGAAATCGATAGAAAAATCACAGTTTATTTGACAGCAAGGATATCTAATTTAATCAAGAAAATTTCGGCAGTATAACAGCAAGGAAATTGGTGCAAGTTGCGCTTGCAGAATTCTCGTCGAGATATTTCAGCGGGTAATGACGAAAATTTGCAGCAACCCATAATCGTTTTTTTAGATGAATTTCTTAATAAATCAATCTTAGATGGAAGCCAAGATGATCTATAAAGTGTATAAGAAATTTCATTTAAAAAAGATTGCAAATAGATGGGTTAAGGCAACAATATGCGACTGAAATTTTCTGCAGCATAGATTTTCAAGTGCAACAGATTGGACATAAAAGATTAGTAGTTTATATTGAGAATTTTTCAATGAAATGAAAGGGAAATCTACTGTTAGGAAGTGTCAAAGATGTCATAAAAATTTCGTAGAAATTTGGATAGAAAAAGAACAGTAGCAAGATCAAACAGATGGTGCTATGCGGCTTGAATTCTACAATTCAAGTGCAGCAGATTGGACATAAAAGATCAGCAGTTTATATTGAGAATTTTTTGATGAAACTAAAGGGAAATCCACTGTTAGGAAGTGTCAAAGATCTCAAAAAAATTTCATAGAAATTTGGATAGAAAACGCATAGTAGCAAGATCAAACAGATGGTGCTATGCGGCTGGAATTTTGCAATGTATCTTTCGTCGTAGAGATGAAAACTTTGTGACGAAAAGTTTATGCAGCAATATAGGTGTTAGGATCGGAGCGGCACTAAGAGGGGGGGGTGAATTAGTGTAGCGGATTAAAACTTCGATTTTAACAAAATCTTTCGTACGATAAGAACGGAACTTGAAAAGTTTAACTTGAAAGCGTATTCTTAAAGTTGCGCAGCAAGGGTAATAAGGAACTAAAGCAGTAAGAAGATTTACAGTAATGTAAATGACAATAATAAAATGCAAACCAGAGATTACGCCGATTTTAGAGTGGTTCGGTCAAATGACCTACTCCACTTGCGAGGCCCCTCTTCGATGAGGCTCCCACCTTCCTCTAGCAAGTCTCTTGAAATGGAAGGGTAAACACCCCTCTTACAACCTTTTACAAGTAGCTCAACCTCTTACAAATTTTCAATAAGAAAGAAGGAGGAGAACTCTCTAGCAAATTGAAAACAAGACTTGCTAAGACTTTCTAAGACTTTTCTCACAATCAAAATGCTTCTCAAAAGTTGTTACCTCAGCTGAGATTTGAGGGGTATTTATAGGCCTCAAGAGGATTCAAATTTTCGGATCCAAAATTTGAATTCTCTTAGGGTTCCCGGTGCTGGAGGTTCCACCACCCAGCCAGGCGGTGCCACCGCCCAGCGCTCGGGTGCTGGACGGTGCAACCGCCCAGCCAAGGAGGTGTCACCGCCCAGCCAAGCGGTGCCACTGCCTGGCTCTCCAATTCATTTGTTTGGCTTAATTTTAGCCCAAACCAAATCTGACTTTGGGCCCAGTTGGCCCCTAACTAGGATATAGGATTATCTCTTAATCCTAATCCTAATTACAGGTGAACTACATAACACAAAAAAAACATCCTAAGCAAGTTTTTTTAACCGCGAACGTCGAGTCTTGTTCCGGCGAGCTTTCCGACGAACTTCTTCCGACAGACTCCCTGCAAGCTCCCAATCTTTGTGATGACTTTAACGAGTAGCCGAGCCTTCTTGGTGATCTCCGCGAGCCTCCGACGATTTCTTCGGTGAACTTCCGACACATTCCCGATTTCTTCTCGGATGGTTCCGGCAGCATCTCCGATGATTCTTCGGTCTCTTAAACGTCCATCGAGCTCGACTCCGGTATCCTTGCTTTATGTTTTCTGGTTATCATAGTTAATCCTGCACACTTAACTCAATAATATGGATTAGATCAATTAACCCACCAATTGATTATATCATCAAAATCCGAGATTCAACAATCTCCCCCTTTTTGATGATGACAATCAATTGATGACGGAGTTAAACATAACTCCCCTATCTATATGCCATATTATGAGAAGATAAAAAACACTTGAATTCCATCCCATTGGATTCAAGCATAACCCGATAAGTTCTAATCGTAGAACTTATCGTTATCCGCATTAAACAATAGTAAGTACGAAACTTCGATGAAAATCATAAGTTAAATGATACGGGACGAATTTTGCTATGACAGAAGATAAAGATTTTCAATATAAATTTCATGATATCAAACTTGTGATATTTTCAAGGATTTGCAAGTCATATAAGACATTCATATCACACAGAAGATAAAGATTTTCAATATAAATTTCATGATATCAATCTTGTGATATTTTCAAGGATTTGCAAGTCATATAAGACATTCATATCACACAAGTTTTTGTAATTCATATTAGTCATGCTATCGTTCTGGTGTAAGTCATCACTTCTCCCCCTTTGTCATCAACAAAAAGAGACAAGCCAGCTAATTGATGATCATAGAAAAAGGTTTAGCATTTATGAAAGTTCATCATTCAAATTTGCTAGAAATAGTTTATCCAAAAGACATCATCATCTATGCAGATTAAGACAGTAGTTATCTAAAGGAAAGATCAGTTATCGTTCAATCGATGACAAACATGAACTTGTTTTTAAAAGCAAACAGAACAGAATAAAAAGATACACCAGTTTAATCCTTAGGAGGTAATCCACAGTGCTGATACATGATATCTATTTTTTTATTCATCTATCGTAGTGTCTTAAATATTTCAACTTGTTGATTCTGAATTTGTTCTTGCTGTGATTTGATCTGAGATAGCTCCGTCATAATGATATCTTCAGAGGAGGAAACAGGAGCTGAAGGTGCTGCGCCAAAGGGACTAGGAGGAGGAGATTCATTTCCCATAAGAATTGGAGTTTCGGGTTGTTCTATTGGTGGAGGAATTGGATCCGTCCTTCTAGGCTGCCTAACCCATATGCCATTGCTAAAAGTGCACCTAAGTTTTTTCAGCAGGTTTTTATTTATTATGTTATATCGATCATTTTGAATAGAATCTTCATCGGGTGGAATGCAAATGTCATAGGCATGAAGAATTCTAGTGATTAACCTCCCATATGGCAATATAGTATCTTTAGTCATAATATCCTGCATGTGTTGGCGAATCAAGTACCCAAAACAATTATGCTGACCGGTCATAATCCAATACATGGTTCCTATCTCTATTTGACTTATTTCGTCAAGATGAAATTATTTGGGGAATATAATGCTTGTGATAATGTGATGAAGAATTTTAGAGTTGAAAGGCAGTAAGTGTTCACAGCTCTTGGGTAGGAAGTCAAGGTTTGGATTTGCAAAAATTATTTTCACGGCTTCGGAATAGGTTGCTCCTATTTTTTTGACGTCCCATTTACCTTTAAAATAGCATCCCCTATCTTTTTCAATTATGCCAATTAGCTCACAAATGGTGCTGTCAAATATTCTAATGGGTGTTCCTAGAATGTAAGTGCTTAGGCTATCATTGTCTTCATATAGGTTGGCATAGAACAATCTCACTAACCGTGGATAGATTGGTTCATCTATTTGTAGTAGAGGTAGAGCTTCTAGGTGTGCAAACCACCTAATGGGTTCTAAGTCCTCTAGTTCATCCAAATCAACGTATTTTCCCTTATGGACACATCGTGTTTCAAATTTTGGAAAGCTAAGGGCTACCTCTTTTGATCTAAAAAGGTTATGGTTATATGAATCTCCTTCAATCCTTATTCCTTTTGATCTCTTAGGAGCCATTTTCTAGACAACATGATGATGAAATTGTGAAAAATAAGCAAGAGAAAGAGAAAAGAAAAGAGGGATTTCAAGTGTTACCTTGTGGAGATTATGTTGAGAGATGGAAAGCTTGGACCACCAAGAATCCTTCTCCAATGTTTCTAAGAGTTAGAATGAGGGTTAGAGGGAATGGGAGAGGTTTTTTGAGAGGTCTTTCTTCGGGTTGGGGGCGGTGTCACCGCCGGCCCTAACCCCTCGGGTTAAAAGGGTTACTCGGTCGGTGTCACCGCCAAACTGGTCGGTGTCACCGCCTGGCGCCCGAGCGCCAGTCGGTGCAACAGCCGGATTTGGCGGTGCCATCGCTGGCATCACGC
Organism: Musa acuminata AAA Group; assembly: GCF_036884655.1. NCBI lineage: Eukaryota > Viridiplantae > Streptophyta > Magnoliopsida > Zingiberales > Musaceae > Musa > Musa acuminata. The sequence goes on from NC_088357.1 coordinate 28,706,954, forward strand.
GGAGGAAAGAAAAAAAATTTTCTTCCTTCCTTTTGTTTAGCTTCTTCCCTCAAGATCATAATTTATACTTTAATGGATCATTTTGAATTGAAGAAGAAGGAAGAATTCAAATTCATAAACGAAGGGAAAAGAACGACTCCTTTTTGTGAAGTTCATTTTAGGGACAATTTAGCATGCCTAATTCCCTTCGGATGAATTCAAATTGGTCTTCATTCAAAGCTTTTGTAAATATATCTGCTAATTGATGCTTTGTGTCAATGAATTCTAGAACAACATCATTGTTAAGAACATGATTGCGTATGAAATGATGCCTAACGTCGATGTGCTTAGTTCTAGAGTGCTGAATTGGATTTTTAGTAAGGCATATGGCACTAGTATTATCGCATTTTATGGGAATATTTTCAAGGTGAATTCCATAGTCTTCTAATGTATTTTTCATCCAAATTACTTGTGCACAACATGCACTCACCGCAATGTATTCGGCTTCCGCCGTAGATAGTGCAACTGAATTTTGTTTCTTGGAAGTCCAAGAAACAAGTGCATGTCCTAAAAATTGGCATGTTTCGGATGTACTTTTTCTATCTATCCTGCATCCGCCAAAATCGGCATCTGCATAAGCTATTAGATCGAATTTTTCAGATTTTGGATACCACAATCCTAAATTTGGAGTTCCTTTAAGATACCTAAATATTCTTTTAACACTCTTAAGATGAGATAATTTAGGATTAGATTGAAACCTAGCGCAAAGTCCTACACTAAACATAATATCCGGTCTAGTCGCAGTGAGGTAGAGTAGACTACCTATCATTCCCCTATATGTTTTTTGATCGAAACTTTCACCATTTTCATCCATATCTAACTTAGTCGCAGTACTCATAGGGGTGTTTATTGCTTTTGAATTATCCATGTTAAATCGTTTTAACAATTCTAATGTATATTTAGATTGGTTAAGAAATATACCATCACTAAGTTGTTTAATTTGTAATCCCAAAAAGAAAGTTAATTCACCCATTAAACTCATTTCAAATTCAAGACTCATACATTTGGCAAATGATTCACATAGTGATTCATCCGAAGAGCCAAACACAATATCGTCAACATAAATTTGCACAATAAGAAAATTATTTTCAAAATATTTAATAAACAATGTAGTATCAACCTTGCCTTTGGTAAAATTATTTAAAATAAGAAAGGAACTAAGCCTTTCATACCAAGCTCTAGGAGCTTGTTTTAAGCCATAGAGAGCTTTAGTCAATTTGAATACATGATTAGGAAGAAGAGAATTTTCAAATCCGGGAGGTTGTTCGACAAATACTTCTTCGGAAATAAAACCATTCAAGAAAGCACTTTTAACTTCCATTTGAAATAGTTTAAAATTATTACTACTAGCATAGGCAAGGAGCATCCTTATGGCTTCTAATCGAGCCACGGGAGCGAAGGTTTCTTCGTAATCGATACCTTCTTCTTGGTTGAAACCTTTGGCCACTAATCTAGCCTTGTTTCTAACCACGATACCATTTTCGTCTTGCTTGTTTCTAAAGACCCACTTAGTACCTATGACTAAGTGGTCACTTGGTCTAGGAACAAGCTTCCATACCTCATTCCTCTCAAATTGGTTCAATTCTTCTTGCATTGCAATGACCCAAAAATCATCTTTTAAGGCTTCGTCAATGCATTTAGGTTCAATTTGAGAAAAGAAAGTGGCGTTAGCACAGAAATTTTTGAAACAAGAACGAGTTTGAACCCCTTTTGATGTATCTCCTATAATTTGCTCTTTTGGATGAGCATCTACATACTTCCATTCTTTTGGTAAAGAAATTTCGGAAAAGATGCATTCAAATGACTATTTTGAGGAGAGGGTTCATTTAAATTCAAATTATCAAAACCAAGATCATCATCAAAATCATTTTTCTTTAAATCGGAAATTTCATTAAAAACTACATGAATAGACTCTTCAATTACTAAAGTTCTTTTATTAAAAACCCGAAAAGCTTTAGAAACGAAAGAGTAACCAAGAAAGATGCCTTCATCGGATTTAGCATCAAATTTTTCTAAAGCATCCCTTTCATTTAAAATAAAGCATTTACAACCAAAAACTTTAAAATAGGAGATGTTTGGTTTTTCGTTATTCCATAATTCATAGGGAGTTTTGGATAAGGATGGTCTTATTAGGACTCTATTCATGATGTAGCAAGCCGTATTTACGGCTTCGGCCCAAAAGTACTTAGGTAAACTATGTTCATTCAACATAGTTCTTGCCATTTCTTGTAGGTTTCTATTTTTCCTTTCAACTACTCCATTTTATTGAGGATTTCTTGGAGTTGAGAAGTTGTGATTGTACCCATTACTTTCGCAAAAATTTTGAAAGTCATGGTTTTGGAATTCACCACCGTGATCACTCTGAATTGATGAAATCATGAAGCCTTTTTCGTTTTGAGTGAGTTTACAAAATTTAGAGAAACACTTGAAGCAATCACTTTTGTGAGCTAAGAAATAGGTCCAAGTGTATCTAGAGTAGTCATCCACAATCACAAAAGCATATTTGCTTCCACCTAGACTTGTTGTATCAATTGGTCCAAATAAGTCCAAATGGATCAATTGTAATGGTCTAGTAGTGCTAATTTGATTTTTTGGTTTGCCTAGTTGACATGCATCGCATACTTTGTCCTTAATAAACTTTATATTTGGAATTCCTCGTACTAATTCTTGAGATGAGATCTTAGATATTGTTTTCATGCTTGCATGGCCTAATCTCCTATGCCAAAGCCAAGCATCATCATTTACAGCGGAGAAGCACATTTCATTACTTAGTTCATCAAGATTGATGGTATAGACATTATTTTGTTTTAAAGCAATCATAGTCATGTTATGATTTGGTTTTTCAATAATGCACATATTTGATTCAAATCTAACGATGTAACCTTTATCGCATAGTTGACTAATACTCAAGAGATTATGTTTCAATCCATCAACTAGTAAGACATCATCAATGGAAAAATTAAATTTGTTACCAATAGTTCCCTTGCCAATGATTTTGCCCTTGTTGTTGTCTCCGAAGGTAACGTACCCTTCTTCTTTGCTAGTGAGCATAGAGAAATGAGATGGATCTCCAGTCATATGTCTTGAGCATCCACTATCGAGATACCATCTCTTGCTCCTAGCTTGTGGGTTTGTCTACAAAAGAGGATGATTTTTAGGTACCCATTTGATTTTGGGTGCCTCAAAAATTGACCCACTAACTTTGTTATTTATGATTGAATTCTTTATAGTTTCTTTAGGAACCCATATTAATTTTTGTGAACTAATTTTTCTAAATGGGCATTTGTAGGCAATATGTCCGGATTTGCAACAAAAGTTGCATTTCATATAAGAGGAAACATGTAATGTAGGTCCTTTTATGAAAGTGGTAGGATTTTGATGTAATCCTTTTACAAATCCAATTCCATTTCTATTTGCGATGTGACCCTTGTGTGCAAGGATCATATCTAATCCTTTGCTACCAACCTTAAACTTGTTTAAGGTTTCCTTAAGAAGCAAATTTTCATTTTTTATTGCTTCTAAGTGCTCACACTTAGAGCATGGAGGAGTTTGAAGACTATCAAACTTATCTTGTAGCAAAGCATGCTCTTTCTTTAAGATACTTAACTTCTTGCTAACAGTTCTACATTCATCAAATAATTCATGAAAAGCGATAGATAGTTCTTCAAAAGATAAATCTTCATTAAATAAATCACATACCTCTTCTCCTAACGCTATTAGCGCGTAATGAGCAACTTGCTCGGTGTTGGACTCCTCTTCTTCGGATGCGCTTGAATCATCCCACGTTGCCTTGAACGCCTTCTTCTTTGATGTTCTCTTTTTGGCTTGAGGACAATCGTTCTTATAGTGTCCCGGTTTTTTGCATTCATAGCAAATCACTTGGTCTTTCTTTTGTTCAAATTTATTTTTTGTATTATTTTTAAATCTGTTCTTTCTTAAATATTTTTTAAATTTTTGAGTCAAAAGTGCAATGTCATTGTCACTGTCCTCATCACTTGATGTTCCTTTCAAGTGGTCTTCTTGTGATTTGAGTGCCATATCCTTCCTGTTCTTTTGAAGGGGGTTCTCGAGCTCGTTATGAGCTTGACATGTCATTTCGTAGGTCATTAGAGACCCAATGAGTTCTTCAAGAGGGAATGCTTTAAGGTCTTTGGCCTCTTGAATGGCCGTAACTTTTGGATCCCAACTTTTAGGGAGGGATCTTAAGATTTTAGTTACTAGTTCAAAGTTAGTAAAATCTTTACCAAGAGCTTTGAGTCCATTGATGACATCCGTAAACCGGGTGTACATGTCTCCGATGGACTCACTTGGTTTCATTCGGAAAAGTTCGTAAGAGTGCACAAGGATGTTGATTTTGGACTCTTTCACTCGGCTAGTGCCTTCATGAGTGACCTCAAGAGTTCTCCAAATATCAAAAGCCGAATCACACATTGAAACACGATTAAATTTGTTTTTGTCTCATGCACAAAACAAGGCATTCATAGCCTTTGCATTTAAAGCAAAAACCTTCTTCTCCGATTCATTCCATTCGCTCATCGGAAGAGAAGATTTTTGAAATTCATTCTCAACAATAGACCAAAGCTCAAAGTCCATAGAAATGAGGAAGATCCTCATGCGAGTCTTCCAATATGTGTAATCCGACCCATTAAACAAAGGTGATCGTGCAATAGAGTAGCCCTCTTGCATGCCGGAGTAAGCCATCTCTCTTGGGTATTAAACCAAATATGAGAGATAACCTCACTCTGATACCACTTGTTAGGATCGGAGCGGCACTAAGAGGGGGGGGTGAATTAGTTCAGCGGATTAAAACTTCGATTTTAACAAAATCTTTCGTACGATAAGAACGGAACTTGAAAAGTTTAACTTGAAAGCGTATTCTTAAAGTTGCGCAGCAAGGGTAATAAGGAACTAAAGCAGTAAGAAGATTTGCAGTAATGTAAATGACAATAATAAAATGCAAACCAGAGATTACGCCGATTTTAGAGTAGTTCGGTCAAATGACCTACTCCATTTGCGAGGCCCCTCTTCGATGAGGCTCCCACCTTCCACTAGCAAGTCTCTTGAAATGGAAGGGTAAACACCCCTCTTACAACCTTTTACAAGCAGCTCAACCTCTTACAAATTTTCAATAAGAAAGAAGGAGGAGAACTCTCTATCAAATTGAAAACAAGACTTGCTAAGACTTTCTAAGACTTTTCTCTCAATTAAAATGCTTCTCAAAAGTTGTTACCTCAGTTGAGATTTGAGGGGTATTTATAGGCCTCAAGAGGATTCAAATTTTGGGCTCCAAAATTTGAATTCTCTTAGGGTTCCCGGTGCTGGAGGTTCCACCGCCCAGCTAGGCGGTGCCACCGCCCAGCGCTCATGTGCTGGACGGTGCAACCGCCCAGCCAAGGAGGTGTCACTGCCCAGCTAGGCGGTGCCACCGCCTAGCTCTCCAATTCATTTGTTTGGCTTAATTTTAGCCCAAACCAAATCTGACTTTGGGCCTAGTTGGCCCCTAACTAGGATATAGGATTATCTCTTAATCCTAATCATAATTACAGGTGAACTACATAACACAAAAAAAACATTCTAAGCAAGTTTTTTTAACCGCGAACGTCGAGTCTTGTTCCGCCTAGCATTCCGACGAACTTCTTCCGACGGACTCCCTGCAAGCTCCCAATCTTTGTGATGACTTTAACGAGTAGCCGAGCCTTCTTGGTGATCTCCGCAAGCCTCCGACAATTTCTTCGGCGAACTTCCGACACGTTCCCGATTTCTTCTCGGATGGTTCCGGCAGCATCTCCGATGATTCTTCGGTCTCTTAAACGTCCATCGAGCTCGACTCCGGTATCCTTGCTTTATGTTTTCTAGTTATCGTAGTTAATCCTGCACACTTAACTCAATAATATGGATTAGATCAATTAACCCACCAATTGATTATATCATCAAAATCTGAGATTCAACAGTAGGAACAATTTTTTTTTTTTTTTGGATTTTCGAATAAGGATAACTAAATTGCAACAGCGGTAAGGTAGGAAACCAGAACCTCTTGCAATTCACGGGGAGATCAAAGGATGATCCGCGGTGGTGGAGATGATGGCGGAATTCGGTGACGATCTTTTAAGCAATTGTGGGAATTGCTTTGGGCGGTTGTGGAGGGTTGATGGATGGCTGTGGAAGGGCAGCGAGATGCCAAGAACGCTGCTCTGATACCAGGTGTTAGAACCCATATAGATTCTAAACTTGGGGTTGATCTCTTTAGGGGATCGGCCTCCTTGGAACTCTATAGGGGTTCCTCCCTCCAAGTTGCTGCTCAAAGGCTGCAGAAAAGATTCATCTATTGCTTAAGAAAAGAGAAGGAATACATAGCTATTTATAGGACTTCTAAACCCTAACTCCTAATAGGACTCCTACTTAAGACTCTTACTTCTAACCAACTCCTAATAGGACTCCTACTCAAGACTCCTATTCCCTTACAACTCCTAATTCTTCTCTAAGGAAAAACCTCCTACATGAATGCCCCTCTCAATTAGGACTCTCCTAGCTAGAGTCCTAATAGAATGTCCCACTCAATTAGGACTCTCTTAGCTAGAGTCCTAACAGTTTTACATGAATGTCCATCTCAATTAGGACTATCCAAGCTAGAGTCCTAACAATTACCTTTTGCATTCTATTTGCCAATACTTTGGAGATGATCTTGTAAATAAAGTTGCATAATGATATGGGTCGATAGTTCTCTAGTGAATCAGCCCCTACATTCTTCGGAATTATAGAAATAAAGGTGCAATTCATCTCTCTAAGTATATGACCTAAAGAGAAAAAATGTTGGCAAGCCTTGATCACATCATTTCCAATAATAGACCTAGCAGTTTGATAAAATTCAGTTGGAACTCCATCTGGACCGGGGCTTTTGTGCTTTGGTGACTTAAAGACAACACATACAATTTCGTAATCTGTAATTGGGGCATTGAGGATTGAAATAGCTTCCGAATCAAGTTTTATAGTCGGCTCCACATGAATGTTATTAGGTTTCCCATCTTGATTGAGTAAGGAATAAAAAAATTGCTCTGTGTGTGCTTTAACCTCATCTAAATTCTCAATAAGATTATCATCTTTGTCTCTACATTTGCTGATACGGTTAATAGCCCTTCGAGTAGCAATTGAAGCATAGAAAAATTTAGTATTGGAATCCCCTAGTGTAAGCCAATGCTATCGAGACTTCTGCTTTGCAAAACTTTCCTCTTGTTTTAAGGCTTGCATGAAGTTATTTCTGGCTTCTGTCTCTTTGTCGATAATATTTTCATCATTTGGCTGAAGTTGCAGCTCATGTTGCAATGACATTAGTTCCTTTCTGCAAAATTGAACTCTGGTGGTAATATTGCCAAAGGTATTTGTATTCCACTCCTTTAGTGCTGCTTTACAAGCTTTGAGCTTTTGACATAAGATGTAAGGGGGGGATCCATGCACATTAACATTCCAAGCAGATCTGATAACATCAAGAAATTGAGGATGAGTACTCTACATGTTAAAGAATCTAAACGGTTTCTTGCCTCTTGGTGTCGCTTTGTCTGCGTGTATATACATTAAATAATGGTCAGAAAACAAAGGAGCACCATACTCAAGAAGTGAATCTGGGTAAACTGTTAACCATTCATGATTAATCAAACACCTATCAAGTCGAGCCATTATTTTTCTGTTAGCATCACCTTGATTACTCCAGGATAGCCAATTACCCACAGATTTCATATCAAACAATGCTGTAGTATCAATGTAATCATTAAAACTTTGAAGCTGGCTTTTTGAAAGTTGTCTACCCCCCTCTTTTTCATTTGTGTACCGACCAGTATTAAAGTCTTCAAGAACAATCCAAGGTACATTGAGACAGCCATTTACAATATTAGTCAGGTCAGACCAAAGAGTATTTCTTTCTTGCATACTGTTTGAAGCATATATACCAGTGAAATTGAATTGACAGCCATTCATTTTGTCCTCTACCTTAAGATGAATGAATTGATCAGTAGCAGAAATAAACCAAGCATTAACAGAGTTAGGATGCCATAAGACCCATATTCTACCAAAAGTTTCATTTGAGTCATTGGTAAACAGTTCTGCGTCCGACCATATTAAATTCTTTTGAGCTTGAACGCGCAATTGTTTAATTTTCGTTTCCACTAGAATAACAATATCACATGTGGCAGACTTGATTATTCTGTTGAGTTCCCGACATTTCTCCGGCTTATTAAGTCCGCGAACATTCCAGCATGTTATCTTCATTAGTAATAAACAAATGAAAAGGTGGTAAGGTATTCATCCTACGACTTTGGATGGATTGTACCATCCTTTTTCTTATCCTTCGGTTTTGTATTTTCCTCCCGCACAATATCCTTACCTTTTATGGCTTTATTCCTATATTTATCCACTTCATCTACAGCTTGCAGATTTTTAAACTTTAAAGTGCCTTGAATCATTTGGTCTTGATTGGCAGGGTTTGTTGTAGCTCGATAAGATTGTTGTAGCACAATATCTTGGATAGTACTTGTTGGAGTAGCTTGGCTAGAGAGGTTTGTCGGGGCATGAGTTTGTTAAGACAGAATATCCTTGTTGGCGATGTTTGTTGTGGCCTGAGTTTGTTGAGGAAGAATATCCCTGCTGGCGAGATTTGTTTGGGCCTGAGTTCGTTGAGCTATTGTGGACGGATCCGATGATATTGGAAGAGATGATGTTCTTGACTTATGTTTCTCCTGTCCACTAGTACCATGGGAAACCTCTGTTGTGGAAGTCTCTGACATTATAGGAAGAGATAAAGTTTTGGATTTGTCCTTCTGTCCGCGGTGCTTTCCTTGCGAGTCGGAATGCTCAATAGTTTTCGCCACCATCGGTGCTACTGCCATTAGAGAAGAATCACTTTGTTGCTGAGGCGCTTAACGTGGTCGATAGACCTCTGTGGTAGGTTTTGGGGTTTGCTGACAAGCTCCATTTGCATGACCAAAAGATAAGCAACATTGACATCGTTGTGGCTTCCAGGAATATGAGACATGTACCTTCCGAGTGTTCCCGTCAAGATCACGATAGAAAACCTCATTAGGAAGATCTTCGTCGGAAGAAACCAGCATACATGCTCGTGCAAATGCTAATCTCGTCTGAGCTGCTGTTGCTTTGTCGATGTAAAGTGGTTGTCCCAGAGTGCTGCATAACTTTGCAATAAAACGTCGACTCCAAAGATGTAGAGGCAGTCCTTGAAAGGATACCCATAATGGAATAGACTGTAGGCTATCTAACTCCAAACGGATATCAGGAGACCAACGTCGTAGAATCATTAGATGACCGCGGATAGTCCAGAATCCTTCGATGATTAGTTGCAAATATTCTTCAAAGTATAGCTTGCAAACAAAGAATCCGTTCTCCAGCATATGAAGATCAAATGACGATATTCCCCATCGAGTTTTGATAAATGAGGATAGTGGGAAATAAGATATTTTGAGACCTACCACATAGCCAACAATCCCCATAGACCATGTCTCAATAAGCTCTACTGAATCAGCAGTCTCGTATACAGCAATCTTCTTATCAGCCTGAACTTCTGGAGTAAAGAATTCCAAGCTTAGATCTAGACTTCCAATCGGAGCCTTGAAGAGGCTAGTCCAAGGCCGAGGATCGCTGGAAATGAGAGCAGGCTGCCGTGATCTAGAGCGCGACCTACTTCGATGCTGCTTCGTCGAAGGAGTTTCTCTCTGAAAAGGATATGGTGGAGGAGCAACTTGGGGGGTAACGGTAGGGAGCCTTCCCATCGTTTCAACCCTCTCGCCACCATCGCCAGCCCTAGGGGCTGTCACTGCCATGTTTGATCCCTCTTCTAGTCGCAGCGATAGAAACGACGCCATTGGGAAAAGCCACTGCTGCAATATATTAGATCGCCGCAACAGTACCGTCGCCCTAGGGAGATCTGGTTGCTGCTACTATATCTTCGCCCTTGGGGAGAAGCCGATGCTACAGAGATCTGGTCGTCGCTATAGTATTGTCGCTACTACTGTACCATCGCCCAAGATCTGGTCGCCGCTACAATGTCGTCGTCGCTACAATACATTCGCCCTAGATCTGGTCGCTGCTACAGTGTCGACGCCGCCGCTACAATACTATCGCCCTTGGGAGATCTGATCGCTGCTATAGTGTCATCGTCCTTCGCCCGTGGGAGAAAGCCGACGCTCTAGGAGTTAGATCGCCCTAGGGAGATATGGTCGTCGCTACAATACCGTCGCCCTAGATTTGGTGGCTGCTATAGTGTCGCCGCCGCCGCTATAGTACCGTCGCCCTTGGGAGATCTGATCGCTGCTATAGTGTCGTCGCCCTTCGCCCGTGGGAGAAAGCCGTCGCTATAGGAGTCGGATCATCCTAGGGAGATCTGGTCACCGCTACAGTACCGTCGCCTTAGATCTGGTCGCTGCTTCAGTATCGTCGCCGCCGCTACAGTACCGTCGCCCTCAATTTACAAAACATATAATATACGAAATGTTAGATGGCAGCAAGTATGTGCTGTCTTGTAAGAGTATGTGCTGGATCTAGTCGCTGCTACAGTCTCGTTTTGGATCTGTGGTAGATGGCAGCAAAGGTTTGATATAAATCAGTGGAAGTTGCAGTAAGTATGTGCTGTCTTGTAAGAGTAGAATTGTCGTCGAAGAAACAATGGTTTCTCGATGTAATTTCTACCAAAATCTTAAGAGAATTGAGGAGGGAATAGATAGCAAAATCACAGATTATATGACAGCAAGGATGTCTAATTTAATCAAGATAATTTCGGCAGTATAACAGTAAGAAAATTGGTGCAAGTTACGATAGCAGAATTGTCGTCGAAAAATTTCAGCGGGTTACGATGAAAATTTACAGCAACACAAAATCATTTTTAGAGATGAATTCCTTAATATATCAATCTTAGATGGAAGCCACGTTGATCTATGAAGTGTATAAGAAATTTCATTCAAAAAAGATTACAAATAGATGGGTTAAGGCAACAATATGCTGCTGAAATTTTCTGCAGCACAGATTTTTAAGTATAGCAGATTGGACGTAAAAGATCAGTGGTTTATATTGAGAATTTTTTGATGAAACCAAAGGGAAATCCACTGTTAGAAAGTGTTAAAGCTATCATAAAAATTTCGTAGAGATTTGGATAGAAACAATATAGTATCAAGATCAAACAAACAGTGCTATGCGGCTGAAATTTTATAAAGCAGATTTTCAAGTATAGCAGATTAGACGTAAAAGATCAATGGTTTATATTACGAATTTTAAAAAAAAACCAAAGGAAAATCTGCTGTTAGGAAGTCTCAAAGATGTCATAAAAATTTCATAGAAATTTGGATAGAAAAGCACAGTAGCAAGATCAAACAGATGGTGCTATGCGGCTGGAATTCTGCAATGTATCTTTCGTCGTAGAGAGAAAAACTTTTTGATGAAAGGTTTATGCAGCAATATAGGAACAATTTTTTTTTTTTTTTAGATTTTCAAATAAGGATAACTAAATTGCAGTAGCAGTCAGGTAGGAAACCAGAACCTGTTGCAATTCACGGGAAGATCAAAGGATGATCCGCGGTGGTGGAGATGATGGCGGAATTTGGCGACAATCTTTTAAGCAATTGTGGGAATTGCTTTGGGCGGTTGTGGAGGGCTGATGGATGGTAGTGGAAGGGCAGCGAGATGCCAAGAATGCTGCTCTAATACCAGGTGTTAAAACCCTTGCAGATTCTAAACTTGGGGTTGATCTCTTTAAGGGATCGGTCTCCTTGGAACTCTTTAGGAGTTCCTCCCTCCAAGTTGCTGCTCAAAGGCTACAGAAAAGATTCATCTATTGTTTAAGAAAAGAGAATTAATATATGGCTATTTATAGGGCTTCTAAACCCTTACTCCTAATAGGACTCCTACTTAAGACTCTTACTTTTAACCAACTCCTAATAGGACTCCTACTCAAGACTCCTATTCCCTTACATCTCCTAATTCTTCTATAAGAAAAAACCTCCTACATGAATGCCCCTCTCAATTAGGACTCTCCTAGCTAGAGTCCTAATAGAATGTCCCTCTCAATTAGGACTCTCCGAGCTTGGGTCCTAATAGTTTTACATGAATGTCCCTCTCAATTAGGACTCTCCAAGCTAGAGTCCTAACACTTAACTACTTATAACTTTCTGTTGTGAACTCAGATTCATACAAAGTATGATTTATTCAAAGCTAGACTCAAAATGCTTTCTGTATATACCTGATTTGAAATTTTTGGAGTACAATTGCTAACTGAAACATCTGCTTTCATCGACACTATGGATTCAGTAAAATAGAGCTAATATTTTCAGACCTTTCGCTACGAAATTATCTGTAACTCCCTATTGTAAATTTCAATTCTTGTTAAACTTGATTTCTCTAAAACTAGATTAACAAAGCTTTCTAATGACACCTATTTTGTATATATTGGAGTATAATTGATTATCCAAATAGTTCATAAAATGTTCCTATCAAATTCTGCCAGAATCGAACTTTGGTCGATTTCGGCTTTCCTTGTTTCTTCTCTTTGAAAATCGATTTCAGCAAACACTCTTTTTTTTTTGTAAGTAAAAGTAAATTGATTATGTGTAAAGTTTCTACAAATAGCTTTATCGATACAAGTCATAGACAAAGCCAAGTAACTCATAGAGTACGAATGTGATAGTTATGACTACACATGCTGTAAACTATAACTCCTAATTATAGTCAACATAGAAAATGTTTATCCAGATATATCAAAACTACCTGTGGGTACATAATTTGTCATCATTCCCAAGATCTTTAGCTAATAGCAAAATTAAATTTGATAAAAATATCTTTTTATCTTTGGGTAAAGTGCTCCGTTTTGAGATCTTGCTCCATACAGGATCTTGAGTCTCTAATAATCTCTTTTAAGAGCTGAGCATTGTTTGTGTGTTGACATTCAAAGATTCTGTTACATCTCTCCTTCCACATCAACCAAATAGCGCATCTGAAAGTAACCTTTGCCAATTGTGTGAGAGGCCCTTTTCTTGAAGAAACATTGCATGAGGTCGCCTAGTTCTTGGTGCAAGTTTGGTTACGACAGTCTATTGAGTTCAAATCGCTGGAGAATCTCCTTCCATATCAATTTTGTATAATCACAAGCAAAATAGAGGTGGTCAACAGTTTCTTCTTGTTGCATACAAAGGGAGCATCGGTTAACATGATAGATACCTCTTCTTTTCATATTGTCTATTGTAGGTAGTTTATTGAGAAAGGCCTGCCATGTATATAAGGAATGTCTTTGTGATCCCGGTCGATCCCATGTCCAACTGCTTGGGACCCACTTGTTATTTCTTTGCCTAATTTGATTCCATGCGGATGTGGCACTAAATTTGCCATTGTCATGAGGCCAAATAAGTATATCTGAAGAATTGTTCCTGATTGGAATAGCTATAATAGTCGACCAAAGTGATAACATTTCGGGAGAAATAGGGTTAGGGAGACACCAGGTATCGTTAGCAATGAACTCGGAAACCTTCGAATCTTTGGGAGCCCCAAGATCTTTTCGTATTCTGTCGCCATATAATTGAAAAATACTCTTCCCAATCACCCAAGGATCATACCACATATTAGTACTAGTTCCAGAAGAGATTGCATAAGAAATGTGTTTGATTAGCCAATTCCTTGCCTTTATATTAGTACCATTAGTGTTTGATCATACCATTAGTACTAGCAAACACTCTTACTTCAGTTAAGTTTACATTATTACCTTAAATTCCTGTATACTTTTGTCCTTTATTTATTTGTACATCTGCAGCTATCATCTAAAGTTCATGTTTGCATCGTAATGATTCGGCACATGCATCCCATTGTTCCGCATTTGCTTTCGATATGTGCCTCTTCTAGTTTCATTTCTTTGGACATTGAATTTATCTAACTTTCGTATTTCAATTGAGCTATATATGATTTCTTGAAATCCTTGTATGCTATTGCTTTTGTTTCCTTTCAAATCTGAATACATTTGTGAAAGATTATGTTTGTATCGTATTGACTCGAAAGGCATATGTACATTTCGTTGTTCCGCATATGCTTCCAATATATGCTAATTTCATTATTCATACTGTCCCTTTGTACTCCGGTGTTTGTGGGATAAATGTGAACTTTTGCCAGAAATGGTAAAGGGAGTTATGCTTAGAGCCCGCGATGCTCTACCGGCCCCCTATGATTTCACTCAGACGTGGGTGGATGGAGCTCCCAAACGTGGGAGACTTATATTTGGTGGTCATTCAGAAATGGATGGACCTTATTATGTTATGATCCCACTTCACCTTCTATCTGTTTGATATGAAATTCAGAGCCGACCTAGCACTTGGGTAGGGTGAGAGGGCTCGAGTAGGAAAAGGCTACCTGTGGATAGAGTCGAGAACTCATCACGGCGTGGAGCCACCACTGAGTTAAACCTCACATGCACTATGCTAGAGTACGACGTTTGAGCTTCTATTTTATATTTGTTCTTTGATATGTTCTGAAATGCTTCTCATGCTTCCGAAATATTTTCATATGCCATTGATACGTTCTGAAGCATTTAATTCACTATTGATATATTCCGAATTGTTTCATATGCCATTGATATCCAAAATGCTCCTTACGTCTTTGTTATGCCTTAAAATTACCATATGTCATCGACATGCTCCTTATGCCAATGATATGCTCCAATTATCTTTCCTCGATTGTATGAACAAAACGTGCTTCGAACGAAATGACATCGTAATTCTGCATTCATGATATCCAAAATGCTCCTTATGTCTTTGTTATGCCTTGAAATTATCATATGTCATCGATATGCTCCTTATGCCAATGATATGCTCCAATTACCTTTTCTCGATTGTATAAACAAAACGTGCTTCGAACGATATGACATTGTAATTCTGCATTCAAACAAAACATGCTACTCTTTCATCTTGTATCTCTGCTTTGTATTTAGATACCTTATTTGTTTGAAACCTATCCTCTTTGCTATGGATATGTTAGTCACTTGCTGAGCTTTATATGCTCACCCCGTTGATATATAAATTTTTTAGGATAGCTTATCGCTCGTAAAAATATGTAGTTTGGGTTGAGGCAGTGGGAAGCTAGAAGATTTTGGGGCAAATCTTTCGTACTTGATAGGTTGATGTTGTATAAGTTCTTTTTGTGTATAATAAAATATCAATGACAAATCTAGATTGATGTATCCTGTAAATATTTGAAAAGTACCTCTTATGTCAGGATTTTGGAAATGTTAAGTTTAAACTGTGTACTGATATAAACATGTAGTACATGTTGGTTTTGTGATTGCATTAATTACCGCGCTTATGGATTTATGATATAGTTATGGTTTAGTTAAGTTGTTTTTGGATTTTAATAATCATCTAGTGACATGATGTATGATTATAAACGGCACAGGTTTTGTGAATTGTGGATTGTAGAGGTGAATGACTTGAATATTTTTTTTTAGTGACCTCAAATGTGTGATTGGATCCTGGATTGTTTGTTGAATTATAATATGATAAATCTTGAGTTAGGTTCACACCTCCTAAATGAGAATTAAATTCAGGAGGGGCATGAGAAAAGCAGCACTTAAGGAGTGGAATACAAGTACCTTTGGCAATATTACCACCCGAGTTTAATTTTGCAGAAAGGAACTAATAGCAATGCAACATGAGCTGCAACTTCAGCCCCATGATGAGAATCATATTGATAAAGAGACAAAAACTAAAAATAACTTCATGCAAGCCTTAAAGCAGGAGGAAAGTTTTGCAAAACAGAAGTCTCGACAGCATTAGGTTACTTTAGGGGATTCCAATACTAAGTTTTTTTATGCTTCTATTGCTACTCAAAGAGTCGTTAACCGCATCAGGAAATGCAGAGACAAAGATAACAATCTTATTGAGAATTTAGATGAGGTTAAAGCATACACTGAGCAAATTTTTTATTCCTTACTCAACCAAGAGGGGCAACCTAATAATATTCATTGGAGCTAACTAGAAAGCTTGATTCGAGTGTCATTTCTATCCTCAATGCCCCAATTATAGATAAAGAAATAGTAAGTGTTGTATTTAAGTCACCAAAGCACAAAAGCCCGGGTCCAGACAGATTTCCTACTGAATTTTACCAAATTACATGGTCTATTATTGGTAATGATGTAATTAAAGCTTACCAACACTTTTTCTCTTCAGGTCATATTCTTAGAGAGATGAATTACACTTTTATTTCTTTAATTCCCAAGAATGCAGGGGTTGATTCACAAGAGAACTATCGACCCATATCTTTATGTAACTTTATTTACAAGATCATCTCCAAAGTATTGGCAAATAGAATGCAAAAGATAATACACAAGATCATTAGCCCAAATCAAGCTGCTTTCATTAAAGGGAGAAGTATACATCATAACATTTTGCTTGCTAATGACTTGGTCAAAGATTTGCATTCAAAAGCAAGAGGGACAAAAATCTGTTTTAAAGCTGATTTACAAAAAGCCTTTGATTTAGTTAATAGGAAATTTATCTATAAGATGCTCCTCGATATGAACTTCCCACAGCAATGGGTTAATTGGATTCAATCTTGCTTGGAAACTCCAAAGTTTTCGATACTCTTTAATGGCTCACCTATTGGTTTTTCTAGGAGCACGAATGGCATCCGACAAGGTGATCCACTCTCTCCGTATCTCTTTACTAATGCGATGGAAGGACTTAGCTGTATGTTGGAACACGTAGTCTTAAATGATAGCATTAAGGTATCCATTGCTGGTTCTATTCATATATCACATATAACATTTGCAGATGATTTACTTATCTTTCTCCAAAATGAACCAACTTCAGTAAAGAACCTGACTACTATTATGAATGACTTTGGTATGGTTTTTGGACTTCAGTTAAATCATGTGAAAAGTAAAGTATATATGAGCCCTTACGTTGAGGATAGAGTCTTTATTGCATAAACTTTGGGGGTGTTAGTGAGGGAAGCTTGCCAGTTCTTTATTTGGGTCTCCCGCTCATATCTATAAGCATTCACAAAACCCACTATCAGCCTATCTTGCAAAAAATAAAGAATAGAATTTCTTCTTGGAAAAATAGGTTTCTATCAAAAGCAGGACGACTCGAACTCATCTGTTCGGTATTGCACTCCTACTCTATATATTGGTGTAATGCATTTCTTCTGCCTGCTGGACTTCTCCAAGATATTGAACGGTTATTAATGAACTTCTTCTGGAATGGCACAAATGATAAGGCAATGCATATGGTAAATTGGGATAGCATTTGCAAACCGAACGATGAAGGGGGGCTAAACTTGAGAAATACTAGATATTGGAATCAAGCATGTCTGGTACAGCAATTGTGGGATCTTTTGCAAAACAAATGTTCCTTATGGTCACATTGGGTTTCTACTAGGTATCTTTCAAAGGAATCAATCTAGGAAATTTCAACAAGAACATACCACTCTGCAGCTTGGAAAGGAATTTTAAAGGCAAGGAATTGGCTAATAAAACACATTTCTTATGCAATCTCTTCTGGAACTAGTACTAATATGTGGTATGATCCTTGGGTGAATGGGAAGAGTATTTTTCAATTATATGGCGACATAATACGAAAAGATCTTGGGGCTCCCAAAGATTGGAAAGTTTCCGAGTTTATTGCTAACGGTACCTGGTGTCTCCCTAATCCTATTTCTCCCGAAATGTTATCACTTTCGCCGACTATTATAGCTATTCCAATCAGGAACAACTCTTCAGATATACTTATTTGGCCTCATGACAATGGCAAATTTAGTGCCACATCCGCATGGAATCAAATTAGGCAAAGAAATAACAAGTGGGTCCCAAGCAGTTGGACATGGGATCGACCGAGATCACAAAGACATTCCTTATGTATATGGCAGGCCCTTCTCAATAAACTACCTACAATAGACAATATGAAAAGAAGAGGTATCTATCATGTTAACCGATGCTCCCTTTGTATGCAACAAGAAGAAACTGTTGACCACCTCTATTTTCCTTGTGATTATACAAAATGGATATAGAAGGAGATTCTCCAGCGATTTGAACTCAATAGACTACCGCAACCAAACTTGCACCAAGAACTAGGCGACCTCATACAATGTTTCTTAAGAAAAGGGCCTCTCACACAACTAGCAAAGGTTACTTTTTGATGCGCAATTTGGTGGATGTGGAAGGAGAGATGTAATAGAATATTTGAATGTCAACGCACAAACAATGCTTAGCTCTTGAAAGAGATTATTAGAGACTCAAGATCCTGTATGGAGCAAGATCTCAAAACGGAGCACTTTACCCAATGAGAAAAAGATATTTTTATCAAATTTAATTTTGCTATTAGCTAAAGATCTTGGGAACGATGCCAAATTATGTACCCACAGGTAGTTTTGATATATCTGGATAAATATTTTTATAGTCTACAGCAAGTGTAGTCATAACTATCACATTCGCACTCTATGAGTTAATTAGCCTTGCCTATGACTTGTATAGATAAAGCTATTTGTAGAAACTTTACACATAATCAATTTAATTTTACTTACCAAAAAAAAAATCATCTCCAAACTGTTAGCAGATAGATTGCAAAAGGTAATACACAAGATAATTAGTCCAAATCAGGCTGCTTTCATCAAAGGGAGAAGTATACATCATAATATTCTGCTTGCTAATGACTTAGTCAAGGATCTGCACTCAAAAGCAAAAGGGACAAAAATCTGTTTTAAAGCTGATCTACGAAAAGTCTTTGACTCAGTTAATAGGAACTTTATCTATAAGATGCTCCACAAAATCAATTTACTTTTACTTATAAAAAAAAAAACTAATGTCATTGCAACATGAGCTGCAACTTCAGCCCCATAATGAGAATATTATCTACAAAGAGATAGAAGCTAGAAATAACTTCATACAAGCCTTAAAATAGGAGGAAAGTTTTGCAAAGCAAAAGTCTCGATAGCATTGGCTTACACTGGGAGATTCCAATACTAAATTTTTCTATGATTCTATTGTTACTCGAAGGGCAGTTAACCATATCAGGAAATGTAGAGACAAAGATAATAATCTTATTAAGAATTTAGTAGTCTGATTGCCGCTACAGTATTATCGCCCTAGGGAGATCTGGCCGCCGCTACAGTACCGTCATCCTTGGGGAGAAGCCGACGATGCAGGAGATCAGATCACCGCTATAGTACCATTTGAGGAATTATAGATATGAATGACATGAATGCTTTCTCAGTATCCTTAAACATGTGATTGGATCCTGGAATGAATTATTGTCGAATAATAATTCGAGGGGCGTGATAGATGACGGTTAATTTTGGCATCCTCAAGCAATTTAAGTATATACACCATGGCTCTAATACACTTTGTGATTTGATAGGGCCTAAAAAAACATGGGGATAGCTTCATGGAGGCTCGAGTGTTGATGGAGAGTTAGCTTGTATGGCTGTAGGCAAAGATAAACCCAATTGTTAGGACTCTAGCTTGGAGAGTCCTAATTGAGAGGGACATTCATGTAAAACTATTAGGACTCTAGCTAGGAGAGTCCTAATTGAGAGGGACATTCTGTTAGGACTCTAGCTAGGAGAGTCCTAATTGAGAGGGGCATTCATGTAGGAGGTGTTTTCTTAGAGAAGAATTAGGAGTTGTAAGGGAATAGGAGTCTTGACTAGGAGTCCTATTAGGAGTTGGTTAGAAGTAAGAGCCTTAAGTAGGAGTCCTATTATGAGTTAGGGTTTAGAAGCCCTATAAATAGCCATGTATTCCTTCTCTTTTCATAAGCAATAGATGAATCTTTACTGCAGCCTTTGAGCAGCAACTTGGAGGGAGGAACCCCTATAGAGTTCCAAGGAGGTCGATCCCCTAAAGAGATCAACCCCAAGTTTAGAATCTAAAAGGGTTCTATCACCTGGTATCAAAGCAGCATTCTTGGTGTCTCGCTGCCCTTCCATAGCCATCCATCAACCCTCTACAACCATCCAAAGTAATTCCCACAATTGCTTAAAAGATCGTCACCGAATTCCGCCATCATCTCCACCACCGCGGATCATCCTTTGATCTCCCTGTGAATTGCAACAGGTTCTGGTTTCCTTCCTTACTGCTGCTGCAATTTAGTTATCCTTATTCAAAAATCCAAAAAAAAAAAATCATTCCTATATTGCTGCATAAACTTTTCGTCACAAAGTTTTATCTCTACGACGAAAGATGCATTGCAGAATTCCAACCGCATAGCACCATCTGTTTGATCTTGCTACCATACTTTTTCTATCCAAATTTCTACGAAATTTTTATAACATCTTTGACACTTCCTAACAGTAGATTTCCCTTTGGTTTCATCAAAAAATTCTGAATATAAACTGATCTTTTATGTCCAATCTGCTGCACTTGAAAATCTATGCTGCAGAAAATTTCAGCTGCATATCGTTGCCTTAACCCATCTATTTGCAATCTTTTTTGAATGAAATTTCTTATACACTTCATAGATCATCTTGGCTTTCATCTAATATTGATCTATTAAGAAATTCATCTCTAAAAACGATTTTATGTTGCTGCAACTTTTCATCGTAACCCGCTGAATTTTTTCGACGACAATTCTGCAATTGCAACTTGCACCAATTTCCTTGCTATTATACTGTCGAAATTTTCTTGATTAAATTAGATATCCTTGCTATCATATAAACTGTGATTTTTCTATCAATTCCCTCCTAAATTCTCTTAAGTTTTTGGTAGAAATTACATTGAGAAACCATTGTTTCTTCGACGACAATTCTACTTTTACAAGACAGCACATACTTGCTGCAAATTCCATGGATTTCTGTCAAACCTTTGCTACCATCTACCACAGATCCAAAACTTTCATCCACAACCCTAAAACTCTACCAAACCACACCCTCAAACTGCACCCAAAACAGCCACAAAACAAGCCTAAACCGCTGCCTACATCCACCAATCCACCAACACTTTCGACCATCACTTCTCTCAACCTATACATGCCTTTAACCCAACAGCAAAAGAGAGATCTTAACATCATTGATTTGGGGCCATATACTATGGCATCTAAGGAGGCAATCAATGCTAAATTCGAAGCCTTGGAGGCGCGAATGGAGGATAAGATTCGGACGCTCTTTACCGAACTCAGATTGGGCCGACCACTAAGCCCGAAGAAATCATATCAAGGAGAGAGCTTTGCCCAATCACACCAAGCCCGAAGAGATGACTTCCAAGGGAGGGTAGGCTCTATGACCAACCCCAACTATCCATGCATGAGAGTGGACTTCCCTAGATGGGAAGAAGGGGACCCGATTGGTTGGATTTCGCACGCGGAGCGATATTTTCGGTACCACAAAATCGCGGATGTATCTATGGTGAAAATTGCAGCTATACATCTTGAAGGGGATGCTATTCAGTGGTTTGACTAGTTTGAACATACTTATGGAGTCCTTTCACGGCGACAATTCAAAGAAGAACTACTGATTCGCTTCAGACCAACCGATTACGAGAATATTGACGAACAACTAGCAAAGATCCGACAAACCTCCACCATTCAGGAGTACCAAACCAGGTTTGAAAGGTTATCTAATCAAAATCATGATTGGTCTCAAAAATAGCTATTGAGGACCTTCATTGATGGCTTGAAGCCGGAGATCCGAGGAGAAGTTAAAGCGCGACAACCATACACGCTTATGGCAGCCATCTCTTTCGCACGACATCAAGAGGAGCAATTGAACCATGAAGCTCGGAGGACTAGGGTCGTACAGCGGCGGCTTTCTCCCACAGGAGAAGGGCGATGACACTGTAGCAGCGATCAGATCTCCCAAGGGCGACAATACTGTGGTGGCGACGACGACACTGTAGCAACGACCAGATCTAGGCCGAATGTATTGTAGCGATGACGACATTGTAGCGGCGACCAGATCTTGGGCGATGGTACAGTAGCAGCGACAATACTATAGCGGCGACCAGATCTCCGTAGCATCGGCTTCTCCCCAAGGGCGAAGATACAGTAGCAGCAACCAGATCTCCCTAGGGCGACGGTACTGTTGCGGCGATCTAATATACTGCAGCAGTGGCTTTTCCCAATGGCGTCGTTTCTGTCGCTGCGACCAGAAGAGGGATCAAACATGGCAGTGACGGCCCCTAGGGCTAGCGATGGTGGCGAGAGGGTTGAAACGATGGGAAGTCTCCCTACCGTTACCCCCCAAGTTGCTCCTCCACCATATCCTTTTCAGAGAGAAACTCCTTCGACGAAGCAGCATCGAAGCAGGTCGCGCTCTAGATCACGGCAGCCTGCTCTCATTTCCAGCGATCCTCGGCCTTGGACTAGCCTCTTCAAGGCTCCGGTTGGAAGTCCAGATCTAAGCTTAGAATTCTTTACTCCAGAAGTTCAGGCTGATAAGAAGATTGCTGTATACGAGACTGCTGATTCAGTAGAGCTTATTGAGACATGGTCTATGGCGATTGTTGGCTATGTGGTAGGTCTCAAAACATCTTATTTCCCACTATCCTCATTTATCAAAACTCGATGGGGAATATCGTCATTTGATCTTCATATGCTGGAGAACGGATTCTTTGTTTGCAAGCTATACTTTGAAGAAGATTTGCAACGAATCATCGAAGGATTCTGGACTATCCGCGGTCATCTAATGATTCTACGACGTTGGTCTCCTGATATCCATTTGGAGTTAGATAGCCTACAGTCTATTCCATTATGGGTATCCTTTCAAGGACTGCCTCTACATCTTTGGAGTCGACGTTTTATTGCAAAGTTATGCAGCACTCTGGGACAGCCACTTTACATCGACAAAGCAACAGCAGCTCAGACGAGATTAGCATTTGCACGAGCATGTATGCTGATTTCTTCTGACGAAGATCTTCCTAATGAGGTTTTCTATCGTGATCTTGACGGGAACACTCGGAAGGTACATGTCTCATATTCCTGGAAGCCACAACGATGTCAATGTTGCTTATCTTTTGGTCATGCAAATGGAGCTTGTCAGCAAACCCCAAAACCTACCACAGAGGTCTATCGACCACGTTAAGCGCCTCAGCAACAAAGTGATTCTTCTCTAATGGTAGTAGCACCGATGGTGGCGAAAACTATTGAGCATTCCGACTCGCAAGGAAAGCACCGCGGACAGAAGGACAAATCCAGAACTTTATCTCTTCCTATAATGTCAGAGACTTCCACAACAGAGGTTTCCCATGGTACTAGTGGACAGGAGAAACATAAGTCAGGAACATCATCTCTTCCAATTTCATCGGATCCGTCCGCAATAGTTCAACGAACTCAGGCCCAAACAAATCTCGCCAGCAGGGATATTCTTCCTCAACAAACTCAGGCCACAACAAACATCGCCAACAAGGATATTCTGTCTCAACAAACTCATGCCCCAACAAACCTCTCTAGCCAAGCTGCTCCAACAAGTACTATCCAGGATATTGTGCTACAACAATCTTATCGAGCTACAACAAACCCTGCCAATCAAGACCAAATGATTCAAGGCACTTTAAAGTTTAAAAATCTGCAAGCTGTAGATGAAGTGGATAAATATAGGAATAAAGCCATAAAAGGTAAGGATATTATGCGGGAGGAAAATACAAAACCGAAGGATAAGAAAAAGGATGGTACAATCCATCCAAAGTCGTAGGATGAATACCTTACCACCTTTTCATTTGTTTATTACTAACGAAGATAACATGCTGGAATGTTCGCGGACTTAATAAGCCGGAGAAATGTCGGGAGCTCAACAGAATAATCAAGTCTGCCACATGTGATATTGTTATTCTAGTGGAAACGAAAATTAAACAATCGCGCGTTTAAGCTCAAAAGAATTTAATATGGTCGGACGCAGAACTGTTTACCAATGACTCAAATGAAACTTTTGGTAGAATATGGGTCTTATGGCATCCTAACTCTATTAATGCCTGGTTTATTTCTGCTACTGATCAATTCATTTATCTTAAGGTAGAGGACAAAATGAATGGCTGTCAATTCAATTTCACTGATATATATGCTTCAAACAGTATGCAAGAAAGAAATACTCTTTGGTCTGACCTGACTAATATTGTAAATGGCTGTCTCAATGTACCTTGGATTGTTCTTGGAGACTTTAATACTGGTCGGTACACAAATGAAAAAGAGGGGGGTAGACAACTTTCAAAAAGCCAACTTCAAAGTTTTAATGATTACATTGACACTACAGCATTGTTTGATATGAAATTTGTGGGTAATTGGCTCTCCTGGAGTAATCAAGGTGCTGCTAACAGAAAAATAATGGCTCGACTTGATAGGTGTTTGATTAATCATGAATGGTTAACAGTTTACCCAGATTCACTTCTTGAGTATGGTGCTCCTTTGTTTTCTGACCATTCTTTAATGTATATACATGCAGACAAAGCGACACCAAGAGGCAAGAAACCGTTTAGATTCTTTAACATGTAGAGTACTCATCCTCAATTTCTTGATGTTATCAGATCTGCTTGGAATGTTAATGTGCATGGATCCCCCCCTTACATCTTATGTCAAAAGCTCAAAGCTTGTAAAGCAGCACTAAAGGAGTGGAATACAAATACCTTTGGCAATATTACCACCAGAGTTCAATTTTGCAGAAAGGAACTAATGTCATTGCAACATGAGCTGCAACTTCAGCCAAATGATGAAAATATTATCGACAAAGAGACAGAAGACAGAAGACAGAAGACAGTTGCAACTTCTTCATGTTCAAGGCTCTCTTTTGGATGTTCAATGACCTCTTCTTCTATCGGTTCAATCATAAGAAGTCCCCCTTTACTACAGCGATGCTCACGGCTCCACGGCTCGTCACAATGCCAACATAACCCCTTCGCATATCGCTCCCGAAGCTCTTCTCTTGTTAACCTCTTTAGTGTAGGGACTCGGTCGATAGTAGGGGGGGCTAAGGGCTTCAATATTACTGGTTGAGGAGAGACCCTAGTCCTCCGAGTTTCATGGTTCAATTGCTCCTCTTGATGTCGTGCAAAAGAGATGGCTGCCATAAGCGTATACGGTTGTCGCGCTTTAACTTCTCCTCGGATCTCTAGCTTCAAGCCCTCAATGAAGGTCCACAATAGCTGTTTTTGAGACCAATCCTGAGTTTGATTAGATAACCTTTCAAACCTGGTTTGGTACTCCTGAATGGTGGAGGTTTGTTGGATCTTTGCTAGTTGTTCATCAATATTCTCGTAATCGGTTGGTCTGAAGCGAATCAGCAGTCCTTCTTTGAATTGTCGCCATGAAAGGACTCCATAAGTATGTTCAAACTAGTCAAACCACTGTATAGCATCCCCTTCAAGATGTATAGCTGCAATTTTCACCATAGATACATCCGCGGTTTTGTGGTACCGAAAATATCGCTCCGCGCACGAGATCCAACCAATCGGGTCTCCTTCTTCCTATCTAGGGAAGTCAACTCTCATGCATGGATAGTTGGGGTTGGTCATAGAGCTTCCCCTCTCTTGGAAGTCATATCTTTGGGGTTGGTGTGATTGGGCAAAGCTCTCTCCTTGATGTGATTTCTTCGGGCTTAGTGGTCGGCCCAATCTGAGTTCGGTAAAGAGCATCCGAATCTTATCTTCCATTCGCGCCTCCAAGGCTTTGAATTTAGCATCGATTGCCTCCTTAGATGTCATAGTATATACCTCCAAATCTATGTTATTAAGATCTCTCTTTTATTGTCAGGTTAAAGGCATGTATAGGTTGAGAGAAGTGATGGTCGAAAGGGTTGGTGGATCGGTGGATGTAGGCTACGATTTAGGCTTGTTTTGTGGCTGTTTTTTGGGTGCAGTTTAAGGGTGTGGTTTGGTGGAGTTTTAGGGCTGTGGATGAAAGTTTTGGATCTGTGGTAGATGGCAGCAAAGGTTTGAGAGAAATCAGTGGAAGTTGCAGCAAGTATGTGCTGTCTTGTAAGAGCAGAATTGTCGTCGAAGAAACAGCGGTTTCTCGACGTAATTTCCACCAAAAACTTGAGAGAATTGAGGAGGGAATTGATAGCAAAATCACAGTTTATATGACAGCAAGGATGACTAATTTAATCAAGAAAATTTCAGCAGTATAACAGCAAGGAAATTGGTGCAAGTTGCAATTGTAGAATTATCATCGAAAAATTACAGCGGGTTATGATGAAAATTTGCAGCAACATAAAATCGTTTTTAGAGATGAATTTCTTTATAGATCAATCTTAGATGGAAGCCAAGATTATCTATGAAGTGTATAAGAAATTTCATTCAAAAAAGATTGCAAATAGATGGGTTAAGGCAACGATATGCAGCTGAAATTTTCTGCAGCATAGATTTTCAAGTGCAGCAGATTGGACATAAAAGATCAGTAGTTTATATTGAGAATTTTTTGATGAAACCAAAGGAAAATCTACTGTTAGGAAGTGTCAAAGATGTCATAAAAATTTCATAGAAATTTGAATAGAAAAAGCATAGTAGCAAGATCAAACAGATGGTGCTATGCGGTTGGAATTCTGCAATATATCTTTCATCGTAGAGATGAAAACTTTGTGACGAAAAGTTTATGCAGCAATATAGGAACAAATTTTTTATTTTTTTGGATTATTGAATAAGGATAATTAAATTGCAGTTGTGGTAAGGTAGGAAACCAGAACCTGTTGCAATTCACGGGGAGATCAAAGGATGATCCCCGGTGGTGGAGATGATGGCGAAATTCGGTGACGATCTTTTAAGCAATTGTGGGAATTGCTTTGGATGGTTGTGGTGGGTTGATGGATGGCTGTGGAAGGGCAGCGAGATACCAAGAACGCTGCTCTGATACCAGGTGTTAGAACCCTTGCAAATTCTAAACTTGGGGTTGATCTCTTTAGGGGATCAGCCTCCTTGGAACTCTATAGGGGTTCCTCCCTCCAAGTGGCTGCTCAAAGACTGCAGAAAAGATTCATCTATTGCTTATCAAAAGAGAAGGAATACATGACTATTTATAGGGCTTCTAAACCCTAACTCCTAATAGGACTCCTACTTAAGACTCTTACTTCTAACCAACTCCTAATAGGACTCCTAGTCAAGACTCCTATTCCCTTACAACTCCTAATTCTTCTCTAAGAAAACACCTCCTACATGAATGCCCCTCTCAATTAGGACTCTCCTAGCTAGAGTCCTAACAGTTTTACATGGATATCCCTCTCAATTAGAACTCTCATAGTTAGAGTCCTAACAGTCTTACATGAATGTCCCTCTCAATTAGGACTCTCCAAGCTAGAGTCCTAACATTAGATAACCAAATGACAATTGACTTCATCATCAAAATCTGAGATTCAAACAAATAGTGCACCCCGCCTCAAAGGTGGAACGGTCTCATTCTACAAACTCATCTCTATGAGTAGTCAAACTAAGAGGTAGACTACATATGCTGTAGACTATGACTCCTAACTGTAACCAAAAAATAAAGTGTAGTCTTGACTACAAATGTTGTAGACTATGACTTCTAACTATAGTTAACAAATAAAATATAATATTCATATATGCCAAGACTACTTGTGGGTACAACACATTATTAAAGCAGATAACTATGGGATACATACAATTCTTCAACATCATTCCCAAGATCTTTAACTAATAGCAAAATTGAATCTAATAAAAATATCTTTCTCTCTTCATGTAAAGTGCTCTATTTTGAGATCGTGCTCCATACATGATTTTGAGTCTCTAATAATCTTCGTCAAAAGTTGAGCATTATTTGTGTGTTGACTGTTCGGATCAAGAGCACTAAGAGGGGGGGGTGAATTAGTGCAGCGGAAAACTTTCTACGTTTAAAAAAAACAGCGTTCGTTCGATAAAAGTGATTTCAGTAAGAAAGCCTGAATCGTAAATCACTTTAACATTTGATTAAGCAAGATGTGTAATATCCCTCACTTTTAAAAATTATTAATAAGAAATTATATGTAAATTTGAGGATCTATATGTAAATATAAAAATTTCAAAGACTAAACTGCTAAGTTGCAAAATGAAAAGAAAATAAAGAAAACCGAAAATTTCGGTTTTATCCCACTGCCTCCCACGCACTCTCTGTTTCTTCGAGAAACAGAGAGGAGCGGTGGGGCGTGAGGAGAGAAGAAAGAAGAAGAAGAGGGAAAAGAAGAGAGGAGGAAGAGGGAGAAGAGAAAAAAAGAAGAAGAAGAAGAAGAGAGGGAAGATGGAGAGGAGAGAGAGAGGCAGCAGCAGCAGTTAGGGCTGCTGCACCTCTGTTTCCCGTAGGTGGAAACAGAGGAGAGGATGTGTGGGGCGTTGGGGAGGAGAAGGGAAGAAGAAGAAGAAGAAGAAGAAGAGAGGAGGATAGCTGCGGCAAGGCTGCAGCGAGGAGGTGTGTGGCGTTAGGGAGGAAAAGGGAAGAGGAGAAGAAGAGAAGGAGAAGAAGAGGGAAAAGAGAGGGACGAGGGAGAGGAGCGAGAGGTGGCAGCAGCTAGGGCTGCAGCACCTCTGTTTCCTGCAGGTGGAAACAGAGGAGAGGTTTGGGGCGTTCGAAGAGGAGAAGAAGAAGAAGAGGAAGAGAAGAAGAAGAGGAAGCAGGAGAAGAGGTTGTGATACCTCTGTTTCCTGCAGAGGAAACAGAGGAGAGGGTGTGTGTGACGCCGGGGAAGAAGGGGCTGCAGCTGCGGCGATGGCAACTGCAGTTGGAAGAGAAGAAGAAGAGGAAGATGAGCAGGGGAGGAAGAAGAGGTTGCGGCCGTGACTGCGGCCGCGACTGCAGCAGTTGCAGCGGGGAGAGAAGAAGAAGAAAGGAAGGAGAAGGAAGAGGAGAAGGGAAAGAAGTAGCTGCGGCAGCGGTAGTGGCAGCTACAGCTGTGGCAGAGAAAGAGAAAAAGGAAAGGAAGAAGAACAGAAAGGGAAGGAGAGGAAGAAGAGAGGAAGAGGAGAAGGGGCTGCGGCTGCGGCGATGGCAGCTGCAGTTGGAAGAGAAGAAGGAGAGGAAGATGAGCAGGGGAGGAAGAAGAGGCTGCGGCCGTGGCTGAGGCTGCGACTGCAGCAGTGCAGTTGGGAACGAAAAGAAAGGAAAGGGGGAAAAAGGGGCTGTGGAAGGGATTGCGGCCACAATGGCAGCGACTGCGTATGCAGCAGCTGTGTTTGCGAAAGAAGAGGAGGAATTAAGTAGTGCAGTGGAAGGGGCAGCGATTGTGGCAGCAACAGTGATGGTGGTTGTGGCAGCTGCGTTTGGGAAAGAAAACGAAGGAATGAGAGTAAGATAGAGTAGGAGACTATGCCTCTATGTTCTGCATGAGCTACAGTTGTGAAGGAAAAGTAGAAGGATTTGGGCTGACACCTTCTTTGGATCTTCGATTCAAAATCTTTGAAAGGCAAGTGTTCTGATCCTTTCTATTGCAAGCTTTCTAATCTTTTCTCTTGCAAGTGTTCCTATCCTTCCTATTGCAAGCTTTCTAATCTTTCCTATTGCAAGTGTCCTGATCTTTCCTTACCGTAATTTTACCGCTACATTTGTTTTGAATATGAGGAACTTTAAATTGTTCTAGCCTTTCATTTGATATATCTCCTATTTAGACGTAACGATTCGAATCTATGCAACTTCTAATATTCTGACCCTTCTACTTTGTTATGGCTATAACTTCATGTATTTACCTCTGATTTGGACAAAACTTATTTGATCAGAATATAGACTCATAGACCATTCTTTTAATAGCTTATTTTAAGAATTCGGAGTAAGTTTGCTTGCCCAAACTTCTGTTTCAAATGAGCCTACAGATTCTGTAAAACAGGGATCGTAATTTCTGACCTTTTGTTACTGATTTGCCAATAAGTCGATGTTGGAAACTCCGATTTGTTCAAAGCTTATTTCATTGGAAACTAGACTCGTAGATCTTTCTTTGATTTATGGATTGAATGATTTAGAGTCCAAATGCCTGCCCAGTTTTCTATTGAAACCGACCCTGTGAATTTTGTAAAAATTGAGATTTGTTCTTTGATATTGGGTTACTAAATCTATTGTAACTCTTTGTTGGAACCTTCGATTCATACGAGACTTATTTTATCTGAAAATAAATTGAAATATCTTTCCAATGATATATTTCTGAGTAACTTGGAGTATGATTAATAGTTTGAATCATTTGTTCAATGTGCCTCTTGAATTCTGCCAGAAATTGAGCTTTGGTCGATTTCGCATATTCTGGTTTCATTTCTTTAGAAATTGACATTCTTTAGCTTTCTTATTCAATTGAGCTTTATATTACTACTTTGAATTCTTGTATGCTCTTGTCCTTAAAATTATTTGCATTTTTGAAAACTGTTGTGTAACGTTTATGCTATATCGTATTGACTTATATAGGCACATGTATAACCCCATTGTTCCGCATTTGCTTTCGATGTGTGCCTATTCGAGTTTCATTCCTTTGGATATCGAATTCATCTAACCTTCTTATTGAAATTGAGTTGTATGTGATTGCTTGGATTCCATATGTGCCATTGCTTTCAATTCCTTTCAAATCTGAATACAATTGTGAAAGATTATTGCTTGCATCGTATTGACTCGTAAAGGCACATGTACGTTTTGTTGTTCCATGTGTGCTCCCGATATATGCTATTCGTTGTTCATACTGTCTTTTTTGTACTCTGGTGTTTGTGGGATTATTTGGACCTTTGCCAGAAATGGTAAAGGGTATGTGTATAGAGCCTGAGATGCTCTTTCGGCCCCCCTCTGACTTCACCTAGACGTGGGTGGATGGAGCTCCCAGACATGGGAGACTTCTGTCTGGTGGTCATTCAGAAATGGATGATTCACATCCTGTCTACGGTCCCACTACACCTTCTGTATATTTGATATGATATCCAAAGCTTTGGTTATGTGTTTCTGTACATGCTTTGGATAAGAATGATATGAATGCAACGTCAAAGACGACTTTTGAGCTTCTGTTTGGTATTTATTATTGATATGCTCTAAAATGTTCCATATGCCGTTGATATGCTCCGGAACATTTCATACGCCATTGACAAGCTCCGAAATGTTTCATTTGTTATTGATATGCTCCGAAACATTTCCTATGCCTTTGTTATGCTCCGAAATGTTTCATTTGATATTGTTATGCTCCTAATGTTCCATTTGTCATTGATATGCTCCGGAACATTTCATACGCTATTGGTATGCTCCAATTACTCTGTGCTCCATTTGCTATAAACTGATATGTTCTGAAATGTCCTATTTGCCATTGATATACTCCGAAACATCTCGTACGCTATTGATATGCTCCAATTACTCTATGCTTCATTTGTTATGAACTAAATATGTTTTGAATGACATGACACAAACGATTTTATATCTAATGAGATGGTATCCTTGAGAATTCTTGTATTCTGCCTTGCATTATCATATCTTACTCGTTTGAAACCGTTCCTTCTATTTTGAATATGCTTTGTCACTTGCTGAGCTGTTTTTAGCTCATTCCGTTGTTATATAAATCTTTCAGGTCAGCTTGTTACTCTTTGAGATGTTTTGAATTGGGCTGAGGCAGTGAAGAGTTATTCAAAATTATGGGCAAGTCTTGTTGGTTATTATGTTATTGTTGTATAAGCATATTTTGTATGTAATGAAATGTTGTCGATGAATCAAAATGGATATACTATGTAAAAGTATTAGAAGATCTCTCTTATTTGGACTTTCAGAATGTTAAGTCTAGTTTATGATGTTATGAACTTGTGGTGTATACTTGGAGTTCTGATTATATAATTTATTTAGCTTGTGGATTTATAAATATTGTTCATTGATATTTATTTGAGGGGCGTGACAGAGGTGGTATCAGAGCATGATTTGAGGATCACTGAAATATTTGATTTGTTGACGTGCAAAATATATTGAGGTCTAGTGAACTATAGTGATTGGTGAAAATTTTATTTGATGTATTTTAGGAATCAAGGATGATGAGGCAATTTGGTCCTCCTATTTCAATTGTTTCTGATTACATAAGTGGGATGAAAGGGTTGATCGGGGATATCGAATCAGAGTAGCGCAATGAAAACATGGTGAACCTAATTTCATTGGTGGTAGAAAAATTGATTATGCATACAGAGAAGATATTTGATGTACAAAATTGTTCTGATGATCAAAAGATTTCTTTTGCTACCTTATATTGGAAGTAGAGGCTTATCATTAATGGGAACAATGAAAAGAATTTTTGAAGATTAGTGGCAAGAATGATAAGGACAAGTTTACCAATAAAAATATAATTGGAAATGAATTAGAAAGTGATAACAAGAGGGTCAAGACATTTGGATTTGAAAAGGGAAGTCACCACAAAAGACTCAATCATGTGTGAACTGCAAGTTAAATTATGAAACAAGTTTGTGTTGGTGGGTGACTAGAGTCTATTTTGCTTGTATAAAGTTGGATCATAAAATAAAAGACTGTCCTTTGAACAAGAAGAAAGAGTCACTGCCTCATAAATCATCAGCCCATGTTAGAGTGTATGCTATCACTGAATATGATTCTAAAACTTCTGAATTAGTGGTTGAAGGTATTATGCATGTTTATGAAAGAATGCAAATATTTGTTTGAACATGGGTTCTATCTACGATTTGATTCGTAACATGTTGCCTATCACTTGGGTATTCAACCTAGACCATTATATTATGTGATATATGTAAAATACGATCATTGGAGATTCTTTGATAACGAACTTGAATCTGGTCCTCTTGTCTGATTTTTATTGGAGAACTTGAACTTTTTGTTGATTTAGTTCTCCTAGAGATTTGGAGTTTTGATATTATACTTGGTATGGATTGACTATCTTCCTATCATACCAGTATGGATTGGTATATAACAAATGATCACTTTTTGTACATTTGATCAGCCGATCTTTTATTTTGAAAGTATTGGACATGATTTATCTCCTTGCCTAATGTATCCCAGGATGACTTACTTGGATTACCTCCAAACGTGACTTTGCTTTTGATCTGGTTCTTGGGACAATCCCAATATCTAAGCCTCTCTATAGAATGACATCATTTGAGTAAATGGAATTAGAAAAAGCAACTACAAGGACTATTAAATAAGGATTTTATTTGGCTTAATATTTCATCATGGGGTGCTTCGGTGTTAGTTAAAAAGATAGAGGGAACATTAAGGCTTTGTATTGATTGTGGACAATTGAATTAGGTGACCATAAAAAATGAGTATTCTCTAAAGTGACGACTTGTTTGATTAACTGCAAGGTGCACAGGTATTTTCAAAGATTGTTTGAATATCGGGTTACCATCTATTGAGGATCAAGAAGGAGAATATTTCGGCCACTCGTGGATAATTGTGTAATTGTATTGTATTGATGAAACTATTTAAAAGCAGAAGGAGGAAATAAAGCTATCATAATCCTTATTTTTTCATCGATTGGGCTATGATCAATTTAGAGGACTAAATTTTCTTTTAAGGGGGGGAGAGTGTAATATCCCTCACTTTTGAAAATTATTAATAAGAAATTATATGTAAATTTGAGGACCTATATGTAAATATAAAAATTTCAAGGACTAAACTGCTAAGTTGCAAAATGAAAAGAAAATAAAGAAAACTAAAAATTTCGGTTTTATCCCACCGCCTCCCACGCACTCTCTGTTTCTTCGAGAAACAGAGAGGAGCGGTGGGGCGTGAGGAGAGAAGAAAGAAGAAGAAGAGGGAAAAGAAGAGAGGAGGAAGAGGGAGAAGAGAAAAAAAGAAGAAGAAGAAGAAGAAGAGAGGGAAGATGGAGAGGAGAGAGAGAGGCAACAGCAACAACTAGGGCTACTGTAACTCTGTTTCCCGCAGGTGGAAATAGAGGAAAGGATGTGTGGGGCGTTGGGGAGGAGAAGGGAAGAAGAAGAAGAACAAGAAGAAGAAGAAGAAGAAGAAGAGAGGAGGATAGCTGCGGCAAGGCTGCAGCGAGGAGGTGTGTGGCGTTGGGGAGGAAAAGGGAAGATAAGAAGAAGAGAAGGAGAAGAAGAGGGAAAAGAGAGGGACGAGGGAGAGGAGCGAGAGGTGGCAGCAGCTAGGGCTGCAGCACCACTGTTTCCTGTAGGTGGAAACAGAGGAGAGGTGTGGGGCGTTCGAAGAGGAGAAGAAGAAGAAGAGGACGAGAAGAAGAAGAGGAAGCAGGAGAAGAGGTTGTGATACCTCTGTTTCCTGCAGAGGAAACAGAGGAGAGGGTGTGTGTGACGCCGGGGAAGAAGGGGCTGTAGCTGCGGCGATGGCAGCTACAGCTGGAAGAGAAGAAGAAGAGGAAGATGAGCAGGGGAGGAAGAAGAGGTTGCGGCCGTGGCTGCGGCCGTGACTCTAGCAGTTGTAGCGGGGAGAGAAGAAGAAGAAAGGAAGGAGAAGGAAGAGGAGAAGGGAAAGAAGTAGCTGCGGCAGTGGCAGTGGCAGCTGCAGCTGTGGCAGGGAAAGAGAAAAAGGAAAGGAAGAAGAAGAGAAAGGGAAGGAGAGGAAGAAGAGAGGAAGAGGAGAAGGGGCTGCGGCTGCGGCGATGGCAGCTGTAGTTGGAAGAGAAGAAGGAGAGGAAGATGAGTAAGGGAGGAAGAAGAGGCTGCGGCCGTGGCTGAGGCTGCGACTGCAGCAGTGCAGCTGGGAAAGAAAAGAAAGGAAAGGGGGAAAAAGGGGCTGCGGAAGGGATTGCGGCCACAGCGGCAGCGACTGTGTATGCAGCAGCTGTGTCTACGAAAGAAGAGGAGGAAGGAAGTAGTGCAGTGGAAGGGGCAGCGATTGTGGCAGCGACAGCGGTGGTGGCTGTGGCAGCTGCATTTGGGAAAGAAAACGAAGGAATGAGAGTAAGAGAGAGTAGGTGACTATGCCTCTATGTTCTGCATGAGCAACAGTTGTGAAGGAAAAGTAGAAGGATTTGGGCTGACACCTTCTTTGGATCTTCGAATCAAAATCTTTAAAAGGCAAGTGTTCTGATCCTTTCTATTGCAAGCTTTCTAATCTTTTCTCTTGCAAGTGTTCTGATCCTTTCTATTTTAAGCTTTCTAATCTCTTCTCTTGCAAGTGTTCCTATACTTCCTATTGCAAGCTTTCTAATCTTTCCTATTGCAAGTGTCCTGATCTTTCCTTACAGTAATTTTACAGCTATATTTGTTTTGAATATGAGGAACTTTGAATTGTTCTAGCCTTTCATTTGATATATCTCCTGTTTAGACGTAACGATTCGAATCTATGCAACTTCTGATATTCTGACCCTTCTACTTTGTTATGGCTATAACTTCATGTATTGACCTCTGATTTGGACAAAACATATTTGATCAGAATAAAGATTCATAAACCTTTCTTTTGATAGCTTATTTTAAGAATTTGGAGTAAGTTTGCCTACCCAAACTTTTGTTTCAAATGAGCCTACAGATTCTGCAAAACAGGGATCGTAATTTCTGACCTTTTGTTACTGATTTGCCTATAAGTCGATGTTGGAAACTCCGATTTGTTCAAAGCTTATTTCATTAGAATCTAGACTCGAAGATCTTTCTTTGATACATGGATTGAATGATTTAGAGTCCAAATGCCTGCCCAATTTTCTGTTGAAACCGACCCTGTGAATTCTGTAAAAATTGAGATTTGTTCTTTGATCTTGGGTTACTAAATCTATTGTAACTCTTTGTTGGAAACTTTGATTCATACGAGACTTATTTTATCCGAAAATAAATTGAAATATCTTTCCAATGATATATTTCTGAGTAACTTGGAGCACGATTGATAGTTTGAATCATTTGTTTAATGTGCCTCTTGAATTCTGCCAGAAATCGAGCTTCGGTCGATTTCGCATATTTTGGTTTTATTTCTTTGGAAATTGACATTCTTTAGCTTTCTTATTCAATTGAGCTTTATATTACTATTTTGAATTCTTGTATGCTATTGTCCATAAAATTATTTGCATTTTTGAAGACTGTTGTGTAATGTTTATGCTATATCGTATTGACTTCTATAGGCACATGTATAACCCATTGGTCCATATTTGCTTTCGATGTGTGCCTATTCTAGTTTCATTCCTTTGAATATCGAATTCATCTAACCTTCTTATTGAAATTGAGTTGTATGTGATTGCTTGGATTCCATATATGTCATTGCTTTCAATTCCTTTCAAATTTGAATACAATTGTGAAAGATTATTGCTTGCATCGTATTGACTCGTAAAGGCACATATACGTTTTGTTGTTCCACGTGTGCTTCCGATATATGCTATTCGTTGTTCATACTGTCCTTTTTGTACTCTGGTGTTTATAAGATTATTTGGACCTTTGCCAGAAATGGTAAAGGGTCTGTGCATAGAGCCTGAGATGCTCTGCCGGCCCCCCTCTGACTTCACCTAGACGTGGGTGGATGGAGCTCCCAGACGTGGGAGACTTCTGTCTGGTGGTCATTCAGAAATAGATGATTCACATTCTGTCTGCGGTCCAACTGCACCTTCTGTATGTTTGATATGATATCCAGAGCTTTGGTTATGTGTTTTTGTACATGCTTTGGATAAGAATGATATGAATGCAACGTCAAAGACGACGTTTGAGCTTCTGTTTGGTATTTGTTAT